>NW_006408567.1:1679799-1706161 GCF_000296735.1 Chrysochloris asiatica
CGCTGAGTATCATTGGCTCTTGCTCATATGGTATCTCTTGAAATGATTGAACATTAACCATTTCCTTTTGGTACAATAACTCTGTGTATTGCTTCCACCTATTCTTTATGCATTCTGCATCATTCAATAATTTTCCCAGAGAATCTTTCAATAACAAAAGTCAAGACTTGAATTTTTCCTTCAGTTCCCCCAGCTTGAGAAATGCTGACCATGTTCTTCCTTTCTCTAATTCCAAATCTTTGCATATTTTATTATAGAATTTGGTTTTATCTTCTGATCTTTTGATATTTTCTGTTCAGCTCTTGGACCTCTTCAATTCTTCCATTTGCTTTAGCATCTCTATGCTGGAGATCAAGTTTCAGAGTCTCTTCCGACATCCATTTTGATCTTTTCCTTCTTTCTTTTCTTCTTAATGATGTTCTTGATGTTCTTGATGTCATCCCAGTATTAGGACGAGATAAATGTTAAAAATAACTCCAAAATCTAAGTGGATAAAGACATTAAGAGTATTACAATCAAATGAGACCAGCGGGAGACTTTGCTCTGTGTAGCTGTTCTTATGACAGCACCATCTTCTCTGGCTTCATCCTGCATTAAGTCTTTGGATAGACCAAGAGCATAAAGACCTCATGGTTTCAATGGTTAGACCTTCAAGTTATATGCAGCACTTACTCCAAACTTTCAATGGTGGTAACTTGGGCAAATAACCCCTACAATATTACTTACCATAAAGAAACTAAGATAAGTGTGCCACAAATTTGTAAAAAAAAAAAAAAAAAAAACTAGTTTGATAAATGTCTGTTGTTATCATTAAGTGCCATAGAGTTGGTTCTGACTCATAACAACACTGTATAGGGTTTCCAAGGAACAATTGGTGGCTTTGAACCATTAACCTTGTGGTTAGCTGTCCAGTTCTTATACTACAGTGCTATACCAGGACTCCTTTCAAGTCTCAGCCATAGGGATCATTATTCTGTCTGTTTGCTTATCATCTTTTATTTTTCTATACTTAGTAAGCTAATGATAGGTGAAATCACAGAGGAAAGTATTAAATTATTAGTTACTTTAAATGGTCTAAAATTTTATAGAATCTTAATTCTTTATGGAAAGTTAAATTATAGAAATATTTAAGTGGAGCAACTTCATTTTAACAGCTATTTAACAGTAAATCTCTGTAATCATTACAATGAAACAATGAGTGTAAAATCGATTTTCTCCCATGTAAACTCAATTAAAAATTAAAATTTTTTAAATAAATAAATAAAATAGTAAATCTCTAATTTGCTTTGGTCATTATGATGATCAAGAAATGTAAAATTCTACACCCAGTTTTTGGTTCCTAAAAAAAGTGAAAACAATAACACACTCCATATTTTTACTAATGTGATGAGAGATTTGCATCTGTGTTTGGAAGACTCTCTAGCTTGAGATTACTTCCTTGAGCCCTAGAGATCTGGCTTCAGAAAATCAAACTGCAAATCAAAAATTTTGTTGGTACATTGTCAGAATGGAATTGAATGTTTAGCATTGCAGTGGGTGTGTCCTCATCAAGGATACTATTGGGCCACCTCCTTTTCCTCCTCTGGAGGCATGAGAAGTGAGTGTTCTAGGACAGGCAAATCAGATAACACTATGTGTTTTCACCAGTGAGGCTTCAGAGATACATTTCCAATACTCTACACTGTCCTTTTATTAGCAATGTTCATCCACAAGTTCACACAAGGAACTTAAATGTTAATCAAAGGTCTCAGTTAATATTTCTCTTAATGGATTCTGTCTACCTTCATTCATACATCAATTTTGAATGAAAGCATTCTGTTTCTGTTAGTTGCCTTCTCATTGACTTTGACTCTCATGTACAACAGAAGAAGCATTGCCATTTTCACAATTGTTGGTATGCTTGAGCCTGTTTTAGCCAGTGCTTAATCTGAGTGCCTTCCAATTTAGTGATTTCATCTTCCAGGAATACACTGAGCAATATTATGTTGTTATCAACAGGGTTCCTATTAGCTCGTTTTCAGAAGTAGATAGCCAGGCTTTTCCTCATAGTCTGTTTTAGTCTGAAAGTTTCACTGAAGCCTGTCCATCCTGGGTGACTATGCTGGCATTTGAAATATTTGTGGCATAACTACCAACATGACAAATTATGGACAGCATTGTGGATAATGAATATTCTGGAAGATTTAATTGTGCTCCTGAAGAACTTGTACATAGACCAAGAAATAGTTGTTCAAAAAGAGCAAGGGAACACTGAGTGGTTTAAAATAGGGTAAGTGTGCACTAGGGTTATATTCTTTCACCATACTTATTCAGTCTGTTTGCTGATAAAATAATCTGAGAAACTAGATAATATAAAGAATAATGTGGCATCAGGATTCCAAGAAGACTCATTATAACCCATGATATGTTAATGATACAGCCTTGCTTGCTGAAAGTGAAGAGACCATAAAATACTTTCTGATAAACATCAGATACCCCAACCTTCAGTATGGGTTACATCTCAATGTAAAGGAAACAAAAATCCTCAATTTTATCAATAATATCATAATAATTCACATCAAGATGAATGGAGAAAAACTGAAATTTCCAAAGACTTCATTTTGCTCAGATCAATCATCAACACTCATGGAAGCAGGAGTCAAGAAATCAGATGACATATTGCATTAGGCAAATCTGCTGCACAAGATCTCTTTAAAATGTTCAAAAGCAAAGATGTCAGTTTAAGCACTAAGGTGTGCCTGACTCAAGCCATGGTATTTTCAATAGCTTCATATGCATGTGAAAGTTGAACAATGATAAGGAAGACCTTAGAAGAACTGATGTATTTGAGTTATGGTGTTGGAAAAGACTATTAAAAGTACCATAGACTGCTAAAAGAATGAACCAATCTGTGTTGGAAGAAGCACAGCCAAAACGCTCCTTAGAAACAAGGATGAGAGAAACTTCATCGTTCATACTTTGCATATATTTTCAGGAGAAGGACATCATGCTTGGTAAAGTGGATGGTCAGCAAAAAACAAAAGGATCACCCAGAGAGAGGGAATGACACAGAGGCAGCTACAATAGGTTCAGGCAAAGCAAGGATTGTGAGGTTAGCCAAGTACCAGGCAGTGTTACGTTTTCTTGTGCATAAAGTCGCTATGAGTTGATACCAACTATGGCATGTAATAAGGAGCTCTGGTAGCATAGTGGTTACGAATCGGGCTGCGGACCTTAAGGTCAGTGGTTCGAAACTACCAGTCGCTCCGCGGGAGAAAGATGAGGCTTTCTACTCCCGTAAGGATTTACACCCTCGGAAACCCTGTACAGGGTCTCTATGGGTCAGAACCGACTCGAAGGCACTTAACAACAACAACAACATGGCATGTAATAACAACAACAAAGCTTCCAGCATCACAGCAGCACCTAAGCCACTACATTACTACAAAAATGTCAGATGGGTTGAGGGAGAGTCTTCTACTCTAAATATATGTGAATTCTTTCAGTTATCTTACATTCCGTCTCAATTATTGTTCAAGATCTTACACAGTTAGAAGCTGCACAATACAAGGTAAAAGTAACTGACAATATTCTGAAACACTAAAAATACTTAAGGACTCAAAATTCAGATTTTGAAGAAGAGTCAAAATTTCTCAAATGTGGCCCTATGAATTTTTGCATAAAAATTCCCTGAGTTGCTTCCTTAAATGAAAATTCCTAGGCCAATTATATATGTACAAATTCAGAACCACTAAATTATATGGCACTGTAGGATCAGCAATGAACAGCAAACTACAAGGTTGGCAGTTCAAACTCACCAGCTGCTCCTTGTAAACCCTATACAGGGTCACTATGAGTCAGAACCAACTTAGTGGCACTTAAGAACAACAACAAATAATACAGCTGGGATTTCACATTTTTAAACAAATTTCCCAGGTGATTCTATATCACATAACAGTTGAGACTCACTAATCTAAAGGTTGATTGTATATTGAAAGATGACTGTGAAAGTATATTGATTTTTTTTTTAATATCACAAGAAAAACATTCAACATACATTTGTGGAACTATGCTATCTATACCTTACCTCATTGTATCTATGGGTAGTAAGGATGTAAAGTAATCTTGAGACTGTGGAGAAAAAGTGTTAAGTGTCCACTCCCTGTCCCCTGAAAGAGCCTGATATCCACCCTAGTAGGTAGTACATGAAGAGTGAACTAGGTGGTTCATTCAATATAATCTGCAAGACATCATGCCCTATCCCTCTTTTCTACTTAGAGGACTAAAGATAGGGGAGAGGAGGACACTAGAAGGTAACTACCTCCTTCTTAACCCCTCATTAGAGAAGAGCAGCATTCAACATATCCCTCTTCCTTCAAAGACATGATACAAGTGACTCTCTTCTATGGTTGGAGGATGTTACAGTTAGATTTTGCTGTGTAATTAATTATCCCAAAACTTAGTGGCTTAAGACAGCAATGTGCTATTTCCCGGTCTCTTGGTTAACTAAATTCAGCTGAACAGTCTTATTCGTTATTCCCTTATGTGGTTCCAGTCAGGTCCAAGTCAAACCTTTTGTTGTCAAGTACAATCCAACTCTTAATGACCCTACAGAACAGATTAGAACTGTCCCATAGGACTTCCAAGGAAGCAAAGTACCACATCTTTCACAGAATGGTTGCTAGGTTTGAACTATAAATCTTTCTTTTAGTTAGCCATCAAGGGCTTTAACGACTGTGTCACTAAGGTTCCTTTTAAACCAAGTATCAGCTGGAATTAGAAATCTCTGAAGACTCCATAGGTCAGGTATCTAAAATAAGTCATTCATATAGCTAGTACTTGATGCTGAATGTCTACTGGGAAGTTCACCTGTAGTTTTTATTCAGAACATCTACATGAAGTCTCTTCATAATGACTTTTCATAGCATGACATTGGGGACAGTGGTTCTCAGAAGGACTGGTCCAAGAGGCAAGCATTCCAGGGAAAAACTGCAAGGATTTTCATTAATTAGTCTCAAAATCCCAAAACAACCCTTCTGGTTTATTTGAGTGATAGATCAGGTCACTTAGACCAGTCTATAGGCAAGAGAGGGTCATTATTGTTAAGTGCTGTCCAGTCAGTTCAACTCATAGCAACCCTGTACCACAAAGTACAGCCGGTGGGTTTGAACTGCTGACCTTGTGGGTCACACTTCAATGCTGATCCTACAGCGCCACACCAGGAATCCTTAAGCACCAATTATTGATGGTAAAACCACATTGAAGAAGTACATGAAGGATGAGAGATATAGCAACCATCTTTGGAAAACATAATATTACATAGAGGGTCGGTTTGGCAGATTGTGTAGAATTGGCTTCTAGCCTGAACCAACTAGTAAGCACTGTAAAGAACTGCAGTATGAGATAGAGACCTCCCAGTCTACTATGGCACTAAGAGACTTGAAAAGGAATAAAGAAATTATCTGCATTTTTTATTCATTCCTAGCTATTAAGCATACAGATTTGAAAGTCCTAGGCACAAATATGAGAGTGAAATCAGTGGAATAGACACACTTACTCCAAAGAATAAAGGGAGTCAGTGGTTGAGGAACATAAAGTTGAGATGAGGGCAGGGAAGATGAAGGGAAGAGAACCTGAACAAATGATTACATTTAGAAGAGAGAAAAAAACTAAAGTCAGTGAAGGGTACTGAATATGGGTGCAGAGCAGTAAGAATATCAGAAGAAAATATTGTGAGAAACGATCTGAGAAAAGAGGAGTGAGGGCAAAAGTGTCAAAAATATTGTCTAGAAGAGAGTAGACCTTAGTTAGAATTAGAAAATTTTTTGTGGATTGAGTAAATTCTATTTAAAAGAAAAATTAAGACTACATTGCTGTTTTGCATACAAGTTCCTAGTTTTCTCCTCTAATGGAAGCTTTGCCAGCTGTCAAATGCCAGTACTTTTAAAACTTAAAAAGGACCTACATTACTCCTTACGCATGGACCTCACGAGATGGAATATATAGAAATCAAATAGACTACATATTTGGAAACAGACGATGGAAAAGCTCCATATCATCAGTGAAAATAAGGCCAGGGGCAGACTGTGGAATAGACCATTAATTACTCATAAGCAAATTCAAACTGAAGTGGAAGAAAATGAAAACAAGTCCAAGAGAGCCAAAATATGACTTTGAATATATGCCACTTGAATTTAGAGATCATCTGAAGAACAGATTTGATACATTAAACACTAAAGACCAAAGACTAGAAGAGTTGTGGGATGACATCTAGAACATCATACAGGAAGAAAGCCAAAAGTCATTAAGAAGACAAACAGAAGAAAAAGGTCAAAATGAATGTCAGAAGAGACACTGAAACTTTCTCTCCAGCATAGAGATACTACAGCAAATGGAAGAAATGAGGAGGTACAAGAGCTGAACAGAAAATTTCAGAGATCAGCTCGAGAAGATAAAGACAAATATTACAACAAAATATGCAAAGATCTGGAGTCAGAAAACCAAAAAGAAAGAACACACTCAGCATTTCTCAAGCTAGGGGAACTAAAGAAAAAATTGAAGCCTCGACTTTCATTATTGTAAGATTCTCTGGGAAAATTATTGAATAATGCAGAAAGCATCAAGAGAAGATGGAAGGAATACACAGAGTCACTGTACCAAAAGGAAATGGTTAATGTTCAACCGTTTAAACAGGTAGCATATCATCAAGAGCCTTTGATAAGAAGGAGGAAGTCCATGGTGCATTGAAGGAATTGGCAAAGAACAAGGCACCAGGAATTGATGGAATAAAAATTGAACTCTTTCAAGAAAGTGAGGTGGCACAGGAGGCACTCATTCATCTCTGCCAAGAAATTTGGAAGACAACTATCTGGCCAACTGAGTGGAAGAGATCCATATTTGTGCCCATTCCAAAGAGAGGTGACCCAACGGAATGCAGAAATCACCAGACAATCTCTTTAATACCCCATGCAAGTAAAGTTTTACTAAAGGTAATACAGAAACGGCTGAAAGCATTTCAATACATTGACTGAGAACTTCCAGAGGTTCACGCCAGATTCAGAAGAAGCTATGGAACAAGGGACATCATTGTTGATGTCCGATGGATCTTGACTAAAAGCAGAAAATATCAGAAAGATGTTTACCTGTGCTTTATTGAATATGCAATGGCTTTCAATTGTGTGGATCATGACAAGCTATGGACAACATTGCAAAGTATGAGTATTCTGGAAGACTTAATTGTGTTCATGAGGAATCTGTACCTGGACAAAGAGCAGTTGTTTGCACAGAACATGGGAACATTGAATGGTTTAAAATTAAGAAAGGTGTGCAACAAGGTTGTATTCATTCACCATACTTATTCAACTTGTATGCTGAGCAAATAATCCAAGAAGCTGGGTTCTATGAAGAAAAACGTGACATCAGGATTGGAGGAAGACTAACTAACAACCTGTGATATGAAGATGATATAACTTTGCTTGCTGAAAGTGAAGAGGACTTAAAACATTTACTGATGAAGATCAAAGAGCACAGCCTTAAGTATGGATTACATCTCGATGTAAAGAAAACAAAAATCCTCACCACTGGACCAATAAACAACATTCTTATCAATGTAGAAAAGATTGAAGTTGTCAAGGACTTCATTCTTCTTGGATCAACTATCAACACTCACGGAAGCAGCAGTCACGAAATCAAATGACATATTGCATTAGACAAATCTGCTGCACAAGACCTTTTTAAAGTGTTGAAGAGTAAAGATGTCAGGACTAAGGTGTGCCTGACCCAAGCCATGGTATTTTCAGTAACCTCATATGCATGCGAAAGCTGGACAGTGAAGAAGGAAGATCATAGAAGAATTGATGCTTTTGAGTTACGGTGTTGGAGGAGAATATTGAAAGTGCCATTCACTGCCAAAAGAACCAATTGATCCATTTTGGTAGAAGTGCAGCCAGAGTGCTCCTTGGAGGCCAGGATGGCCAAACTTTGTCTCTCATACTTCAAACATATTGTCAAGAGGGACTAGTCGCTGAAGAAGAATATTATGTTTGGCAAGGTGGAGGGTCACAGAAAAAGAGGAAGACCCCCAACGTGATGGACTGGCCAAGTGGCAGCATTGATGGACTCAGCGTGACAAAAGTAGTGCGGTTGGCCCAGGATAGGGCAGTGTTTAATTCTGCTGTGCATAAAGTCGCTATGAGTCGGTACCAACTCGATGGCACCTAACAACATTACTCCTTCTTCCCCTTATTTCATGCAAACTAAGAATAAAAATTGTAGCAATTTAATGTCATTGTACTATTCAACTTTGCCATAATAGGAATCTGCCAAAACAGTTATTTTAGAGAAGAAATTATAAAAAATGTTCAGTTTATGTTGAATTAAATTAAGGTTCCTAGGAAAATAAATGAAAGAGTAGTTGACTAAAAATAGGGTACTTTGAACAAAATAGAGAGTGTCATACCTGTTTTATGTATACAATTGATATAAAATAGTGTTGTTAGGTGTATAACCTTGCCACTTGAATGGATGATTGCCAGTTACAACCTGATCCCAGTCAGAATTAGTATCTATCAAAACAGTGAATTTTATTTTTGTCTGTACTGTATAATTACTAAATATATATAGTGTGTCTTGCAAAAAGTATTATTATAAAGGTCAGACTGTATTCTCTCAAAACACATAGTTTTCCTTGGAATCTCTCTTAAAGTCAATCACTTCTTAGGATCTCTGCTAATATCATTACTCTGAAATAGAAAATAAGGACTGCCATATTATTAGTGTGCCATTATTTTATAAAAGAACAAACTCTAATAGGAATTTAAAGAAAAGGGGTAAGTGGGAAGGGAAGAAAAACATCTCAAAATGCTAAAATCAAGTAAGACAACTTGTTCAAATTCCAACAGTCCACAACATACCACATTATACCTGTCTCGTAAATTTTCCTTTAGCTTTAGATAGAAAATTAATATACCATATTTATGTGATTTAAAATCTTTGAATTTTATTTGAATAAATCTGTTTCTGAGATATCTTTATTAAATTTTTTCCTATGAAGGTAAAGATTTTCATTATTTCAAAAATGCTTCACATCGTATTTTTAGTCTCCTGAGATCTTAAAATGTAAATAGTTTATTGATTTTTAAAAATTTTATTAAAATATGAGAACTAATATGAGGTTATTATCATAGATGCTATGAACTATATACCCAATGTCCATTATTCTTTCCTATCATAAATACATATCCTTATTTTATTTATGCATTCATCCCTTCCTCTTCTCTACTCAGGAAGTCATGGTTAGTATAAACCCTTCTTGAGACATGACATTGTCCGGGAACTGATATTGGTTCTAGGATGAACCTATGACTTAAATTGTCCTAGTCAGATTTGAAAGAGAGACTTATCCTGCCTGTGTGGAATTATTATTTAAATTCCAAAAACATACATGTCAATTTGACTAAGCCATGATTCTCAGTATTACATAATAATGCTCCATTTTGTGATCTGATATCATTTTTGTTTTTCAGCAATACATTCAGTACAGCTTGGATTTCTTACATCAATTCCACTGGTTTTTTGGACACATACTACCTCCACAATGATTTAATATTACCCAATTCTTTTTTTCTTTTTTCAAGTTAAAAATGTGTAATACTTTATTGTCTTACTTGTTTCCTTTATACCATGTATTAGACAATTTAACCAATAAACTATTTGTTGTATATAATTTTTCCCAGTTCTTTCTACAAACATAAATTAAGGGGAAAAGTTACATAAGATTCCATTTGAGCATACATAAGGCCATGAAATTTAATATGAATCACCACTTCTTGAGAAAAAGATTATCCATTCTTTAACAAGGAAGATGATGCTTATATTTTTAAAAATCTACACAAAGCTGGCATACAGTAAGACAGTTCAACCTAGATTTGTGACTGATATGAGCACTTAATACTATCATTTTCAAAAATGGAAGTTTAGTTTTCCATTTCCCAACCTGTACAATACATATAGCGATAAACTCAAGTAGTAGAAATTAACAGAATCCCACCACAGGCACAAGAAATCATAATTTAGGCAACAGAAAGTTTAAATGTAGGAAAAGCTAAAGGATAGATTATGGGTTTGTTATACACCTCTAAAAAAATGCATTAATTTGCTCACACTGAAACTTTGTCTGACACTCTTATCTATTGCAGGACATTTGGAATAAGGCAGAACTCCACAAGACCTAAGAAAACTTAATTGGTAACAGACTTAGTAATGAAGACTGTTTACTTCCAACAGAGTTCCGTGGCCTGTTCTACCAGAGAAAGATTAAAAGGGGCTCCAGTATACCACTGCTTTTTTGTACCATGACTCTGCGTATTTCTTCCATCTGCTTTTGATGTTTCCTCCATTATTTACCATTTTGTCCATAGAATCCTTTAATATTGCAATTGAAAGCTAGAATTTTTCTTATGTTCTTCTTGGCTTTCTAACTCCAGATCTTTCATATTTCATTTTACGTTGACTTTTTGAGCCACTCTCAGAAATCTTCTATTAAATTCTTTTATTTCCCTGTGCATAGACAAAGAGGCAGTTATTCACACAGAACAAGGGGATACCGCTTGGTTTAAAATTAGGAAAAGCGTATGGCAGGGTTGTATCATTTCACCATATGTATTCAATCTGTATGCTGAGTAAATAATCTGAGAAGCAGTACTATAGGAAGAAGAATATGGCACCAAGTTTGGAGGAAGACTCATTAATAACCTGTGATATAAAGATGACACAACCTTGCTTGCTGAAAGGGAAGAGGACTTGAAGCACTTATAGATGAAGCTCAAATACTACATTCTTCAGTCTTCAATATGAGTTACACCTCAACATAAATAAAATTAAAATCCTCATGACTAGATAAATAAGCAACATCATGATGAATGAAGCTTCCAAATAATTTCATTTTTGTATCAACAACCATGAATGCAGTAGTCAGGAAATCAAAAGATGTATTACATTGGGCAAATCTACTGCAAAAGGTCCTTTTAAAGAGTTAACAAGCAAAGATGTCACTTTGAGGACTAAGGTGCACCTGATCCAAGTCTTGATATTTTCAGTTATCTTATATGCATGTGAAAGTTGTACAATAAATAAGAAAAAGTGAAGAAGAATTGATGCTTTCAAATGATGTTGGCAAAGAATATTGAATGAACCATGGACTGCCAGAAAAATGAACAAATCTGTCTTGGAAGAAGTACAGTCAAAGGCTTTTCAGACAAAGAATAGGGAGCCTTTGTCTCATATACCTTGGGTATGTGATCAAGAGGGACCAATCCCTAGAGAAGGACATCAGGCTTGGTAAAATAGAGGATCAGCAAATAAGAGGAAAACCCTCAACAAAATGGATCAGCACAGTGTCTGCAACAGTGGGCTCAAACATAGGAACAAGATGAAACCACAGTGTTCCATTTGTTTTACTATGAGTTAGAACTGACTCAATGGTACCTAACAACATAATTAAGCTGCATGAGAGGCCTTCAATAATGTCATGGGAAAATTGAATGAAAAATAATGAACTTTAAAAAATAATAATAATAATGGAATTTTTCCACAAAATGCAGCTACCTCATATTTTGAGTTAATCTCTTTTGAGATATAAATGATTGCACACGTGAGCAAAGACCAAAGGGACTGCCTATCACAAAGAAATAAGAACTGGGAACGATATATGTCCTTTGCACCCATGGTCCCTGAACTGAGAAGCTTACAGATCCAGGAGATTTATGAAAAAAAGTGTCCTCCAACCAAGAGAGAGGACTTCTACAAGAGTTGGCACCCTGAATTTGGACTTCTAACCTCCTAAACTGTGAAAGAATACATTTTTGTTTGCTAAAGTCATCCATTAGTGTTACGTCTGTTATAGCAACATGAGGAAACTAAGACAGGTAGAGAATGTCTCTCCTTCTTCTTTGCTAGACATATACAAAAAGCATGAAATCCCAGTTGTCTCTCAGAGCCACCTTGTTCTCATGAGAAAAACAGATCTTCATTTCAAGAATGACAGAGGAGAGATACATAAAGGATATCAATCCTTTATAACACCATTGGGATGCTATTCATTTTATATATGGAACCCACTTTATCCTGATCATAGATTATCCAGAAATGAAATAAATCAATGTTTATTATTTAAGTCCATTTGTATTGGAGTTTTGTTTTACTTACAGCCATAAACACTTCAAATGATAAAATCTAAACTCTTAAAAATAGCATTGGGTACTTACTTTATTTCTTGATAACAACTTTGGGTGCATTTTAAAAATACATTTGAGAATATAATGACACATAAGGACAAATTATTTTTCCACACTTTTTATTGTGGCTAGCTGCTGTAGAGTTGGTTTCCAAACCATAACAAGCATATAAACAATGGGATGAAACACTGCCCAGTTGTGCAACACCTCCATGATAGGTTGAATGATAAAACCTTGTTATTCATAGGGTTTTCATTCTGAATTTTAGTCTGAATTTCTAAAATACGTAACCAGGCCTTACTTTCACATCCATTTTAGTCTGGAATCTCTGCTGTAACCTGTTCAGCATCATAGCAACATGAAAGCCTTCATTGGCAGATGGGTAGTGGCTATGCATAAGCTACATTGCTCAGGATTTGAGCCCATGTCTCCTTTATGTGGTTGTTGTTGTTAGGTGTCTTCAAATTGCTACCAACTTATAGTGAACTTAAGCACAACAAAACAGAACAATGCCCAATCCTGCACCAATCTCACAATCGTTGCTACCCTTGAGACCATTGTTGTCAATGGTCTCAAGGGTATCTTCCTCATTTTTGCTGACCCTCTACTGACCCACAGGGTCAAGTCCCTCCTGATAATATGTCTGAAGTATGAGACACGAAGGTTGGCCATGCTGGCTTCTAAAAAGCATTCTGGTTGCATTTGCTCAAACCCAGATTTGTTTGAGAAAGTAGTCCATAGTACTTTCAATACTCTCCTCCAACACCACAACTCAAATGCATCAATTCTTCTCTGGTCTTCTTTATTCATTGTCCAACTTTCACATGCATGTGAGGCTATAGAAAATACCATGGTTTTGGTCAAGCACCCCTTAATCCTCAAACTGACATCTTTGCTCTTCAACAATTTGAAATCATATGCAGCAGATTTGCCTGTATTGATTCTTCTCTGGTCTTCATTATTCAATGTCAAACTTTTAACTGTGTATGTTATTGTTGTGTTGTTGTGATGTGCCATGGAGTCGGTTCCGACTCATAGCGACCGTTTAACAGGGTTTCCGAGGCTGTAAATCTTTACGGGAGCAGAAAGCTTCATCTTTCTCCGGCGGAACCGCTGGTAGTTTCGAACTACTGACCGTGAGGTTCGCAGCCGATTCATAACCACTATGCTACCAGAGCTCCTTAACTGCGTATGAGGCAACTAAAAATACCATAGCTTGGATCAAGCATACTTTAGTGCTCAAACTTTGCTCTCAAACCTTTAAAGATGTCTCATCTAGTAGATTTGCTTAGTGCAATATGTCATTTGATTTCTTGACTGCTGCCTCCATGAAGGTTGATTTTGGATCCAAGCAAAATGAAGTCTTTTGAAACTTTTCTCCATTTATCATGATGTTATTTATGGTTCCAATTGTAAGGATATCATTTTCTATACATGGAGAAGCAATGCATACCGAAGGCTGTGCTCTTCAATCTTTGCTTCCAGATGCAAGGATGTATTCACTGCACAAAGCAGGATGTTAATTAGACATCTTTAAATCCTGATGTCATGTTCTTCTTCATATAACCCAGCTACTCCTGTTATTTTCTCAAAACTATAAATTAAGTATGGTGAAAGAATCCAACCTTATTTGTTTGTATTCCTTCAATTTCTGGAGCTTGTTTTCTGCAAATGACTTCAGATTGGACTTTTTCCTTCAGTATCACAGGTTATTGATCATATACTATCTCTTGAAATGATTGAATAACTACCATTTCTTTGGGGTACAATGACACTGTGTTTACCTTCCATATTCTTTTGATGCTTTATGAATCCTTCAATATTTTGTTATTGTTTTAGTTAAGTGCTGTCAAGTCAATTCCTACTCATAGCAAAACTGTATAGGGTTTTCAAGATTGTAAATCTTTAGGGGAGAAGAAATCCTCTTCTTTCTCCAATGGAGTGACTGGCAGATTGAAACTACTGACCTTTTGATTAGCAGCTCAGCATGTAATCCACTACACTACCAGGGCTCCGTCCTTATTCATTGCTATGGAGTCCTTCAACATTGCCAAGGTTTGTATTTTTTTCTTTAGTTCTTTCAGCTTGAGAAATGCTGAGCATGCTTTTTGCCTTTAGTTTTCTAAAACCAGGTCTTTGCACATTTCATTATAATACTTGACTTTGTCTTCTTGACCTATCCTTTGAAATTTTCTATCAGCTCTTTCACCTTTTCATTTCTGCCACTCATTTTAACTTCTCTATGCTGGAGAAGTTAAAATGAAACATTCAATCAAGATGTACTGATAATTACTGGTGATGGGAATGCAAAGGTTGGAAGCAAAGGAGAAGAATCAGTAGTTGGAAAATATGGCCGTGGTGAAAAGAATGATGCTAGAAAACACATGATAGAATTTTGCAAGACCAATGACTTCACTGAAAATAACTCTTTTAAACTACAACATACGAACCTCACCAGATAGAAAACACAGAAATAAAATTGAATACATCTGTGGAAAGATCGTGGAAAAGTTTCATATCATTAGCCAAAACATGATCGGGGTAGACTGTGGAACAGACCATCAATTGTTCATATGAAAAGTCAGGCTGAAGCGGAAAAAAATTAAAACAAGAGCCAAAATATGATCTTAAACATTTCTCACATGAATTTGGAAATCTTTCAACAAATTGATGCAGTATTGGAGGCACTGACTTATCCACATCAAGAAATTTGGAAGGCAGCTATCTGGCTTTGAAGAAATCTATATTTTTACCCATTCCAAAGAAAGGTTACCCAACAAAAATCATTGGACATTATCATTAATGTCACATGCAAGTAAAATTTTGCTAAAGATAATTTAAAAATAGCTGTACCAGCACATTGACAGAACTACCAGAGGTTCAAGCCAGATTCAGACAAGACGGTGGAATGAGGGATGTCATTAATGACTTCAGATGGTTATTGGCTAAAAGCAGCGAAAACCAAAAAAAGTTTACCAGTGTTTTATTGACTTTGCAAAGACTTTTGATTGTGTGGATCATGACAAACTATGGACAGCATTGAAAAGAATGAGTATTCTGAAACACTTAATTGTGCTCATGAGGAACCAGTATATAGAACAAGTGGCAGTTGTTCAAACAAAACAGGCGGACACTGAATGGTTTCAAATTAGAAAAGGTATCTGTCAGTGTTGTATTTTTCACCATACTTCTCAATCTGTATGATGAGCAAATAATCCTAGAAGTTGGATTATATGAAGATGGCATCAGGATTTGAGGAAGGCTCATTAGCAACCTGTGATATACAGATGATACACTCTTGTGTGCTGAAAGTGAAGAGGATTTAAAATACTTAATGATTAAAATATCAAATACTTCAGCTTTCAGCATGGATTGCACCTTAATTTAAAAAAAAAAAATCCTTACCACTGTACCAATAAATAACATCATTATCAATGGAGAGAAGATTGAAGTTGTCAAAAACTATTTTGCTTGCATCAACCATCAACACTCATGGAAGCAGCAGTCAAGAAAGTAAACAATACATTGCATTAAGCAAATCTGCTTCACAAGAGCTCTTTAAAGTGCTGAAGATCAAAGATATCAGTTTGAGGACTAAGGTGTGCCTGACCCAAGCCATGATATTTTCAATAGTTTCATATGCATGTGAAAGTTGGACAGTGAATAAGGAAGACCATAGAAGAATAGATGCATTTGAGTTGTGGTGTTAAAGAAGAATATTAAAAGTACCATGATCTTTTACAAGAACAATAAATATGTATTGGAACGAGTACAGCCAGAATGCTACTTAGAAGCCAGGATGGCAAGACTTTGTCCCTCATACTTCGGATATATTATCAGGAAGAACCAGTCTCTGGAGAAGGGCATCATGCTAGGTAAAGCAGAGAGTCTGTGAAAAAGAGGAAGACCTCCAACAAGATGGACTGGCACAGTGGCAGCAGTAATGGGCTTAAGCTTATCAATGATTGTGTGTATTGTGTGGATGGCACAGGACAGGTTAGTGTTTTGCTCTGTTGTAGATAAGGTCACTATGAGTCGGAACCAATTCAGCGGCACCTCATAACTACAGAGCTGCTTCTGACATCCATTCATGACTTTTTCTTCTTTCCTGTTTGTTTAAGTTCCCTTGGCTTTCTTCTTGTATGATGATCTTGATGTAATCTCACAACTCTTCTGGACTTTGTCATTAGTGTCTAATTCACCTAATCTTTTCTTGAAATGGTCTCAAAATTCAGATAGGATATATTCAAGATCGTATTTTGGCTCTCGTGAACTTGTTTTCATTTTCATTGGCTTTAGCATGACCAGTTGAAGGTCTGTTCCACTCAGCCCTTGGCCTTGTTTTGGTGATGACATTGAGTCTTCCATTGTGTCTTCCCATAGATATAGTCAATTGCATTCCTGTCTATTCAGTTTGGTAATGTTCATGTGTATAGACATCTTTTATGTTGTTTTATGGGAATGCAGTGGCTCCATACAATATACTGGACTTCGAACCACAAGATCCTCAGTTCAAGCCATTCAGCTGCTCCGCAAGAGAAAGAAGCTTTCTGCTTCTGTAGAGATTTAAAAATGTTCAGAAACCCTATACAGGGTCACTATGAGTTGACACTAACTTAAAGGCACTTAACAATAACAACAGTGTTGTTTAAAAAGGTATTTGCAAATGAATTTGTTGTTGTTAAGTGCTACAGAGTTGGTTCCAACTCATAGCAACCCTTTATAGGGTTTCTGAGGAGCAGCTAGTGAAAAATGAATACTGTTCTTGTAGTTCAAATTGACCTTGTGGTCCAGTGCTATCCTACAGCACCACACCAGGACTCCATCTGCAATGAATAAGTCTTGCAAAGTTGTATCATGTGCTCTCCAACATCATTTCTATCATCAAGGTCATATTTTCCAAATATTGATCTTTCCTCTTTGTTTCCAACTTTTGCATTTCAATAACCAGTAATTATCAATGCATCATAATTGCATGTTTGATCAATTTCTGACTGAAGAAGTTGGTTGTAGTTGTTAATTGCCATCAAGTTAGTTCCAACTCACAATGACCCTATATCAGGTTTCCGAGGAGCAGCTGGTGGGTTTGAACTGCTGACCTTGTGGGTAGCAGCCCAGTGCTTATCCTACAGTGCCAGACCAGGAGTCTGAAGACTTTGGTAGAATTCTTCAATTTCATTATCACTGACTTTAGTGGTTGGTGCACAAATTTGAATAATAATAGTATTAACTGGACTTCCTTGTATGCATATAGATATTATCCTATTACAGTCATAGTACTTTAAGATAGATCTTGAAATGTTCTTTATGACATTCCTCTTCAACTTGACATTCCTGGAATAGTTCAATTCAAATTGACACATACCAGTACAATTCAGCTTAATAATGCCTACCATGCTGATATTTAGGTGTTTTATTTCATTTTTGAACACTTCCAATTTTCCTAGATTCATACTTCCTATATTCCATGTTCTGATTCTTAATGGATATTTGCAGTCATTTTTCCTTATTTTGAGTTAAGTTCCAAAGTTATGCACCATTCAGGTAATTATAATCAACTTATTTTGAGGAGGCAGTTCTTCCCCAGTTGTATTTTGAGTGCCTTACAACCTGAGGGGCTCATCTTCCAGCACTCTATTTGATAATGTTCTGTTGCCATTTGTGAAGCTTTCAGTAGCTAATCATTCAGATGTTGTGCACCTCTTCTTCTTCTTAGTCTGTCTTATTCTGGAAGCTCTGATGAAGTGTATCCACCGTGGGTGGCTCTGCTGGTTTTTAAAATACTTGTGGCATAGCTTCCAGCAGCACAGTAACATGCTAGCCACCACAATATGACAAACTAACAGATGAATGCCACTGCCTCTCTCTTCATCATCATCATCATCATCATCATCATCATCATCATCATCATCATCATCGGCTGTTGTTGCTGCTGCTGCTGAGACTAACCTCAGACAAATGAGGATTATTTTGGTGGTATAATATAGGAGCTCTGGCAGTGTCGTGGTTACGAATCGGACTGTGAGCCGCAAGGTCAGCAGTTCGAAACTCTCAGCTGTTCCGCGGGAGAAAGATAAGGCTTTCTGTCCCATAAAGATTTACAGCCTCGGAAACCCTGTACAGGGTTGCTATGAGTCTGAACCGACTCCACGGCACACAACAACAACATAATATGCTGACAATTAGAGAGCCATGACATATTTCCCACCAGCAACGTCAAACCAAGAAAAGCATTAGAACTGTTTCTGAGCAGATGCTTTCTTAAATAGAAGATGTCAAAATAGAATCCCAGCTATTTAGAGGGAATAATTACAAATGATGTTTAACATACTTCTCTTAACCTTCCTTTTTCCTAGAATCCCAGTGCTGCCCAAACCAAAACCTGGCTATAGGTTCAGACTTACTGGAACAAGTAAATGAAATCTGCTTGCAATTCATAGTCTTAGTATAAAGTACTCAATTTTAGAAAAGTGGTCTGCATAATAGGTTAATGCAATAGATTAGTTGTTCTTGCTACAGAATTACTTAGTTTCTGCAAAAGCAAGTTTGACAATCAGTAATTCGATGCCAAGGATATGAAATGCTGAATATAAAAAGTGATTTTCAACTGCTTACTTGAATATCAATTTTTCCCAAAAATGATAAAGGCATGTGCATGCTAAAAATATTGTTTTACTCTCATCCTATGTTTCATACTATATAAATATTCATATTTACAATTCAGTGAACTCACCTAAAAGCTAATTTACTTTGAATTCAAACCTTTGCCAAAAATTTCAGGCATGTACATTAGTACTTAGAAAAACTATGTGTGTTCCCAAAGAACATTATGTGCCTAATACACCTTAGAAGTGATTCTTCTTATATTGAAAAATTATGACAAAAAATGCTCTACTGTTGGGGAATACCCAAGTTACTTGCCTTCCTCAATTTGTCACTTCTATTTTCACAAAATTCAATGAGGACAATTGATTTTTCCATTTGGAATTTAACAAACAAGCAAAAAGGGGGAACAAGTGAATGAAAACTATTTGGTAAGGTGCACAAGGCAATTGCTTGTAACCATGACTGTGTCTCAATGCATAAAAATTTGTTATAATTAAAGTAAAAGTGAATCTATCCCAAAGTAGTTTTTTTAAATAACTCATCAAAAAGAATAAGAAATACGTGTTATTCCCCCCACCACCCCAAAAAATACCATCAATTGAATAAAAATTCATTGAGGGCAGGAAGCACCTCAGACTAGGGAATAGAAGACAAAGATTTAAAATCAGACAGGTCAGAATATTAGCTCAGATATTTAAACCACAACATGGCCTCTACCAGGTTACTTCTTTTATGCAGGCTTAAATTTAATACCCAACTTTAAGAGAAGGATACAAAAGAGCAAATACTGTATAAGAACACTGTTGTAAAACATAAAAAAAAAAAAAAATTTTCATACTAAAATAAATATTCTTTGTTAGTTTGATAGTGAGAGAGCAAGGAGGGTAAATTATTGGCTAGACAACATATTAACTTGAATGAAGAGGAAGACAATAAAAGAGAGGTCAACATAAATAGGAGTGCAAGAGTTAAAGGTACAGAGGTAGATACAGTTACATATATACACAATCCTGCAACAGTGATCTACAAATAGATGCATGGATGGACACACAAGCAAAATGGGTGAGGGAAGGAGAGTGGGAGTATACCCATGAATATATGTAGACTTGACAGAGGATATTTTTACCTCTGCTACAAATATATCCATGAATGGGAAGGAGTATACATTTATAAAAAATTCTTACACATAACCAAACACCTTGAGAGACTAACTTACTGGGCTTGGGAGCGCCGGACCATTGCCATGGAAAACATCATGGTCAAATGGCATAACATAGCCCACAAAGACGATGTTCTACATCCTACTTTGGTGAGTACCAACTAGAGTCTTAAAAGCTCTTAAACGACCTACTAAGGTGCAACTATTAGTCTCTCATTATCTAAAGCAATGAAGAGTGAGGAAAATTGAAACCGTGAAAGCAATTAGTCCAGCTCAAAAAACTGCCACAGCAGTGAGATAAGAACTAGATGGTATCTTTCAACCACTACCCACTTCACTGAAAGGGATCATGTGTTCATTCAATTCACCAATGTCCATTTCAGCACTCTTCTGAAAACAATTTAAGTGTTCTTTAACAAATGAATGGATAAGCAAAATGTAGCACATCCATACAATGGAACATTGCTTAACCTATAGGAGAAGGGAAGTCGATACAGTTAACAGGATGAATAAAACTTGAAAACATTATGCTGGGTGAAATAACTCAGTTATTAAAGCATAGATGTTGTATAACCTCATTTATATAAAAAGACAAGCAAAGGTAAGTGTATAGAGACCAAAGTTTATAAGTGATTACCAGGGGTAGGTAAAAAGAAATGATGTTACTTATATAGCACTGATTTTCAGTTTACAGTGATGAAAAAATCACATTGACTAAAGATAGTGTTGCAGTTGACTTACATATTTGTAGTGAATAAGTTGTATGCATGTGAAAATTTATTTTAAAAAAGTTGTGTGATACATTTACAAGAACAAGAAATAAATCAAAGAGTATCTATGGATGTTGTTTATGGATAACCAAACACTTCATAGGACTGGTTCCTTGGTTTGAAGTTTGGGGTCGTATTTTTATAAGACAGCTCATGAAAAATTTCCCCTGAAATTTTCTTAAAATGAAATAATAGCTAGAAAAGTAATTGTTTCCTTCAGCATCATGCTCTGTTTTAAGCTATCTATTTATCCCTGGGAAGTTCAAGAAACTGCCACACAATCTGAGAAATCTGAAAACCACCTCCCTGCCATCAGCTAGAGAAATCATGATTGTGGAGAAGTATCAGAAATTGCCAGAGCTATCAAGTAAAAGTTTATGGAGAGGGCTAAACACCTGCTGCTTCTGATCATTAGGACCTTCCAGAAAAGTCTCTACTTCACTTCCACCTTCCAAATCACACTCTAGTTCCCTTCAATGGCAAATTCAAACCAAGCATAACATGGGTACATAATTTAGGGAACCGTGATCTCCAGCTTTAGAAAGGAGTTGTGGTGATTTGGCAAGAAAAAAAACAGTCAATATATCACAATCCACACAATACCTTCTAATCCTACTACTTCTAATCATTTCCCATGTCCAAATAAAGATAATAATAATAATATCATGCTTATACTAACATAATACAGCTACCCCTAATATAACCAAAGATATGCTGATCACCTCTCTGAAAAGTAAGACAAAATATTCATGTTACTGCCAACTCTTTAAAATGCAAATCAAGATCAGCTTATTATCCAAACACAGCATGGTACAAGAACCTTATCATCAGAAAGATCTTAGGTCCCAGCTAGCTAACTTGATGCATTGTGTGACTTCCAATAAATTACATTCCTCTTCAAGCCTTAATTTCACAAATTAAAATAATGAAAAAACTCTTCTTTCTAAGTCAACTGTTAATATTAGCAGTGATATTGAAAATTCCCTAGCTAATAGTAAGTGTTCAGTAAATAACAATTCTTCAAAGTCCAGAATATCATCAGGTAAATGAGTTCTTGCTGATGACCTTTTCCTATGCTCATAACTGTATTAAGTACTTTCAGAATCAAATATACTTGTGTGTTGTTGTTGTTAGATGCCATCGAGTCAGTACCGACTCTTAGCAACCCAATATACAACAGAACAAAACACTTCTGGGTCATGTACCAACCTCACAATAATTGATATGTTGGAGTACATTGCTGCTGTCACTGTGCCAATCCATATCATTGGGGTCTTCTTCTTTTTCTCTGACCCTCCACTTTACCAAACAAGATATCAATTTACAGGGACGTGTCCCTTCTGATAATATGTCCAAAGTAGGAGGCAAGAAGTCTGGCCATCCTGACTTCCAAGGAGCATTCTGGCTGTGCTTCTTCCAACACTGATTTGTTTCTTCTTTGGTAGTCCATGGCACTTTAAATATTCTCCTCCAACACAAAAACTCAAATGCATCAATTCCTTTATGGTCTTCCTTATTTATTGTCCAACTCACATATGCATATTAGGTTATTGAAAATAATATGGCTTGGATGAGGCGCACCTTAATCCTCAAACTGACATATTTGTTTGTTCTTGAGCACTTTAAAGACATTTTGTGCATCATATTTGCCTAACGCAATATGTTGTTTGATTTCTTGACTCCTACTTCCAGGAGTGTTGATGGTTGATCTGAGCAAAATGAAGTCTTTGACAACTTCAATGTTTTCTCCATTTATATGGATATTGCTTATTCATCCAGAGGTGAGGATCTTTGTTTTCTTTCAATTGTGGTACAATCCATATCAAAGGCTGTGGTCTTTTCTCTTCATCGGTATTTTAAGTCCTCTTCACTTTCAACAAGCAAAGTTGTATCATCTGCATATCTCAGGTTATTAATGAGTCTTCCTCCAATCCTTCTTCATATAATCCAGGTTCTCAGATTATTTGTTCAGTATACAGATTGGATAAATATGGTGAAAGAATAAACCCTGGTGCACACCTTTCCTCATTTTAAACAATTTGTTGTTCCCTTGTTCTGTTTGAATAACTGCCTTTTGGTCTACGTACAGGTTCCTCATGAGCACAATTAATTGTTCCAACTACTGATTCTCCCTAATTTGCCCATAGCTTGCCATGATCCACACAATTGGAAGCCTTTGCCTAGTCAATAAAATACAAGTAAACATCTTTTTTTCTGGTATTCTCTGTTTTCAGCCATGATCCATCTGATGTCAGCAATCTCTGTTGTTCCACATCCTCTTCTGTCTGGCTTGAATCTCTTGAAGTGTTCTGTTAATGTATGGGTGCAGTAGTTTTGTATTATCTTTAGAAAAAAATTTACTTGTATGTGATATTAATAATATGGTTCAATGATTTCCACATTCCGTAGGGTCACCTCTCTTTGGAATGGGCACAAATATGAATCTCTTCCAGTAAATTTGCCAGGTAATTGTCTTTAAAATTTCTTGGCATAGATGAGTGAGTGCGTCCAGTGCTGCATCACTTTGTTGAAATATTTCAATTTGTATTCCTTCAATTCCCAGTACCTTGTTCTTTGTCAATGCCTTCAGTACATGTTGGACTTCTTCCTTCAGTATCATTAACACTTGATAGTATGCTACCTCTTCAAATGGTTGAACATTAACCATTTATTTTTGGTACAGTGACACTACGTATTCCTTCTAATTTCTTTTGATGCTTTCTGCATCGTTCAATATTTTGCCCATAGAATCCTTCAATATTGCAAGCCAAGGCTTGAATTTTTCATCAATTATCTCAGCTTGACAAATGCTAACCTTGTTCTTCCCTTTTGGTTTTCTAACTTCAGGTCCTTGCACATTTCATTATAATATTTGGCTTTGTCTTCTTGAGCAGACCTTTGAAATTTTCTATTCAGCTCTTTTACTACCTCACTTCTTCCATTTGCTTTAGCATCTATACACTGGAGAGCAAGTTCTTTTTTGATATACATTTTGGTCTTTTCCTTCTTTCTTGCCTGCTTAATGGCCTTTTCTTTCTTCCTATATGGTGTTCTTGATGTCATCCCACAACTCTTCTGGTCTTTTGTCTTTAGTGTCTAATGGATCAAACCTGTTCTTCAGATTATCTCTAAATTCATGTAGAATATGTTCAAGGTCATATTTTGGCTCTTGTGGACTTGTTTTCATTTCCTTCATAAATTTGCATTTCAGTAATTGGACGGTCTGTTTCACAGGCCTTGTTTTGGCTGATGATATGTAACTTTTCCACTTTCTCTTTCCACAGATGTAGTCAATTTGATTTCTGTGTACTCCAACTGGTGATAACAATATGTATAGTTGTCTTTTGCATTGTTTTTAAAAGGTATTCATAATGAATAAATCATTGTTCTTTCAAAATTCTATCATGTGATCTCCAGCATTATTTCTATCACCAAGTTCATATTTTCCAACTACTGATCTTTCCTCTTTGTTTCCAACCTTTGCATTCCAATCGACAGTAATTATCAATACATCTTGACTGCATGTTTGATCAATTTCAGACTGAAGAAGTTGATAGAATTCTTCAAGTTCATTATCACTAACTTTATTGGCTGGTGCATGAATGGAAATAATAGTGGTATTAACTGGTCTTTCTTGTATGCATATGGATATTATCCTATCACAGACAGCATTGTATTTCAAGATAGATGTTGATATGTTCATTTTGATGATGAATGCAGTGTCATTCCTCTTTAATTTGTCATTCTCAGCATAGTAAAACTATGTGACTGTCAGGTTCAGATGGTAATGGTCATTTTGAATCTTACAATCACATAGTCTACTATACTGGAAATACTCTGAATATTGCATAAATTATTTAAAACAAATAAAAATGGAAATTCCTGAATTTGAATGGTTAATTTCCTTTTTCTAATTAAGTATATTAAAAATAAGGATGCAGAAGAATGCTTAAACAGTCAAGAACTGGGAACAACACACACACAAAAAAAGGAAAAACCAAAGATTTGTGCTAATTATATGCAAGTTGGGAGATCAGCTTTTGAGTAATAGGAAGCTAATGGTTTATTGGAGTCCCTGAGTGGCACAAACCAGTAAGGTCTCAGCTACTAACCAAATGTTTGGAGGTTAAATTCCATCCAAAGTTGCCTAAGAAGAAAAGTATGAATATTTACTTCTGAAATATAATAGCCCATAAAAACCCTATGAAGCACAATACTATTCTGAAACAAATGGGGTCATTATGGGTTGGAAGTGACTCAACAGCAACTGGTCACTTCTCCCCAATAGAGAAAGCAGTCCTCTTGTATCTGGATTATGCCAGGGTAACTTCATAGAGGGATACACTTTCCCTATTACAAAGACCTAAACCATAGGTTTGTAACATAATGTTCGAATTTTATGTCAGTGGAGAAAAATGCCAACTCAGTTATTCAACCAGAATACACAAATTTATTGACACTGGTAAGCTACAACAACACCAAGAACTGTAATTGGAGACAAAAGACAAAAAATCCTCTGGAAATCAGAATACTTGAAACGTGATGTTGCCAATCATGGATGGTTATTCTTTTTTTTTAAATAAATTATTTGAACCACAACTCATTCATACTTAGGATATACTATCCAAAAGTCAACCAACAATCCCAATATTTAAGTCTGAAAATGAGGAAAAATTATTTAGAATTACAATAAAATTACAGCAATGTTTTCTTAACATAAATGACACTATCTTAGATCAAGCTTCCTAGATAGAATGAAACAGCTCTTTACCCCAAGGGATATTAATGATGTCACACAGATATTGGTTGGGGAGAGACAAACAAAAGACTGGCTCATTAAATTAACTCTTAAAATATTAACAAATAAATGAGGATTATACATTTAGCTTTATAATATAGCATTTTTAAATACTTAAAACATTGTTATCTTTGTTGTTAGGTGCCTTTGTGTCAAGTCCATGTAATAGCAAACCTATGCACAACATAAAGAAACACTGATTGGTCTGTCCCATGTTCACAATTGTTACTAAACTTCAGCCCAACATTTCTGCCACTGTGCAAATCCATTTCATTGGAAATCTTCCTCTTTTTTACTGACCTCCATTTAAATAGCATAATGTCTTTCTCTAGGGACTGGCCCCTTCTGATAATAAGTCATAAGTATGGGAGACAAAATCTCATCATCCTACCTTCTAAGGAGTTTCTGGATGTACTTCTTTCAACACAGATTTGCTTGTTCTTCTGGCAGTCCATGTTACTTTAAATATTCTTCTCCAATACCATAACTCAAATGCATCAACTCTTCTTTGGTCTTCATTATTCCTTGACCAGCTTTCATACACATATTGTTGTTTTTGTAAAGTGCTATTGGGTATTTCTGACTCACAGCGACCCTGTATAGGGTTTCCAAGGAGCGTCTGGTATGTTTGAACTGCTGACCTTGCAGTTCAAGCAACTTTGCAGTCCAGCACATTAACCTACTGTACCACGTCAAGACTCCACATGCATATTGTTATTGTTATTGTTAGGTGCCATTGAGCCAGTACTAACTCATAGTGACCCTATGCACAACAGAATGAAACATAGCCCAGTCCTGGGCCAACCTCACAATTGTT
>NW_006408567.1:1708801-1711142 GCF_000296735.1 Chrysochloris asiatica
TGTGTTCTTCCCTTTTGGTGTTCTAACTCCAAGTCTGTTCACTTTTCATTATAATTAAACTTTGTCTTCTCAAGCTGCCCTTTGAAATTTCCTGCTCAGTTCTTTTACTTCCTCATTTCTTCCATTCGCTTTACCTTCTGTATGCTCAAGAGCAAGTTTTAAAGTCTCTTCCTACATTTGTTTTGGTCTTCTCTTTCTTTCTTGGCTTTTTAATGACCTTTTACTTTCTTCCCATATGATGGTCTTCATATTATCCACAACTCTTCTGGCCTTCTGTCATTAGTATATAATGCATCAGATCTGTTCTTGATAGTTTCTAAATTCTAGTGGATATGTTCATGGTCATATTTTGGCTCTTGTTGACTTGTTTTATTTTTGTTAGCTTCATCCTAAAATTGCATAAGAGCACTGATGGTCTGTGCCATAGTTGGCCCCTAGTCAAGTTTTGTCTGATTATATTGAACTTTTCCACTATATCGTCTCAAAGATGTAATCAATTTCATTTGTTTATATTGCATCTGATGAGGGCCATATGTATAGTTGTCATTTATGCTGTTTAAAATAAGTATTTGCAGTAAAGAAGTCATTGGTTGGTCTTGCAAAATTCTATCATGTGGTTTCCAGCATCATTTCTATCATCAAGGTCATATTTTCCATCTACTAACTCTTCCTCTTTGTTTCCAACCATCATATTCCAATCACCAGTAATTATCAATACATCTTGATTACATGTTTGATCAATTTCAGACTAAATAAGTTCATACAATTCTTCAATTTCATCATCGCTTGCTTTAGTGGTTAGTGTGTAAATTTGAATAATAGTGATTATTAACTGGTCATCCTTATATGCAATGGATATCATCACAGACAGGGTTATATTTCAAGAATGAGCATGAAATATTCTTTTTGAGGATGAATGTTATGCCATTCCTCTTGAATTTGTTATTCACAACATACTAAGCCATATGATTATCAGATTAAAAATGGCCAACACCAGTCCATTTCAGCTACTCATACCTGGTTTGGCACTATAGGATAAAGACTGGATCACAAGGTCACTATGAACTTCAAGGTCAGTGGTTCAAACCCAACAACTTCTTATCAGAAAACCCTGTCCAGGGTCGCTATGAATCAGAACAGACTCAATGACACTTAACAACAACAGCAACTATAACTATGCCTAGGATATCAATCTTTATGCATTCCATTTCATTTTTTACAACTTCCAAATCTTCCTAAATTCATACCTCACACATTGCATGTTCTGATTATTAATGGATATTTGCAGCTGTTTCTTGTCATTTTGACCTATGCCCCATCATCAAATGAAGGCATCCAAAACTTTACTCCATTTGTGTCGTTATGGCCAACACTATTTTGAGGAGGCACCTCTTACTCAACAGCATTTTAAATACCTTCCAACCTGAGGTACTCATCTTCTAGCACTGTTTCTGACAATGTTCTGGTATTATTCAAAGGTTTTTATCTTCTGGCACTACATCTGACAGTGTTCCTCTGCTATTCTTAAGGGGTTTCGTCATTAAACAATCAGAAACAGTCTGTCTCTCCTTCTTGCTAGTCTGTCTTTGTCTGGAATTTCTGCTGAAACATGGCCACCATGGGTGACCTTGTTGGTATTTAAATTACTGATGGTGTAGCTTTCAGCATCACAACAACACTCAAGCCACCACAATTCAACAAACTGACATAAAAGTGGTAGAATATTTAAGTTACTACAGGGGGAGTCTTGGTATGGGGCTGAGGGTTAATGTGCTGGACTACAAGGTGGGTTTGAAATGCATGGTTGGTAGTTCAAGCTCACCAGCCAATCCTCGGAAACCCTGTACAGGGTCACTATGAGCTGGAACCAACTTACCAGCACTTAACAACAACAAAGTCATTAAAAAGACAAGAAGGGTTAGGAGGTAGCAAGACGGCAGATTAAGCTGTAAGGCTATAAGACCCTCTACAACAAAGATAAGGAAAACCAAATTAATCAGATGCAGATAACAGTCCTGGAACCCTGAGCTTCAGCTGAAGAGAAGAGATAGAAAAATGGATCGAATTCTTAATAAGAAACAAAGCTGAATAGTCGTGGCAAAAATAGGACAGACAGGTGACCTATGCCAGCCAATCATACGTGTTGCAGCCATTTGAAACTTTCATGAGAAGCATCAGATAAGACAGTACATTGGCATTGCATTTTTTTTTCTTTTGTTCTCCACACTCACCAGTGACAAGAGGCATGGAAGGCCCCCACCTGTCTACATCACCAGCAAAGCTTCTAGTCTCCCGGTGGTTGGATTTGCATGAAGGTGAGCACTGAAGTTGTGAGGTACAT
>NW_006408567.1:1711632-1712260 GCF_000296735.1 Chrysochloris asiatica
GTGAGTGGGGAGCTAGGAGTACAACCCTGGCAGATGGCATCAGATATGGCCTGTTACAGATCTGCAGAGCTGGGTCTAGCCAGCCCTGGACTACAGAGCCTCTTGTTCTAGGCTACCTTCTGGGACAGAAATACCCTGATCACCTACCTGCTTCAGAGTCTGCACAAACTAGTACCATATTGGATTCTAAAAACAGAAAACATCTAGCCCTACAGGAACTCCATCTAGGATTGGGAGTGTAATAGTCACATCAGTTGCCCACTCATGACATGGCAAGAGATTCCAGAAGTTTCTCTTCAGCTTTTGCCCTGGTTGTTTCCTTCCGTTATTTTTATTTGCTTATTCATTCTTCCCCTTCTTCCTCTCTTTACTTGCTTTCTATAACTTCTATCAATGCTTTCATTTTTTATTTTTAACTGCTTTTCTTTTCCTACCACTGTGGCTTTTTCCTTAATTATTTTTCCATTTTTTCTCTTTGTTAATTTGTTACCACTCCCTACTCTTTTTCCCTTTTACTCATTCCTCTCCCTAATTATATGTACTTCTTTTTAATTTCTCTTCCATAGGTTTTTTTTAAATCTTTTTTTATTGTCCTCTCACCAATTCTCCAGACAACTGATTTTTTTTT
>NW_006408567.1:1712360-1713532 GCF_000296735.1 Chrysochloris asiatica
TCACCCAACAGGAGATACCAATCATGCCCACACAGCCCAACCATAACCATACCCTTCCTATACAACTCCAGGTACCAGGCAAGAGCCAACATCAAGTGCTATACACTAGATTCATGACAACAACTAACATCAGTCAAATCCATCCTAAGCTAAGCTGTACAAATGGCAAACAGAACTGTGTGCACACTTTGATCAGCTAATCACATCCATCAGGATCAAGACTGTGGGTGCCTAAGAATACACCAACATACAATCATCAATTTAATACAAATACACCATCACCAAAATGTCTCAGAAGCAAAAGACAATTTTTCTTCACAAAAAGAAACAAGACAGAGCGATCTAAACAAATGACCAAGAGATAGAGCTAGAAAACTTTTTTTTTAAATGTTTTATTGTGAATTATGTGATACTTTGCATGGGAGAACATTAGCTTTACATTCATCCTATGGTATATCATTTCACTGTCATGGTTACAATCCCCTCCAGGCATCATCAACCAACCAAATAGTATACCCCGCAAGCCTGCCTCCTGGTCATCAGCACACAGCTCCTTTTCCTCTCTGGGTCTAGAGTTCCCAGCCATTCCATCTCTTCACATCATCATCTCTGCCTCCATCTCTGGCATCACTGCTTCTCTGGGTAGAGTCTCACACTCCACTCTTCTCCACTGATGGTTCCAGGGACCACTGCTCCTGGATTGTAAAGTCAATCACTCCCCTCCTTTTGCAACAAAACATCCACCTTTACATTTCCAACCCTTGCAGTGAGTCCTGATAACAATTATTCACCATGGTACCACACAGGACCTATCCTCATCTCCTTTCATTAGCTCCTCCCAGACAGATTTGAGATTCAGTGGAGACTCAGAGGTAGAATCAGTGGAGATTCTACCTTCCTTCGTGTCCTCTGGATCTAGGCTCCCTCTTGAAAGCTTGTAAGCCAGTCACTTCTTGCATTTGAAGCCCCCAATTTTGTGCAGCCAATGTCCAAGTTGACCATCCCTGTCTACTCTGTGTATGGAGGTGGTGGGATTGATCCTCACTGTAAAGATGTGTCCCTTCTTTTGAGCTACTACACCCATAGGTATAGGTCAAGTTCATCAAATAGTATCAGTTACTATTTTCTTTCCTCTTCTTTCTTCTTTTAGTTGAGCTCTGATCATCCAGTCA
>NW_006408567.1:1717697-1719146 GCF_000296735.1 Chrysochloris asiatica
CAAACTGATGAAGCACTGGAATGTTCACTCATCTATACCAGCAACCTGGCCAAAGAATTGGAAGATATATTGTGCCCATTCCAAAGAGAAGTGACCCAACAGAATGTGGAAATCATCAAACAATATTATTAATATCACATACAAGTGAAATTTTGTTGAAAACAATGAAAAAATGGGTGCTACAGCTAAAGCCCTAGAATCCTGGTGTGGTGCTGTGGGCTAATGCGTCAGACTGCAAAGTCATTTGAACTGCAAGGTCAGTGGTTCAAGTTCACCAGCATCTCCTTGGAAACCCTATACAGGGTCGCTATGGGTTGGAATTGACTCGATGGCACTTAACAACAACAACAACAATAGCTAAAGTATGGTATGTTCTTGGGGTGATGCTCACTAGAACAGCAAACAAACTGGAAGCTCACAGGAACCAAGAAGCAGAAAATCCTTTTATCCTCCTTGAAGTCTTCCTCTTGTGCCCTCTACTCCTAGAGCCTAATCATTTGTTTTAGTTGGGTGCTAAAGAGTTGGTTCTGTCTCTTAGTGACTTCATGCACAACAGAACGAAACACTGCTTGGTCCTGCACCATCGTCACAATTGTTGTTAAGCTCGAGTCCATTGCTTCTGCCACTGTCCTGGTCCATCTTGTTGGGCGTCTTCCTCTTTTTCACTGATCCTCCACTTTACCAAGCATGATGACCTTCTCCAAGAACTGGTTCCTTCTGATAACATATTCACAGTATGAGAAACGAAGTCTGGCCATCCTGGCTTGGCTTCTAAGGAGCATCCTAGTTGTACTTCTTTCAAAACAGATTTGTTTGTTCTTCTGGCAGTCTGTGGTACTTTTAATATTCTTCTCTAACACCATAACCGAAATGCATCGATTCTTCTACAGGCTTCCTTTTACATTGTCCAACTTTCACATGCATATGAACCTATTGAAAATACCATGGTTTTGTTCAAGCACACCTTAGTCCTCAAACTGACATCTTTGCTCTTGAACACTTTAAAGACTCCCAACAAGATGGATTGTCACAGTGGCAGCAGCAATAGGCTGAAGTGTAACAACAATTATGAGAATGATCAGGACTAGGCAATATTTTGTTCTGTTGTACATCGGGTAGCTGTGAGTTGGGCAACACCTAACAACAACAATCACTCATCTGATTGCACCACACAGGGATCAGTTAGAAGCAAACATGTGGCTTGTAGGGAGAAGTCCCCTGGATCACAAAGCTGACAATAGAAGGATGACTTCAAAGTTGAAAACCAATAATTGATGCAATCTTATTTGTTGCTCCATTCTCCTCAAGCTCAGACATTTCTACTCTCTGGCAGAAAAAGCAAGCCAGCAAGCATGACTCTGAGAACCTTTCAGTACTTAAACTATTCGGTGATTTCTTGAGTATGTTTCAATTTCAGTGTGGAATGTTGTTGTTGTTATATGCCGTGGA
>NW_006408567.1:1719291-1723880 GCF_000296735.1 Chrysochloris asiatica
GAACCGACTCGACGGCACTTAACAACAACAACAACAACACATAAGTAAAAAGAAAAAGGGAATACACACATACACAAAAAAATAGATTTAAAGGTATAATCTTGCTGTATTAGTTAGATACTTTTGATAGGGACACTGTTAGAAAGGAATCACTTCATACGCAAGAGGATTTTTTTCACAATACCTGTAAAATGATAAGTGTCAGCTGACACTCTCAGTGTGGTAGAGCAGTAGGAATTGGTTGGACCATTGAGAATACATGCCTGTTTAAAGAGGGCATCAGCTACACAGCCAGCCATAGACTGCAGTGTGGTAATGTGATTTCAGTGTTCTCAGATCTTCTAATTTTTTTAAAGATGCCAGAAATCTGGATTTTTATATGAACGCTTCCAATTTCAAAAATGTTGGCTCAAAAAGTTTTAAAACATGGTACAGTCCAAATGAAACACTATTAAGGGCCAAATCCAGCCTGTGGCCATGGTTTGGGACTTCTGCAGTGCAGCATGCAGACAAAAAAGGGGATCTGTGGCATTACATGGACCTCAAGTATCACATCACATGTCTCTTGGGAAAGAACATTCTTTGGTTCCTGTTCAACATTAGGCAATAACTCTTATTTTAACAAAATCTTATTTTCTTATATGTAGAGCCTCTTTATGTTGTTTCTTTTTGTTGTCTCTCTCACTCTTTCTTATTTTTTTTTCCTTTCTTCCCTTCTTCCTTTCTTGTTTTTTGTCTGCTTGTTTGTTCCCAATATTATTTTTCACGATATTAAGACAAAGTCATCTGAACCTAGCACTGTCAGGAACTAGAGACATTACTAACTTCAATGTGGAGTCAATTTAAAACGAACATTTGGGGAGAGATAAACTATATAAATCAAGTATATAATCATTATTTTGAGAGTTTGGAATTTATTTCAAAAGACTTGGTACCTCCCTACATCTCGCTATGAGACTAAAAGTCAATCAGTAGGGTATCTAATAAAATGCAAAGTAGAGGCAAATTGAAATAGACTAGCAATAATATAAATACTAATATACATATGTGTGTTGTACATATAGTATAATCATTGACTGAACCCCATGTTCTTTGGCAGAAACTTCTGTACAACTCTATTATAAAATATTAAAGTGTATTGAAAAATAAAATACATGGACATTAACACTAGAATTAGAAGCTTCGCAATATTTGTCAGTGCTTGTCAAATCTTTCATAAGAAGCTTGATTCTTTCAGTTGTTTGGGACCAGTAAATCTCTTTTTTTCACAATATGGGAAATTTAAGCATGTTCCTAAGCCACATGGAATAGACACTTTGACTTTTATGCAAAAGATTTGTGGTCTTTGTAAAGCCAGTATAATTTCTTTTGGTGCAGCTGAAGCCATATATGTGTGTGTATATATACACACATTATATAATTTGTGCCACATGTTGTACTTGCTCTGACTCATCAGAAGTAAATCACTACATAGGCTCATACTTTAAAGGAACTGTGAACAGTAAGTTTCATCAAATCCAATATATTTATTCCTTTTTGACCTCCATTAAACTCAAATAAATGCATTACCTGCACTATCATCAACTACTGGTATTGCTGCTTTTTTTTTTTTTTAATATTTTATTGTGAATTATGTGATATTCTTACATGGGAGAACATTAGCTTTATATTCATTCTATCGTATATCGTTACATTGCCATGGTTACAATCCCCTCCATGCATCATCAACCAACCAATGGGTACACACGGCAAGGCTGCCCCCTGGTCATCAGCACACAGTCCCTCTCCCTCGCTGGATCTAAAGTTCCCAGCCACTCCATCTCTCCACATCATCATCTCTGCCTCCATCTCTGGCATCACTGTTTCTCTGGGTAGGGTCCCGCCCTCCGCTCTTCACACTTGATGGTTCCAGGGCCCTTTGTTCCTGGGCTGCAAAGTCAACCACTCCCCTGCTTTTGCAACAAAAGTCTACCTTTACATTTTCAACCTTCACAGTCAGTCCTGATAGTAATTATTTACTATTGTACCACATGAGTGCTATCCACATCTCCTTTCATCAGTCCCGCAGAGACAGATTGGATACTACCAGTGGAGATTCTACCTTTCAGGAGTCCTGGTGTGGCACTGTGGGTTAATGCACCAGACTGCAAAGCTATTTAAACTGCAAGGTTGGCAGTTTCAAGCTTACCAGCTCCTCCTTGGAAACCCTATACAGGGTTGCTATGGGTCGCAGTTGACTCAACGGCACTCAACAACAACTGTACCCTCTGGATCTAGACTCCCTCTTGAAAGCTTGAAAGCCAGTTACTTCTTGCCTTTAGAGCCCCCCTCCCCCAGTTTGGGTAGTCAATGTCCAAGTTGCCCATCCCTTCTGTCTACCCTGTGTACTGAGGGGGAGGAAATGATCCTTGCTGTAAAGATTTGTTCCCTCTTTTGAGCTACTACATCCATAGGTGTAGGTCAAGTTCATCAAATTGTATCAGATTACTCCTTTTTTTCCCTCTTCTTTCTTCTTCTAATTGAACTCTGGTCATCTAGTCATTGAAGTTAGGTAAAGTAGGTATTATCTGTAAATGTGGGTGTTCTTGTGCATATGCTTTCTCTTATCATCTGGACGCTTCACTCTCCACTCTAGTCCTCTGTGGCTATGTCACTAACTCTGGGGCCAGGAGTCACAAGGTCTCGCCAAACTGCTTGCCAACCAGGTCTCCTCCGGGGTTCACAAGTGTCTTTTGAATGTTATAGGGCTTAGATCACAGCTTCATTGTTGTTTTTCCCTCACTTTGCCTTATCGATGATGAACGTGGTCACCAATCAGAGCGTGTATTCCCATTGAAACTTAGGCTTGGAAGGGGGTTTGCCCTGAGGGGACCCGCCCACTTGCCTTGATGTCTCCTGAGCCAGCAACTTGATTGTTCTTGGAATAGTCAGTTGGACTGCCTACATTGTTTTGTATTTTTCCTATCAGTCTTTCTTTCAAAAAGTATCTTCTGTTCTTCTAGCCACTCCAGGCTGGTCTGCTCATCCTTTCAAGGGGAAATATCCCACCTCAGAAGATTCTAGATGAGGTTCAGGATTCCACCTATGGTCATATGTAATGCAGAGGCTCCACAGGAAGCCTCCTTCACTGGGACCATTGTAGCCCCATTTTAGGTATTCCAATCAGTTACATGCAGTTACTTACAAGCATTCTATGGTGATATTTCTGGCTATTCTTGCTCTCCCCCTCAAGTGTCTATTTTCTAATGGTATGCCAGGGAAACCAAGATTCCAAAGACAGCCAAGCACCTTAACATTATTTCCCCCCCTTTTGCCCATCCCAGCCATGTCTCAATCCTGTATCCAGAGCCCTGTTGTTCCAAGGTTGTGCATATATTATTATTTACCTCTGTCCCACTTAGCCCATGTAAACCTGCCTAATTGTTTTCCCATCCACCTTGTTCTTCCATGCCCCTCCATCTTCTTGTGTATTGCCCCCCTCCTCAGCACCCAAAGTATCCTGTGTATATTCCCTAACCCTGAGCTCCACCTTTGCATCCCTCCCCTCACCCTACCTCCCATATCCCAAAAACCAGCAAAGAATCCTCCCTACTCCTTTAGTATGTTGTTGTTGTTGTCAGGCGCCATCGAGTTGGAACCGACTCATAGCGACCCCATGCACAGCAGAACGAAACAATGTCCCCATGCACAGCAGAACGAAACAAACTCCTTTAGTATGGGTTCCTTTTTTTAAGTCTTTTACAGTAGTGGTCCTATGCAGTATTTCTCCTTTTGTGACTGACTAATTTCACTCAGCATAATGTCCTAAAAGTTCATCCACATTATGTGATATACAGCTTCCTTGTTGTTCTTCAAGGTAGCATAATATTCCATTGTGTGTGTACCACAGTTTATTTATCCATTCTTCCATTGATGGGCACTTAGGCTGTCTTCATCTTTTTGCTATTGTAAATAGTGCTTCTATGAGCATTGGTGTGCATATATCTACTCGTGTTATGGCTTATATTTCTTGTGCATAAATACCAAGCACAGGAATTGCTGGATCATAAGGTATTTCTATTTCCAACCTTCTGAAGAAGAGAGGGTGGACCATTTTGAAATCCCACCAGCAACGCAGGAGCGTCCAAGTCTCTCCTCGTCCTAGCAACATTTATTGTCCTCTTTTTTTTTGCTGTTAATTCTAGTGTGAGATGATATCTCATTGTTGTTTTGATTTGCATCTCTCTAATGGCTAGTGATCAGGAACATTTCTTCATATGTTTGTTGGCTGCCAGGATCTCCTCCTTGGTGAAGTGTCTGTTCATGTCTTGTGCCCATTTTTTAATTGGGTTATTTGTCATTTTCTTATAGAGGTGTGGTAGTTTCCTATATATTTTAGAAATGTGTCATTGCAACTGATTTTTTTCCCATTTGTGGGTTCCCTTTTTACTCTTCTGGTGAAGTCTTTTGATTCACATTGTTGTTTTTGTTGTTGTTAAGTGCTGTGGAGTCGGTTCTAACTCATAGCGACCCTGCACAGGGTTTCCGAGGCTGTAAATCTTTATGGGAGCAGAACGCCTCATCTTTCTCCCGCAGAACAGCTGGTAGTT
>NW_006408567.1:1735262-1736200 GCF_000296735.1 Chrysochloris asiatica
TGATGAAGATCAAAGAGCACAGCCTTCTATATGGATTGCATCTCAATGTAAAGAAACCAAAAATCCTCACCACCGGACCAATGAACAAGATTCTTAGCAACAGAGAAAAGATTGACGTTGTCAAGGACTTCATTCTTCTTGGATGAACTATCAACACTCACAGAAGAAGCAGTCAAAAAATCAGATGACGTATTGCTTTAGGAAAATCTGCTACACGAGACCTTTTTAAAATGTTGAAGAGCAAAGATGTCAGATTGAGGACTAAGGTGCACCTGACCCATGCCATGGGATTTTCAATAACCTCATATGCATGCGAAAGCTGGACAGTGAATAAGGAACTAGTAGAATTGATGCTTTTGAGTTTTAGTGTTGGCTGCCAAAAGAACAAATAGAAATGTGTTGGGAGAGATGCAGTCAGAGTGCTCCTTGGAGGCCAGGATGGCCAAACTTCGTCTCATACTTCAGACATATTGTCAGGAGGGACCAGTCACTAGAGAAGGATGTCATGTTTGGTAAGGTGAAGGGTCAGAGAAAAAGAAGACCCCCAGCGAGATGAATTGGCCAAGTGGCAGCATCAATTGGCTCAAGCGTGGCAACAATTGTGAGGTTGGCCCAAGATCAGGCAGTGTTTTGTTGTGCTGTGCATAGGGTGCTATGAGTCAGTAGTGATTTGATGGCAACTAATAAAAATAACAACCTGTTGCTGGTCTGCTGCAACTATTTTTTAGTTACAGTCAGCAAAATTTTACTCGAAAGTAATATTAATAAGATTTTTTGGTGATTTCTGCAATCCTTCAGATCACCTTTATTTTTAAATGGGCACAAATATGGATCTCTTCCAGACAGTTATGGAGGAATATGTCTTTCAAATTTCTTGGCATAAACAAGTGAGTGCCTCCAGTGCTGCATCATCTTGTTGAAATATTTCAATTTGTATT
>NW_006408567.1:1737230-1750158 GCF_000296735.1 Chrysochloris asiatica
AAATTCTGTCATGTGACCTCCAGCATTATTTCTATCAAGAAGGCCACATTTTTCTACTGCTGATCCTTCATCTTTATTTCTAATTTTTGTATTCCAATCACCAGTAATTATCAATACATCTTGATTACATGTTTCATCAATTTTTGACAGAAAAAGTTGCTAGAAGTCTTAAATTTCTTCATCACTGGCATTAGAATTCTGTGCATAAATTTGAATAAATTGATATTAATTTGTCTTCCTCATAGGTGTACAGATATTATCCTATCATAAATGGCTTTGTATTTAAAGATAAATTTTAAAATGCTCTTTTGACTAAGAATGTGATGCCATTCCTCTACAATTTGTCATTTCTGGCAAAGTAAACCATATAATTGTCAGATTCAAAATGACCAATACCAGTCCATTTCAGCTCATTAATTCCTAGGATATTGATTACTATGTGTTCCATTTCATTTTTGACAATTTCCGTTTTTCCTAGATACATATTTCACATGTTCCATGTTCTGATTATTAATGAATATTTGCAATTGCTTCTTTTCATTTTGATGAATTGTGCACCATCAGCAAATAAAGGTCTCAAAAACTTTATTCACTCTTGTCATTATGGTCAATTCAACTTTGAGGGAGTAGCTCTTACCAATTGTATTTTGAATGCTTCCAAACTGAGGGGTTCATTATAGGCACCATATTAGATGATGTCCAACTACAATTCATAAGATTTTCAGTGGCTAAGCATTGAGTAGTGTTCTGCCTCTCCTTCTTCCTAGTCTGTCTTAATCTTAAAGATCTGCTTAAACCTGTCAGAGACCTCCTGGTATTTAAAATACTGGTGGCTATATAGCTTTCAGCATCACATCAATACACAAGCCACCACAGTACAACAATATGACAGACAGTTGGTGGTCTGATACTCATTTCCAATCTGGCAATCCCAGCATGAGTTTTTTTGTTTGGTTTGGTTTGTTTTTTTTTTTTGCAAAACAAGTCATTTTTATTAAGCTGTTTTACACAATCATATTCATGCTCTGCATTTAAAACATTAATTTTGTGTGCTCAATGCTAGTCAATTACAAAAGTCTTCAGGCAACATTGAAAAATATTCAAAGTGACTCAGAAGTACTGAGGTTCCTTGAACAAAGTGTCAGTATGTCACTTGAAACAAGAAGGAAATGAGGTTTTGGATTTTTTTTTAAATATACACTCATCATACTTAATTTAAAGTAGGTTTTCCCTAGTTTGCCTGTAGTAGAGTACAGGTATTAAGTTCCCAGGGACAAAAGTAACAATTTACTGTGAACCATTTCAAACACACATCTTGCATTTATCACTTGACACATGCTATTCTCTGAAACATTTTAAAAACACTTTAAAGCAGAATAGCAGAATACTTCCCAATCTGTACCAATGAGTCTCACAATTGGTGGTAAATTTACTGTATTAACATATCTACTTTACTCTAAAATTTTCTAAGACTGAAAGAGGCCTATCGACCTTGGAAGTAATCATCTGAAACAATGCTCAGGTTATCTTATGTAGCACTTTTTAAGAATGTTTTCTGACTTTACTGAGATTTCTTAATCAAAGACAGTAAGAAGGAAATAAAGCCTGGAGTACAGAAATTTTTCTTATGACTTTAAATGGAAAGCTAAGCCTCTTTATATTCTATTGTACATATAATAAGTAAAAAAGCTGAACAGAATATGTCAAAGAGCAGTTCAAGGAGACAAAGTAAAATATTATAATTAAATGTACAAATACATAGAATTAGAAAACCAAAAGGGGAGAATGTGCTCAGCATTTTTCAAGCTGACAGAACTGAAGAAAACATTCAGTTTTTGACTTGCAAACCACAATGTTTGCAGTTCAAATCTACCAACCGCTCCTTAGAGACCCTATGCAGGGTTTCTATGTGTCAGACCCAACTAGACAGCACTTAATAGCAGCAGTAATGTGGGCAAATTATTGAACAATGTAGGAAGCATCAAAATAAGATGGATGGGATATACAGAGTTGCTGTATCTAAAAAATTGGAAACAGTATATGATCAAGAATAGATGATATTGAAGGAAGAAGTCCAAGCTACACCAAAAGCATTAGAAAAATCCAAGCCTTCAAGAATAGATAGAATAGCAATTGTAATCTTTTAACAAACTAATGTGGCTCTGGAGATGCTCACTAGCCTATGCCAAGAAATTTGAAAAGTCAACTACCTGGCCAACCAATTGGAAGAGATCCATATTTGTATTCCTTCCAAAGAAATGTTACCTAACAGAATGCAGAATTACTAAACAATTTTGCTGAAGATATCAATGTTGACGTCAGGTAGATCTTGAGTAGAAGCTGAGAAAACCAGAAAGATTCTTATTTGTGTGTTATTAACTATGCAAAGACATTTTATCCTTTATTATAACAAACTATGGATAACATTGCAAAGAATGGGAATTCCTGGACACATCATTGTGTTCATAAGGAATCTGTACATAGACCAAGAGGCTTTCATTCAGATAGAACAAGGGGATAATGTATGGTTAAAAATCAGTAAAGGTGTGCTTCATGTATCCTTTCACAACTTATTTGATCTCTATGCTGAGCAAATAATACAAGAAACTGGACTATATGAAGAAGAACACTGCATCAAGATTAGAAGAAGGCTCTGTAACAACCTGCAATATCCAGATGACACAATCATGTTTTCTGAAATCAAAGAGGATGTGAAGCTCTTGCTGATGAAGTTCAAATAATACAGCCCTCAGTGTGGATTAAAATTGTAATGATAATAAAACAAAAATTCTCACTACTGGGCCCATAAGCAACATCATAATAAATGGAAGAAAGATTGATATTGTAAAGGATTTTATTTTACTTGAATCTACAATCAGTGCTCATGGAAACTGCAGTCAAGAAATTAAAAAAATATTGTATTGGCCAAATCTGATGCACCAGACTTCTTTAACATATTAAAGAGTCAATATATCATTTTGAGGACTAAAGTGTGCCTGACTCAAATCATGGTATTTTTAATTGCCTCATATGCATGTGACTCCTGGTGTGGTGCTGTAGGATAAGCACTGGACTGTTAACCACAAGGTTGGCAGTTTAAACCCACCATCTGCACCTTGGAAATCCTATACATGGTCTCTATGAGTCAGAACTGACTTTAGGGCTCTTAACAACAACAACAACATATGCATGTGAAAGCTGGATGATGAATAAGTAAGATTAAATAATTTATGTATTTGAATTATGGTGTTGGCAACGCATATTGAAAGTATCAAGGACTGCCAGAAAAACAAATCTGTCTTGGAAGAAGTACAACAGAATGCTCTTTATAAACAAGGATGTCGAAACCTTCTTTCACATAATTTGGACATGTTATCTGGAGGGTCCAGTCCATTGAAAAGAGCATCATGCTTGGTAAAATAGAGGGTCAGTGAAGAAGGGGAAGACCCCCAAAGAGATTGATGGAATTGTCTGAAAAAAATGGGCTCAAATATAAAAACACTTGTGAGGATGATATGAGATCAGGCATGATTGCAATAAGTTGGAGCCAATCCGATGGCAACTAACAAGCACCACAAATGTGGACTCCAAAATTAAAGAACGGATGAGACATGAAGCCCATAATCCTGGCTTTGAGTTCTGCTTTTATCTAATTTTCAAACCATACTTGGTATTAGTTTTCTGGTGTTGTTCAATAAAAATACCACAAGCAGGTAGTCTTACAGAAATTTATCTTCTCAGTCCTAGAGATGCAAAATCTAAATCATAGTTTCTGCCATGTCGATTTCTTCATTATAGATAGGAACTACTTACTTTGCTAACTATAAACAAATAATTCTCTCATGACATCTGTCTTCCCTTATGATCATATCTCTGTGTTTAATTTGCTCATTTCATAACTCAGAATTAATTAGACTTACAGCCCATTTGTTTAGGTATAATCTAATTAGCATTATTAAAGGACACCCTGTTTCCAGACAGGATTATATCCACAGGTTTAGGGGTTAGGATTCCAATACACCTTTGGGGTTGTTATAATTTAATCCATAGCATGTTAGTTAGAGTCTGTAGTTCCTATCCAGTGATTTACCCCTTGATTACGTCTATGTAGTATAAATGTATTCAGTTTCAACTTCTTTTCACAGGCTTCCTATTTGGGGACTAAAACTTAAAAGCATGTCATAAAGAATTGGATGGTACAAGGTTATTATAACTTCAAAGGCAAGCCCGATGATGAATGGCATGTGTTTATAGAAGCATTTTCTGATTTGTCAAGTTTAGTAGTATTCATCTATGACCTTGATCCATGGAACGTGTGGTCTTTAAGCAAACCTGGATACCAGATGACTGGCTCTTCTTTATGTTTATGCTGTTCCCTGATAACTCTGGGCCTTTAAGTTTGTCCCCATTTGTCTGGGCTTTAAGTAGAAGCAGTTTAGTTTTCTGTTAGTTGTTTGTTTTTTGTTATTGTTTTTTAAACCCTGTCACCCATACTCTGTTTGTTTGTTCTTTAAACACTTGGGGAAATGTGTGACTTCAGTGGGAATCATAAAGACTGCATTCATTAGTCTTTAAAGCAACTATTTTGGAAAATACTTTTGTTGAGCATTTAATATTAGAAAAGAAATTGAATTTGTTAATATATGTCTTTGGAGAATCTGACATGAAAACAAACAAAAAAGATCTTCCAGTGAGTCAATATGTTTTAGGGGTGATTTGTATAGGCCAATATACCATTTTACTGTGTTCAATGAAAATATGAAATGATAAGATCCTCTATATGCAGCATTTAAAAGTCTGACCTCAACGTAATCATTAAGAACAGCAGAGAACAGATTGCTCTATAAATTTAAAATATATTTGTCTATATTTAGGAGCATAAAATAAAAGAACATTAAATAGCTGAAATCAGTTGCTGTGGAGTCAATTCCTACTCATGGTGACCACCACACTGTGTATCAGAATGGAGTTGTCCTCCACAGAGTTTTCAAAGACTGGTTTTTCAGAAGTAGATCACCAGACCTTTCTTTTATGTAGCCTCTCTTATTGTTTAGTGCTGTCAAGTCGGTTCAGACACATAGCAACCCTGTATAGAGTTTCTGAGGAGCAGCTGGTGAGCTTGAACCACCGACGTTGCAGTTCAAACAGCTTGCTGTCTGGCGCATTAACCCACAGTGCCACACCATGTAGCCTCTTGTTGTTGTTTTTGTTGTTATGTGCGGTGGAATTGGTTCCGACTCATAGCGACCCTGTACAGGATTTCCGAGGCTGGAAATCTTTATGGGAGCAGAAAGCCTCATCTTTCTCCTGCAGAACAGCTGGTAGTTTCGAACTGCTGACCTTGCGGCTCACAGCCCGATTCATAACCACTATGCTACCAGAGCTCCTAGGTGGACTTAAATCTTCAGGGGTTTTTTTTGTTATTATTATTTTTTTTTTTTTTAATACCAACAGAGTTCGTTAACCATTTCCATCACCCCTGGACTTCAAATAATGCATAGTGATATGCATTAACTTAGTAACATGTACCCCCTTGATATTAAGGAAAAATATTCTTTAGTACCTGTGTGGTTGCAATAAATAAATGGGGGGAAATTTTCAAGAGGATTCTATATTGCTCACATTTTTCAACTCTGTTTTAAGATTTTGCTTCTGTATTTAAACTGATAAAAACAATCAAGAGTTTAATCAGTGGAATGTAAACGGTGAAGATTGTTCACTTATTAGCAGCTTCTTTTTTAATACTAACATTCCACTTGCTATATGTAAACCCTGTTTAACCACTTTCCTAATAATAATGTGTGATCAGGAAAGAATAAAAAATGTATTTATTAGATTTTGCTCAGTCACTTGAGCTTACCATTAGAACAGAGGATTAGAGAGAAGTCCATTTCAAAGGGATTTTTATATTCTAGGAATAAACATGAACAAGTTGTTTTGCAATTATTTAAAGGTATTTAGCTTTTTTTCCCCCTTTAAAAAAGAGAAGTGGTAAGGTGTGGAAGCCAAGACAACAGAATTTAAAATCAAGAAAACTTTGTGTATATGTTGATTCAATCTATCATCCAGCTGTGTGATTTTGTTAAGACCCAAAATTATCAACAATAAAAGAAGATACTAGAATTTAAGTTAATATATATTAAATTCCTCAGAGCAGATCCTGAATAAATGATGCCTAAGCAACCAACAAACATATAAAGTAGTTCCCCAATCATTAGTTATTGTTGTTGTTGTTGTTGCCCTTCAGTTAGTTCCAACTCATAGAAACTTTATGCACACACAACAGAACAAAACACTGACAAGTCCTACACCATCCTCACAATCATTGTTAAGCTTGAGACCATGGTTGCTGCTGCTATGCCAATCCATATATTGGGGGTCTTCCTCTTTTTTGCTGACCTTCTGTTTTACTTAGCATGATGTCCTTCTGTGTTTTACTTACCATGATGGTCCCTCCTGATTTTATGTGTGAAGTATAACAGATGAAGTCTTGTCTTCCCAAATTCTAGAAAGCATTCTTGCTGTACACTTCCAACACAGATTTATTTGTTCTTTCGTGAGTCCATTGTACATTTAATATTCTTTTTCAACACCATACTGAAATGCATCAATTCTTCTACGGTCTTCCTTATTCATTGTTCAACTTTCACATGCATATGAGGCTACTGGAAATACAATGGCTTGGGTCAGGTACACCTTAGTCTTCAAACTAACATCTTTGCTCCTGAACACTTTAAAGAGGTCTTGAATAGCAGATTTGCCTAAAGAAATCTTTTGATTTCTTAACTGATGTTTCCAGTATTGTTGGTAGTGAATCCAGGCAAAATTAAATCTTTGACAACCTCAGTCTTTTCTCCATGTATCATGATGTTATTTATTGGTCCATTGGTGAGGCTTTTTGTTTTCTTGACATTGAGTTGCAACCAGGACTAAAGGCTGTGGTCTTTGATCTTCATCCGTAAATATTTTAACTCCTCTTTAGTTTCAGCAAACAACATTATGGAGAAGGAGTATTCTGGAGCATTTAATTGTGCTTTTGAGGAACCTATACATAGACCAAAAGGCAGTCAATGCGAATGGCTGTCTATTGATCTATGTATAAATTCCTCTTGAACCTCTGGAAGTTCCCTGTCAATGCACTGTTGCATCTGTTTTTGAACTTTACTTGCAAAACTTTAAAACTTAAAAGCAAAACTTTACTTGCATGTGATATTGATGATATTGTCCCAAGATTTCCACATTACATTGGGTCACCTCTCTTTGGAATAGGTACAAATACGGATAACTTCCAGTACGTTGGCCAGGAAGCTGACTTCCAAATTTCTTAGCATAGAGGAGTGAGTGTCCCCAATGCTGCATCAGGCCAATGAATGATTTCTATTTTTATTCCATAAATTCCCAGAGCCTTGTTCTTTTCCAATGACTTCAGTGTGTCTTGGGCTTCTTCCTTCAGTACTATTGCCATTTCTCTCTTTGATACAGTGACTCAATGTTTTATTTCCATATTCTTTTGATGCTTTTTGCATCAGTTAATATTTTGCCAATTGATGTTGTTGTCGGGGTTTGAATTTTTCCTTCAGTTTTTTCAGATTGAGAAATGCTGAGTGTATTCTTCCCTTTTGGTTTCCTAAATCCAGATCTTTCTACATTTCATTAAAATACTTGCTTTTGTCTTAATGATTTTGTCTTAAAAAATTCAGATGGTATATGTTCAAGATAATATTTTGACTCTTGTGAACTTGTTTTAATTTTCTTCAGTTTCAGCCTGAACTCGCATATGAGCAATTGATGATCTGCTCCACAGTCTGACTCTGGCCTTATTTTTTTTTTTTTTGACTGATGATATGGACTTTTTCCACAGCCTCTTCCCACAGATGTAATTAATTTTATTCACATGGTGAGGTTCATGTGTATAGTCATCTTTTGTTTTGTTTTTAAAAGGTATTTGTAATGAATAAGTCATTGGTCTTGCAAAATTCTATCATGCAATCTCCAACATCGTTTCTATTACCAAGGTCATATATTCTAATTACTGATCCATTCTCTTTGCTTCCAACTTTAGCATACCAATTACCGGTAATTATAAATACATCTTGATTGCATGTGTGATCAATTTTACACTGAAGAAGTTGGTAGAATTCTTCAATTTTATCATCACTGACTTTAGTGGATGGTGTGTAAATTTGAATAATAGTGGTATTGACTGGTCTTTGTTGTTATTGTTAGGTGCCTTCGAGTCGGTACCAACTCATAGAGACCCTATGCACAACAGAACAAAACACTACCTGATCCTGGGCCAAACTCACAGTTGTTACCATGCTTAAGCCCATTGAGGCTGCCACTTTGCCAATCCATCTCACTGGGGGTCTTCCTCTTTTTCTCTGACCCTCCACCTTACCAAACATGGTAGCCTTCTGAGGCATGGATATTATTCTATCACAGAAGCATTATAATTCAAGACTGATCTTGAAATCTTCTTTATGATGATGAATGTGATGTCATTCCTCTTCAACTTATCATTCCCAGGATAGTAAACCATATGATTGTCAGATGCAAAATGGCCAATACCAGTCATTGCAACTCACTAATGCCTAGGATAGCAATCCATGCATTCCATTTTTTATTACTTCTAATTTTCCTGTATTCATACTTCATACATTTCACATTCTTATTTTTCATGTATGTTTACAGCTGTTTCTCCTTATTTTGAATTGTACCTCATCAGTAAATGGAGGTTCCAAAAACTTTACTACATTCACGTTATCACAGTCATCTCTACTTTGATAAGGCAGCTCTTTCCCAGTCGTATATTGAGTGCCTTATAACCTGAGGGGCTTATCTTCTTGCACTATATCAGACAATATTCTTGTGCTATTTATCATATTTCATCATCAAAATTCAATATTCTGGTGCTATCTAACAGTGTTCTGCTGCTATTCATAAGGTTTTTAGTTGATAAACATTTAAAAGTAGTTTGCCTCTCCTTCTTACTACCCTATCTTAGCCTGGAAGCTCAGCTGAAGCCTGTCAATCATGTGTGTAACCTGCTGGTATTTCAAATACCAGTGGCATAGCTACCAGCATTACCGTCCACATAAGCCACCACAGTAAAAGAAACTGGTAGATGAGTCATTAGAGAGCTACTAATCCAAACAACTAAGAGATATCATTCACCCTATCAATAATAACAAAACTCAAAAAAATAATAATAATAACAAATGCTGATGAGAATGGGACCCCCTCCTACCCCTTCACCCCCCCCCCATTACTGGTGGGACTGTAAAATGGTGCAACCACTGGGGAAATGGTATTGTAGTTCCTCAAAAAATTAGAAATAGAAATAGCTATGACTCAGAAACCCCTCTACTTGATGTATGTTGTTGCTGTTGTTAAGTGCCATTGAGTTGGTTCTGACTCATAGCAACACTGTATTAGATTTTTGAGAAGCAGCTCATGAGCTTGAACTGCCAACCTTGTAGTTCAAACTGACCTTGCAGTCCAGTGCATTAACCTGCAGCATGCCACACCAGGACTACACTTGATATATAGCCACAAGAAATAAGAGCCAAGCCATGACACAAGTAAATATATGCACACATTGATCACAGCACTATTTACAATAGCAAAAAAGATGGAGAGAGCCTAAATGTCCATCAATGGAAGAATGGATTTTTAAAAACTTTGGTACATAAACACAATGGAACACTATGCAACGTTGAAGAATAACAATGAATCTACAAAAAACTTTGTAACATGGATGAAGTTCAAGAACATTATGCTGAGTGAAATTAGTCACTTACAAAAGGACAAATATTGTATGTGACCATTATTGTAAAAACTGAAGGAAAGGATTTCATGCTAAAAGAAGTATTTTTTTGATGGTTTTCAGGGGTAGGAGTGGAGGGAGGATAATTCATTGGCTAGAAGGTAGTCACATGTTAGTTCAGGTGATGAGGAAGGCAATATAAAAGTAATGGGAGATTGTTGGGAAAATAATGAAGACAGGTGAAGACACAGGGATGCAAGGACTAATGGGGAGAGAGGTAAATAGTGTTATGTATAAAATCCTGAAACAACCGTTTTCTATGGGCAGCTACGGGCAGATAAACAGGATGAAGGGTGAAGGAGTATGAAAGAGACCATGGGAAAATACTTGCAAATACATAAGGATCTTGAAGAGGAATTTTTGTATAGGGGTATTTTGCCTTTACTGCAAACACACCCATGAATATGGTGAAGCATACAGGAGGCAAAATGATGAAAAATTCTTAAACATTATCATACATTTTAGGACAATGAATCCCTGTGCTTGGGGGCTCAGGACCATAGTCTGACCAGAGACACCACGGTAATTTGTCACAACATAGTCCACAAAGACAATGTTCTAAAATCCTACATTGGCAAGTAGCAACTGGGATCTTAAATGTTCATGAGCGGCCATCTAAGGTGTAGCTATTGGTCTCTCCATATACAGAAAAAAGAAGTGTGATGAAAACTGAAGATGCTTGGATTCAATTAGCCCAATGGACCAATGAAGCAGGTGAACATCAGTCACCATGACTCTGAGGCCAGAACTAGATAGTACCTGACTACTACTACCAAGTGTTCTGTAAGGGGTCTTATCAGAAGGTCCAAGATCAAGTAGGAGAAAATGTGCATCAAAACTCAAAATAAAAAATAAATAAATAAACCACCAGGCTTACTGCTCAAAAAGGCAGAAGAACCCTGCACTATAGCCCTCAGTTCTGGTAGTGTAGTGGTTATGAGTCAGACTGCTAATCTTTTGGTCAGCAGTTCAAAACTACCAGTGGTTCTGCAGGAGAACGTTGAGACTTTCTGCTCCTGTAAAGATTCACAGCCTCAAAAACCCTATAACAGAGTCGCAATGAGTCAGAATCTACTCCATGGCACATAACTACCACCACCACCTTTTAAGTTGGGAATGGAAATCACCTTTGTGGCCCAATTGTCAGCCAGGAAGTAAATAGGTATATAGTGGTGACAACAAAACTAGCGAGATGTTTTTACTATGGAATGATCAATCATTCAATAGCAAAAGAGCAACATTACCTAAGGACAAAGTTGAGAAGGTATAAGAAGGATGGTGAAGCGGAAGTAGAAACTACAGGGAGGACGTGGGTTAACTGTTAGTGCATGGATGTAATTGCAATCATTGAAATGATACACAGTGTCTGATTTATTTAATGTAAAACCGATCATCTTCTTTCACTTAATTCACAATAAAAAGTTTAAAAAAAAAAAAAGATGTTCAAAAGAAAAGATGTCATTTTGAGGATTAAGGTTCACCTAACCAAGCCATGGTATTTTCAGTCACTTCGTAGGCATGTGAAAGTTAGACTATTAATAAGACCATAAATAAAAGAACCAGTACAATTGAACTATGGTGTTGAGGGAAAATATTGAAAGTACCACAGACTTACAGAAGAACAAATAAATCTATCCTGGTATAAGTACAGTCAGAATGCTCCTTTGAGGCAAGGATAGCAAAGCTTTGTCTCTCATTGTTTGGACATGTTGTTAGGAAGGACCACTCACGGAGAAGGACATTATGCTTGGTAAAGTGAAGAGTCCGTGAAAAAGAGAAAGACCCCAAGGAGATGGACTGACATGTGGCAACAACATGGATCTCACACATAACAATTTTGAGGCTGGTGCAGGACTGGGCAGTGTTTCACTTTTTTGTGCATAGGATCACTGTGAGAACAAATTGGACGGCATCTATCAGCAATAGCCATACTATTTATTCTATTTGCCACACTGTCCAAGTCCTACAACAGCAACAAAATGAACGCCAAGGGCATGAGAAAAGCAGTGAGAGATAAGGAAACAGACACCAAAGAATATTATGCAATGTTAATGACAGTTGTAAAATAAGAAAATTGTTAGAGAAAAAAAAAATCCTATATATATATATATGCCTAAATTTAACATAACTAAAATAAATAGTATTAAACCCTTTGCTACCACGAAGAGCAAGTGAAAGAAAATAATACAAATAATACCTCTTTCTTCCTCCAGAAAGGATTAAAAGAAAAACTGGGGTAAAAAGCAACTCAAATAAAATCAAGTGTATCAAAAAATTTTAAATAATAAGTTCAAGACTTAGCTCAATAAACTTTATTCTAGTGATATGAGTTTCATATTCCCATGAGAAGTTACAAAATATGTATGGCTTGGTACTCCCAGGGTAATTATAACTCGAAACATTGAGGTAGTTGTTATCAACAGTATTATTAAACCCATCATATGCTAATATTTGGGAGCCACTGGTCTGGGAAAGTCATATTCAGAGACCAAAGCAAGTCAGTACTGAGAGGTGTTTCCTCTCCCTTGTTCTTTCCTTTCCACAGCTCTTTCCTCTCCTTTTCTGACTTGATGCCCTTGTGGAGATGAAGATAACACCATGATGATACATCTATCTGCTGAAATAAGACAATGAATCGGGTTATGGGTTGAATTTTTGGACCCCAATTCTTCTTCAGCACAACAACCATTAAATACAATGATGAAGAAATTGAAGAATTTGACCAACTTCTTCAGTTTGAATTTATCAAACATGCAATCAAGATGCATTGATAATTATTGGTGATTAGAATGCAAAAGTTGGAAACAAAGAGGAAGGATAGGTAGTTGGAAAATATTGCCTTGGTGAAAGAAATGACACTACAGATCACATGATCAAATTTTGCAAGACCAATGACTTATTCATTGCAAATTCCTTCTTTTCAACAACATAAACTGTTTAAAGACCTGCAGTTAGGAAACCAAAAGGGAATAACACACTCAGAATTTCTCAAGCTGAAAGAACTGAAAACTCAAGTCTCATGTTGCAATATTGCTGGACCAATAAACAACATTCTTATCAACAGAGTAAAGATTGAAGTTGTCAAGGACTTCATTCTTCTTG
>NW_006408567.1:1751108-1760383 GCF_000296735.1 Chrysochloris asiatica
CATGGAGGGGATTGGAACCATGGCAATGAAACGATGTACAGTGGAATGAATGTAAAACTAAAGTTCTCCCATGTAAAATATCATATAATTCACAATAAAACATGAAAAAAGAAAAAAGTAAAGAGATGTAAGCAGACAAAAAATGACCCACTGCCATCAAAAAAGAAGAACCAGGAGTGGGATGCATCCTTTGGACCAGGGATCCCTACAGTATGAAACTCCCATATCTAATGGAAGACTGATGCCAAGACACATGGAGAATTCCAAGGAATGCTGGGCCTACTGATGCTGAATGGAAATGAGGACCTCTCTTCAGAACCAGCACTCTGAGTTTGGACTTATAGTTTCCTAAAGTCCAAACTTTAGGTTAAGTTTGAGAGGTTAAGTTACTATTTGTTAAAGCATTCCAATTGCGGTATTTCTGTCATAGTGCACTTGAGAATTAAGATGATTCTTAATTTAAGAGTAAAAAAAAAAAGAGTTGATGTACCAAAAATAAATATACAAGTGTTGATATACCAAAAAGAACTGATTCATGTTCAACAATTTCAAAAGGAAGCACATGATCAAGAACCTATAGCACTGAAGAAAGAGGGCCAAGCTGTACTAAGGTATTGGTGAAAAGCAAGGTTCCAGGCATTGACAGGATACCAATTTAAATTTGTTAAATGGATGCAGCTGGAGGTACTCACTCATCTATGCCAAGAAAGTTGGAAGACAGTTACATGACTAACCAAGTGAAAGAGATCCTTATTTGTACCCATTCCAAAGAAAGGTAACCCAGAAGGATGCAGAAATTATCATCAAAATCACATGAAAGTAAAATTTTGTTGAGGATAATTTAAAAATGGTTGTAGCAGTACCTCGAAAAACTGACAGAAATGTATGCCAGATTCAGAAGAGGACATGGAGCAAAAGATTTCATTGCTAATGTTAGCTGTATCTTGGCTGAAAGCAGAGAATACCAGAAAGATGTTTACTCCTTATTAACTTTGCAAAGTTAATAAGGAGTAAACCATATGCTGTGTAACTCAAAACAAACTATAGATAATATTGTGACACATGGGAATTCCTGAATAATTAATTGTGTTCATGTGGCACCTGTACATCGACAGACAAGGGAATACTGAGTTGTTTAAAATCAAGAATGGTGTATGCAGAGTTGTAGCTCTCTCACCATATTTATTCAGTCTGTTTGCTGAGCAAATAATTCAAGAGATTGACTGTATGAAAGAGAACATGGCTTCAGAAATGAAAGAAGGCTCATTAACAACCTTTAATATGCAGATGCCACAACCTTGCTTGCTGGAAGCAAAGAGGACTTGAAGTACTAACAAATGAAGATCAAAAACTGACGCTTTCAGTATATATTTCACCACAATTTAAAGAAAATTTAAAGCCTCACAAGTGGATCAATAAATAATATGCTAAGCAGAAAAAAGATTCATTGTCAAAGATTTTATTTTATTTGGATCCACAACTAACAAACTAACACTCATGGAAGCAGAAGTCAAGAAATCAAATGTCATATTGTGTTGGGAAAGTCTGCTGCAAAAGACCTCTTTAAAGTGTTCAAAAGCAAAGATGTCACTTTGATAACTAAGGTGTGCCTATCCCAAACCATGGTATTTTCAAATACCCATATGCAAGTGAAAGTTGGACAATAAATAAGGAAAGCTAAAAAAGAAATTATACATTTTAATTATGGTACTGGCAAAGAATATTGAATATGGCTGGATTGCTCCTTTGAAGAGGCAATGGCAAAACTTCATCTCACGTGTACTTTGGACATGTTATCAAGATGGATGAATCACTAAAGAAGGACACTATGCTTGGTAAGATGGAGAGACAGTGAACAAGAAGAAGACCCTCAATGAGATGGATTGGCACAGTGGTTGTAACAATGGGTTCAAATGTGACAATTGTGAGGATGGTGCAGAACTGGGCAGTGTTTTCTTCTATTGTACATATGATCACTATGAGTCAGAAGAGACCCAATAGCACCTAACAACAACAACTCTTCCCCTTCCAGGATTCCATGCCTCTGCCATTGGACTTTGCATTTCACATTAAATTGTCCTACCTTATACATATTGAACTTGGCTTTGTGACCTGCGTTAGCCACTGAGTTGCTGATAGAAAAAGCAGTGTGCAGGCTGAGTTTAAACCATGCATCTGCTTGCCCTCTTGAATGTCTATCACCTTGAAAAGTGCTTTCCCTGGTAGCTGCGGACTCTCCATATTACCACCTAGAATTAAGATATCTCTACAAGCCTGACAAAGAAATTCTGATAGTGTAGTTGTTAAAGCACTCAGATGCCAACCCTGAAAGATCAGTTGTTCCAACCCACCAGCTGCTGCATGAGAGAAAGATGTGGCAATCTGCTTTTGTAACAATTTGCAGCTTTGGAAACATTATGGGGCAGTGTACTTTGTCCTAGAGGGTTACTATGAGTTGTAATGGACTTGGCAGCACACAACCATAACAACAACAGGCCTAATGCAAGCAAGCATCCAAATCCTGCTGACCCACCTTGAGGGACCTAGCCAAGACAAGTTAATCAACCAACCTACACCTGAAATTCACATATATGCATGAACAAATAATTGCTCTTTTGAGCTACTAAATGTTGAGTGGTTTGTTACCCAGCCAAAGATGGCTCATAGAGTTGAAGAGTTACTCTCTAAGATTCTCTGCTTCTCTTTGGTCAATTATAATATCAACATCATTTGGGTAGCAGCAACTCTTGCTCCTTGTTGAAATGAAGTTCAGACTTTATATAATATATGATTATTTTTTTAAACATTTTCATCTGAATCAAAGCTGTCATTTATTTTCATACATTTGAACAAGCAAGCACATAAATATAGATGAGTTAAATAAGAGAGAAAAAGAATATTTAGGTCATACAACAGCACCACTTTTTTTTTTTTTCAAAATAGAAACAGATTTTTGTATAGAATCCAGCAATTCTGGTGGAAATACTCTGCAATGGAAGCATGTTTTCCATTAACTTAAATACTGTGTTAACCTCAATCAAAAATACACTTTCTTAAACTGAATACAAAATTTATAGTTTTGAGAAACAGTCTGCAATATAAGTGTGCAAAGAGTCTGATGCAAAAGATTCTGTCCCATGTGATGGGATAATTCTTAGTTTTATTTTGCTAAAAGGGAATAAAACTTAGAGAAGCATTTACTCACCTACCTAACTAAACACTTTAACTATTTCTAATGTCTCCTGAACTCCCTGAGTATATATTTTCCTTTCTTGCTGCTGTGTACTATCTGGAGGTCTTATGAATATGATTTATATCCCATAAAGCTACTCATAAAAAGCTCCTCACACACAGTCTTGATCATACCATACCACAATCCAGCTGTCATTCTGTCGTACTGCAGTAGCCTATATGTTGCTGTCATGCTGAAAGCTATGGGATGATTCCCCTTCCTGTTTCTTAAATGGCTCATTTTATGACCACACTAGAGTTCCAAGTTTTCACAGTGAACCTTATTAACAACCACTCACAACTGAACCATATGATCCATTAGCATCTTCCCTCATCTTCTCTTACTGAGACCCTTCAGGAAAAAGCAGTTTTGCCAGGAATTTCAATATGACTGGAAGAGACATCTGAAGTAGTTCATGCTACACTGCAGTAGTATTATTTGCATCACCCTGGGTCCTTGACAGTCCTCTCAGAGGGCAAAGGTGAAGCACAGGAGAAAGTTACGTATCACTGACAAAACCCTGAGTTGTTTTCAGGGTCTGAGGTCCAGTCCCTCCATGAAGGCTCCACCTTTGTCCATAGACTACATCTCTCCCATAGTAAGGTGCTTTCTCTTGTCAGAAATCTGTTGAGGGGTAGTCACTCTTCTTTGAAGAAAAGCCAGGAATGGAGTGCTTCCTTTAGCCCCAGAAATCTCTGAACAATGAACCTCCTTGAACTAGAAACAGAAAGTTATGACACTGGAGAAATGGCAGAGGATGGGCAGCAGCAGAACCAAGAGCCAAGCACAAGACTGAGTGGTGCATTTCCCAGCCCATGGAACAAATACTTTGGGAAGGAGGCTTGCTTGCAGAGCGGGTGCGTCAATTCTCTTAATTGGAAGATCTAGGTTTTCAGACCCATGGAGCTAGAGCTGAGTGACTTCAGGCTGAGACTTCTGGTGGAGAAGTGTGTCCTGTGGGCATTTTTCAGCAGCACTAAAAGAGCTTTGTAATATTGCCTGGGCAGAAGGAGGCCTACATATGTGTATGGCTGAAGAAAGGCTATCCTGACTAGAAGAACTGTGGTCTGAACATTTCTGACTCTGAATTGTAACCTGTTATCTTCCCTAATAAGCTCCATAACTGTGAATATGGTATGTGATTTCTGTATGTCCATTGCAATGAATTAACAAACCCAACTGAGGAGTAAACATGGTGGTGGGAGAAGTGGTTGGCATCATTTTGTGCAATTGCCAACCCTCCAGGGAAAAAATGGAAGAAAAGACCTGACAGTGTGCTTTTGTAAAGATTACAGCCAAGAAACCTTAGGGATCAGTTCTACTCAGTAGCACATGGGGTTGCCATAAGGGGGAATCGGCTCAATGACAACTAACAACTACAGCAACCAGGATGAGAGACCTATGAATCATGTCCTGGAAAGAAGATGAGAGCAGAAGGGAAAAAAAGAAAGGGTCTAACAGATCTTGTCTGAGATCGTAAGGCAGAGTGAGACTTAATTATTATAGGAAGATTTCAAGTTAACACTACCACTCATTCTTCCATTGCAAGCAAACTGTACCCTTAATTGTTTAAAAAAAAAAAAAAAAGAAAGAAAGAATCTCCTACAGAAACCTACCCCTCAAAATGAACAAAGATCAGTGTCATCTTCATCCAATATGAAATTAACAATTGATAGGATGAGATAAAGTTCTGTCCCTGTTGGGAAGGTGGTAATAACAAACATAACCTGGATGACTGAGAGTGGGGGTTGAGGATGAATTTACCTAATGTTTTTAAAGTCTTTAGACGACTCTGAGCACTTAATGCTATTTCCCAAAATGTTGAGTGTATTATAGTAACGCCAGATACAACGTCATTCCATAAATCTCATTTATGCCCTTAGTCATTAGGATACTTGGCTTCTTTGATTACATTTGATGGTTGCTTCTACAATCATAAACATAATCCTCTGAATCATTTCCACTCTTGGGAAATGTTGGTTTTAATGTCATACATAAATTTTGCCATGGTACTAATATTTGTAATTTAATTTATAAAGTCTTTAAGCCAATGTATGGTCTTTTCTATGATTTCACTGGCAAGCAGAAAATTGACAAAGTCTGTGTGTCTTGGTCTACAGTGGGCAATAACAATTTTAGAGTTATTGATCATATGACCAGTCACATCCATTTTTAAAATACATGTGTGTTGTTTTTTTTAACTGCAGAGTATAAACATTGCATAATAAGTCTGCTTGCAAAGAAAATTCCCATGCAAAAAGAATAAACTGAAATTATTTTCATTCTCATTTCAGTTGCAGATTTTAAACACTTCTTTAGTTCTCTTTCACACTTTAAAACATTTTTAAAGATCATTTAAAAGTTCTTTTTATTGAGTACTGTCTTCCACAAAGTCTCTTCTGTCATTCTCCCATCTTTTGCCTCACTCAAATTAAGGATTACTCAGTGTACCACGATGTTGTTGTTGTTGTTAGATGCCATTGTATCAGTGATGTCTCATAGGGACCTCAATGACTGAACAGAACTGCCCTATAGGGTTTTCTTGGCTATAGTCTTTATAAGAACTGATCTCCTTGTTTTTCTCCCACAGGGTCAACAGGTAAATTCAAACCACCAACCTTTTCTTTGTTGTTGTTGTTAAGTGTCTTTGAATCGATTCCAACCAAAGTGACCCTGTATAGAGTTTCCAAGGAGCAGCTGGTGAGCTTGAACCACTGACCTTGCAGTTCAAGCGACTTCACTGTCTGATGCTTTAGCCCACAGAGCCACGCCAGGACTCCAACCTTTTCATTAGCAGTTGAATAATTAACTGTTGGGATTCTATATACCACTGGGTTGTTAAAATACCACTGGAAATTTAAGAAGATGGAGAAAACTATATTTACCACAACATTTTCCAAAAGGAGGACTACATGTGCTGAGAAAAAGAACTTTATTAAGTCAAAAATACCCTTTAGGTAAGCCCTAGAATTGAAATGGGCTCTTACTCAACTTCCCTCTCAGGAGTGTGCAGAGCTTGTATTTAGCTGAATTCTCTTGACAACAGAGACAAGAAAAGGACCCTGATACTAGGCAGTCCTCCTCTTTTGCTTTTCCCAAGCAGTGCCCAGTCCCTTCTCCAAAATAAATGTTGGGCAAAATATTTAAGTGGTGACACATTATTATACTGGCAAGGACATCCATATGTCTTTGTGCACAGTGCAACTTGTGCTTTCTCCTTGACTCTTACTCTCTCTTTCCATTTCTCTGTTTTACTTTAAAAAATTAAAAATCCAAAGCTTCCTTCTCAGGTGTAAATCAAGGTTCTGGCTTCTCGTCTTCCTAATTTAAGTCCCAAATCAAACACATTTCTGTCGAGTCAATTACAACTCACAATGACCCTCTAAACCAAAGAGACTAAAACCGTTGTGGTGGAGTCAGTTCTAACTCAGACTGACCCAAATTTGTTGTTAAGTGTCATTGAGTCAGTTCTGATTCATAGTGACCCTAGGGTTTCCAAGAAGCAACTGAGAGGTTTGAACTGCCAACCTACCAACCCAATAGGATAGAGTAATCTTCAGGGAGTCCTGGTGTGGTTTTGTAGGATAAGCACTGGACTGCTTATCCTACATGTTGTTGTTGTTAAGTGCTGTGGAGTCGATTCCAAACCATAGGACCCTGTAGAGGGTTTTAGAGTTGGTTATTAACCACGAATCACTTGGAAGCCCTATACTGTGTCACTATGAGTCAGAAACAAGTTTATGGCACTTAACAACAACAATCTTTAGGGTAGCAGACTACCATATCGTTCTCCTAACAGCAGTTGGTAGGTTGTAACCCCTGACCTTTCATTTAGTAGTCTAGTATTTAACCACTGTCGCACAAAATGCTCTCCTTTATAACTGTTCAATCTTGCCTAGCTTATTTTTCTGTCCATGTGCCAGAAGAAAAATTAAGAAAAGAGTCTACAAAAAAATGTATGCTTGTGCTTGAGCAATCATTTAAGGGAGATCCTTCATAACTATGTTCTCCAATCAGAAATTTTTCTAACACGACTGTTAATGTGCTGGACTGTAAAGTTGGTTGGATAGTTGAGATGTAGCCATCCCCTATAATGTGATTTGATGTGATAAACCATAAGAGGATTAAGGGTGGGTTGCAATGATGTACAATAAGCACTTGAATGGTCACTGCAAGGTTGGCAATTCCAACCAACCAACCACTCCTTGGAACCATATGCTGTTGTTGCTAAGTGTCATTAAGTCAGTTCTGACGCATAGCGACACTGTATAGAGTTTCCAAGGAGGGGCTGGTGGATTTGAATCACCAATCCTGTGATTAGCAGTCCAGTGCTGATCCTACAGTGCCACACTAGAACTCCAAGCAACCATATACAGGGTAACTATAATTTGGAACCAACTTGACGTCACCTAACAACAACACTAAATTCTTCTACCATCCTGATCCAATTTGAAGATGATTTCCAAGGTTTGACATGTAACATCTTTTATCTAACAACAAACAAAAGGAGAGAGATTTGAGCAGAGAGACAGAGGGACCTACTATCAACAAGATAAAAGAGCCAGGCATGGAGTGTGTCCTTTTGATTTAGGGGTCCCTTCAACTGTGAAGCTCCTTGATCCAGAGAAAGATTGATGCCAAGATTTATCTAGAACTCCCAGGAATGCTGGAACTACCAATGCTGAAAGGAGACAAGGACCTTTCTCCAGAGCCAGTGCCCTTAATTTGGACTTTTAGCCTCCAACACTGTGAGAGAAAAAAATTCTGATTGCTAAAGACATCCACTTGTAATATTTCTGTTACAGGAGCACTAGATAACTTAGACAGAGTTTGGCACCAGGAGTGGGGTATCTTGTTGTTGTTGTTGTTGTTGTTAAGAGCTATCAAGTCGGTATCTACTCATACCAGCCCTATCTACAACAGACTGAAACATTGCCTGGTCCTGGACCAACCTCACTATTGTTGAAACACTTGAGCCCATTGATGCTGCCACTTTGCCAATCCATCTCGCTAGGGTCTTTTTCTTTTTCTCTGACCCTCCACCTTACCAAACATGATATCCTTCTCCAATGACTAATCTGATCCCTCCTGACAATATGTCCAAAATATGAGAGAAAAAGTTTGGCCATCTTGGCCTCCAAGGAGCACTCTGGCTGCACTTATTCCAACACAGATCTGTTGATTCTATGGACAGCCCTTGGCACTTTCAATATTCTCTTCCAACACCATAACTCAAAGGCTTCAATTCTTCTATTGTCTTCCTTATTCACTGTCCAGCTTTCGCATCCATATGAGGTTATTGAAAATAACCTAGCTTGGGTCAGGTGCACCTTAGTCCTCAAGCTGACATCTTTGTTCTTCAACACTTTTAAAAGGTCTTGTGCAGCAAATTTGCCTAATGCAATATATCATCTGATTTCTTGACTGCTGTTTCCATGAGTGTTGATAGTTCATCCAAGAAGAATGAAATCCTTGACAACTTCAGTCTTTTCTCCATTGATAAGAATGTTGTTTATTGGTCCAGTGGTGAGGATTTCTGTTTTCTTTACATTGAGATGTAATCCATACCAAAGGCTGTGCTCTTTGATCTTCATCAGTAAGTACTTTAAGTCCTCTTCACTCTCAGCAAGCAAGGTTGTATCATCTGCATATCACAGGCTGTAAATGAATCTTCCTCCAATCCTGATGCCACGTTTTTCTTCATATAACCCAGCCTCTTGGATTATTTGCTCAGCATACATGTTGAATAAGTATGGTGAAGGAATACAACCCTGTCGCACACCTTTCTTAATTTTAAACCCATGTTCTGTGTGAACAACTGCCTCTTGGTCCATGTACAGATTCCTCATGAGCACAGTTAAGTGTTCCAGAATATTCATACTTCTCAATGTTTTCCATAGATTATCATGATCCACACAATCGAATGCCTTTGTATAGTCAAAAAACACAGGCTAACATCTTTCTGGTATTATCTTGCTTTCAGCCAAGATTCATCAGACATTAGCAATGATCTCTCACATTCCACAGCCGCTTCTGAATCCAG
>NW_006408567.1:1761603-1772865 GCF_000296735.1 Chrysochloris asiatica
CAATTTCAGATTGAAGAAGTTGGTAGAATTCTTCTATTTCATCCTCACTGGCTTTAGTGGTTGGTGAGTAAATTTGAATAATAGTGGTATTAACTAGTCTTCCCTGTAAGCAAATGGGTATTATCCTATCACAGACAGCGTTGTACCTCATGACTGATCTGGGTATGTTCTTTTTGACAATGGATGCAACACCATTCCTCTTCAATTTGTCATTCCTGCCATAGTAAACCATGTGTTTGTCAGATTCAAAATGGTCAATACCAGTCCATTTCAACTCACTAGTGCCTAAGATATAGATGTTTATGAGTTCTTTTTCATTTTTGACAATTTCCCCTTTTCCTAGATTCATAATTCATACATTCCATGTTCCAATTATTAATGGATGTTTACAGCTGTTTCTCTTCATTTTGAATTGTGTCCCATCAGCAAATGAAGGTCCTGTGGGCTATATTCCCACAGGCTTTACTCCATTTGTGTCATCGTGGTTAACTCTACTTTGAGGAGGCAGCTCTTCCCCAATTGCATTTTGAGTGCCTTCCAATCTGAGGGACTCATTTTCTGGCACTATATCTGACAGTGTTTCTCTGCTATTCATAAGGTTTTCAGTGACTAAATATTCAAAAGTACTTCGTCAATCCTTCTTCCTAGTCTGTCTTCTGTCTGGAAACTCATCTGAAACCTGTCCACATAGGTGACCCTGCTGGTATTTATAATACCTGCGGCATAGCTTCCAGAATCACAGCAACTCAGAAGCCACCACAGTATGACAAACTGACAGATGAGTGGTGGGTGGGGTATCTAGAGATACTTAGAATGTGGAGGCTATTATGGAATTGGAAAATGAGCAGATGCTGGAAGAGTACTAAGCTGCCTAACTGAGAAAGCCTTGATTGACTACAAAAGACTGTTGGTGAAATTATGGATGGCAAAAGCTATTCTGATGGGGGCTCAAAAGGAAGTGAGAAGAGCTGTAACACCAGAGACAGCATAGATGGTGAAAAGAAGAGATAGACAAACTGCAATAGCAGAACCAAGTAACTGATGCAAGACAACACTAAAGTGACCCATGGAGCAATAGACCTGAACAGCTTCATACAAGAAGTTTTCTAGCAGAGTGGGATGACTCTAGTAACTTGACAATGAAGTTAGGCTATCTCACCCACAGAGTAAGAAATGAGTGCCTTCCATTTAAGGCTTACTGGTGGAGTAGGGTGCCTCAGTAGACTTTAAGAGATTTGTGACACTTTGAGCAGAGATCAAGCTGGTCACTTGTAGCCATCAAGGAAGCAGGAAATAGAAGTGAAGAGAAAGGAGCATGGGAAGCATAGCTGCCTCAGTCTCAAAAGGTAGAACTATGACCTCTGGGGTTCTTAAGGGTGGGTCCACAGTTTCAAGGAGTTGCTTTCTTTACCAGCCCAGTTCTAGAGTGTGGGGTTGCCATTAAGATAGGGTCTCTGCCTAAAGCTGAGGAAGTGAGGCTACCATGCCCAAAGGGGGAAGAGTAACAGGCCCTGCTGAGGCCAATTAGTAGGGTCACAACTCACACAGATTAGGAGGATGAGGCTGCCCAAAGCCAAGGGAATAGAGCTTCAATTCAAGTGATCCTGGAAGGCACAGCTAAATCCCAGAGTATATGGCCAACACCCAGAATTTAGAGGGCACAGCCATTGCCTAGATGGTCTCAGAGAACAGAGGATTATTTTCAAGCCTTGAGAGTTACTCTGCTGGATTTTTATCTTGCTTGGTGCCTGTTATTTCTTCTTTTGCCTTCAATTACTCCTGTTAGTAATGGTTTGTAATGGAAATGTCTACCTTTTGTCTGTTCCACCATTGTATTTGTGAGCAGATGACTTGCATTCTAGAACCACAGATGAAAAGGAATTTCATCCTAGGTTGAAATTTGGACTTGGAAGAATTTTAGGATATTAGTGAGTTTTCAGTTGTAGGTGTGTTAGTTGTATTATGGCATAAGTATGCCTTTATGGTTGTCTTTATTTAGGGATTATTTATAGCTTAAGGAGATGTATTCAGGTGCAAATTTGACAAAGGGTAGACTGTGATAGTTAAGGTTTTGTGTCAACTTGACTGGACCAAGATTCTTAGTGGCTTGCAATTGAGATGTAGCTAGCCCACATGATGTGATTTGTTGTGATAAATAAATAGGAAGATTAAGAATTGTAGTCCTGGTGTGGCACTATAGGATAAGTACTGGACTGCTAACCACAGTTGGCAGTTCAAACTCACCAACTGCTCCTCAGAAACCATATACAGTGTCGCTATTAGTAAGAACTGACTGGACACCACTTAACAACCACAACACAACACCATACTTAATCACACTAATCTCCTTTTCCAATTTATGGGAGATTCCCAAGGGTGTGGAATACCACACCTAGTGGACTTCTAGTTTATGGTCTAGCCTCATAAACTGTAAAGGATTCAGTTTCTTGTTGTTAAATTCATCACTTATAGTATTTCTGTTATAGCAGCACTAGATAACTTTGACAACAATGAGGCTGAGAGGCTTGTTCTACTATCTAATTTATCCATCTGCTGGCTTTGTTTCTGCTTCTGTTTTGTTTTTTAAGTATTTTTCATCTCTTAACTTAGGCACTAAATTTTAGAATTCTTTTAAGATCCAATACAGAATGACACATTAACTACTACATAGGAGGTAGATCAGAAGTACAGTTGGTGCCTGTCTACTAACCCAAAGGTAGGGAATTCGAACATATCCAGTGGCATTCCAGAATAAAATTTGGTGATCTGCTCCATAAAGACTGTTGTTGGATACCATCAAGTAGCTTTTGACTCATAGTGATCCCATGTGCCCTGTGTGGTAATCTAGGCTGTAATAGTTACAGGAATAGAATCCAAAAATCACTGGAGTGGCTGTTTGGGTTAAGAATGCCAAAATTGTGAATAATATTTCAGCACTTAACCACTGTACCAACAAGGCTCAAGAAAAACCTATGTAGCATCTCTACTCCATAATACACTGGGTTGCCATGACTCAGAATTGATTCCACTGCAATGGATTTAAGAGGTAGAAGGCACTGATAAATTGTAGTAAACTTACACTTTGTATATGATTTAATCCATCTCTCAAGTGATTTAAAAACAATGCACTTGTTCCTTCATATCTACCACATGCAGCAAAATGCAGCAGGTAAACTTATTACCATTTTATAGACAAAATTAATATAAATCAAATAATAATTTCTAATCCTGTAAATGGAGTCATGTGGGGCACTATGGGATAATGCGCCAGACTGCAAAGCTGTTTGAACAGCAAAGCTCACCAGCTGCTCCTTGGAAACACTATACAGTGTCGATATGGGTCAGAATCAACTCTGCTGCACTTAGCAACAACAACAACAACAACAATCCTGTAAATAATACATTTCTTTAAATGTGATGTTACAAAATTTGGAAAATTCGAAAATATGGAAAACTGATAGTAAGCTTATGGATTGGCAGAATTATAAATTATGTTAAGCAGAGAATAGTTTGATTCCTCCCACTACAGTCCATACTTTGGAAACTTTATGATTACTTTAACTATTTTTAAGTGTTTAAAATAGCCAAAGTGGTCAACAACAAGATTGGCATAGAAAAGGAGAGATAATATTTATCATTGGTGATAAACAGAGGGAAAGTTGAAAACAAATTGTTATTGCCATTATTAGTTGTTACTGCCACATCTCATCTGTCAGTTTGTCATACTGTGGTGGTTTGTGAGTTACTGTGATTCTGGAAGCCATGCCACAGGTATTATAAATAACAGCAGGGTCACCCATGGTCAACAAGTTTCAGCTGAGCTTCCAGACAAATACAGACTAGGGAGAAGGAGAGAAAGACTGCTTCCAAATGTTTTATCACTGAAAACCTTATGAATAGCAGTGAAACACTATCAGTAACAGAAAATTGCAACATGATCAAAAGCACCAGAATATTGTCAGATATAGTGCCAGAAAATGAGCCCCTCAGTTTGGAAGGTACTCAAGAGATGACTAGGGAAGAGCTGCCTCTTCAAAGTAGAGTTGACTGTGATGATGCAAATGGAGTAAAACATTTGGGACCTTCATTTGCTGATGGGGCACAATTCAAAATGAAGATAAGCAGCTATAAACCTCCATTAACATGCAATGCATAAAGTATAAATCTAGGAAAACTGGAAACTGTCAAAAATGAAATGGAATGCATAAACATCAATAACCTAGGTATTAGTGAGCTAAAATAGACTGGTATTGATGACTTTTATTCTGATAATCACATGGTGTACTATGCCAGCAATAACAAATTGAAGAGGAATGGTGTCGCATTTATCATCAAAAAGAGCATATGAAGATCTGTCTTGAAATGCAATGCTGTCTGTGATAGGATAATATCAATATACCTACAAATAAAACAAGTTAATACCACTAGTATTCAATTTTACATAACAATCACTAGCCAGTGATGATGAAATTGATTAATTCTACCAAATTCTTCAGTCTTAAATTGCAAACACTATGCAATCAAGAGGCATTGAAAGTACTAGAGATTGGAATGCAAAGGCTTGAAACAAAGAGGAATGATCAGTAGTTGGAAAATATGGCCTTAGTGATCAAAACGATTCTGGAGAGCACATGATAGAATTTTGCAAGGCAAAAGACTTCTTCATTGCAATTATCTTTCTAAAACAACATGAAATACAACTATTCACATAGATCTCCAGATGGAATACACAGAAATCAAATTGACTGCATCTGTAGAAAGAGATGGTGGGAAATCTCCATATCATCAATGAAAACAAGGCCTAGGACAGGCAGTGACCATCTACCAATAGCTGAAACTGAAGAAAATTGAAGCAGGTGCACAGAAGACAAAATATGACCTTGAACATATCCCACATGAATTTAGAGATCTTCTGAAGAACAGATTGGATTCATTAGATGCTAAAGACAGAATACCAGAAGAGTTGTGTGATGACATCAAGAACATCATACAGGAAGAAGAAGAAGAAAAAAACAGATCATTAAGAAGACAAGAAAGAAAGAAAAGACCAAATGAATGTCAGAAGAGACTCTGAAACTTGCTCTCCAATATAGAGACGTTAATGCAAATGGACAAAATGAGGAGATAAGAGAGATCAATAGAAACTTTCAAATGGCAGTTCAATAAGAAAAATTCAAATATTATTATGAAATGTGCAAAGACCTGGAGTTAGAAAACCAAAACACTCAGAGCATTTCTCAAATTTTTGGAACTGTACTAAAAATTCAAGTCTCAACTGCAATACTGAAGGTTTAGATGGTCAAAATATTGAATGATGCAGAAAGTATCAAAAGAAGATGGGAAAAATACATAGAGTCACTGTACCAAAAAGAAATGGTTAATGTTCAAACATTTCAAGACGTTACATATGATCAATAGCCAATGATATTAAAAGAAGAAGTCCAAGGTGCATTGAAGGCATTGACAAAGAACAAGGCACCAGGAATAGATGGAATGAAAATTGAAATCTTTCAACAGATTGATGAAGCACTGGTGGCACTCACTTCTGTAAGTCAAGAAATTTGGAAGACAGGTATCTGGCCAACTCATTGAAAGAGAGCCATATTTATTCCCATTCCAAAGGGAGGTGACCCAACAGAATGTGGAAATCATCAGACAATATCATGCAAGTAAAATTTTTCTGAAGATAATACAAAAATATCTGCAACCATACATTGACAGAGAACTTCCAGAGGTTCAAGCCAGATTCAGAAGAGGTAATGGAACATGGAATGTCATTGCTGACATCCGATGGATCTTGGCTGAAAGCAGAAAATGCCAGAAAGATGTTCACCTGTGCTTTATTGACTACCCAAAAGCTTTTGATTATGTGGATCATGACAAGCTGTAGACAACATTGCAGAGAATGAGTATTCTGGAATACTTACTTGTGCTCATGAGGAACCTGTACATAGTCCAAGAGGCAGTTGTTCAAACAGAACAAGGGAATGCCAAATGGTTTAAAATTAGAAAAGGTATATGCCAGTGTTGTAATATTTCACCATATTTATTCAATCTGTATGCTGAGCAAATAATCTGAGGAGCTGGATTATATGAAGAAAAAACATGGCATCAGGATTGGAGGAAGACTCATTAACAACCTGCAATATTCAGATGACATAAGCTTGCTTACTTAAAATGAAGAGGACTTAAAATGCTAACTGATGAAAATCAAAATCCATAGCCTTAGGTATGGGTTGCACCTCAGTATAAAGAAAACAAAAATCCTCACCACTAGACCAATAAATAACATCCATATAAATGGAGGAAAGATTGAGTTATCAAATACTTCATATTGCTTGGATCAACCATCAACACTCATGGAAGAAGCAGTTAAGAAATCAAACGATGTACTATAAGCAAATGTGCTGCACAAGACCTCTTTAAAGTCTTTGAAGAGCGAAGACATCAGCTAGAGGACTAAGGTGCGCCTGACCCAAACCATGGTATTTTCAGTAACATCATATGCCTATGAGTGTTGGACATTGAATAAACATGACCATAGAAGAATCGATGCATTTAACTTATAGCGTTTAATATAGATAATATTAAAAGTACTATGGACTTCCAAAAGAGCAAGCCAATCTGTTTTGGAAGAAATACAGCCAGAATACTCATTAGAAGCTAGGATGGCCAGACTTCATCTCACATACTTCAGACATATTATCAGGAGGGACCAGTCCCTGAAGAAGGATATCATGTTTGATAAAGTAGAGTGTTGGAGAAAGAGAGGAAGACCCCCAACGAGATGGATTGGCACAGTTACAACAGCAATTAACTCAAACATAGCAATGATTGTTAGGTTGGGGCAGGACTACTCAGTGTTTCATTCCGTTGTGCTATGTATGAGTCAGTACCAACTCAAAGACACTTAACAAGTTGTTACTTAGTCCAACTCTAATTTATGGCAATCCCATGTGGACAGAGTAAAATTGAACCTATGACCTTTTAGATGCAGTTCATCAGGTCTTATTTCCAAAGCTACACTTGGTGGATTTGGATTTCCAAACTTTTGGTTACTAGTCCAGTGCTTAACCACTTGTGCCACCCAGGAGCTCATTGAAAACAATTAGTATAAGATAAAAACAAAAAGATTGTGATTCAGTGGTAGAAATATCACCTTCTATGTGCCCAATGCACCTTATCCACAGGCAATGTCTATCATGGTGGAGGCTTGGGAGTTGCTGTGAAAAGGTTTCAGTAGAACTTCCAGACTAAGAGAGACTAGGAAGAAAGGCATGGCAATTGCCTTCTGAAAATCACCATATGGAAAGACAACAAACAGTTCAATGCATAAACAATTATATCGGTAGCACAAAACCCAGCAGCGTTTCACTCCATTGTGGATGAGGTTGCAATGATTCCAAGGTTGATTTGGTACATGATAGTGCGTTGGACTGCAAGGTGGTTTTGCACTGCAAGTCTGGAGTTTAAGCTCACCAACCACTTCTTGGAAACCCTGTACAGAGTCACTATGAGTTGGAACCAACTCCTCAGTACTTAGCAACAACAACCAAAATGACAGAACAAGGTACTTAAAGTATTACTGGCACATCTCTCTGGACATAATCTAAAGACTATAAGGAGACTCTCATTCCAGCTGGGACTGGGAAGAGGCATTGCTCACAGGTCTCAAGAGCTGCCTGCCTCCTCCCTCAGCTAGCAGTGAGCTCCTCCATCCCGGTACAGTGTGCTCCTCCATCTGGGCCATGGATGGCTAATGAGAATGGCAACAAAAAATTTAAAGGAGATAGACTTCCCTCTTCACCTTCCATGTTCTCCATCTTCACAAAATTTCAAATAATGTCACTGAAGCAAATGTCATATCATTAGATCTGCCATTTGGCAAAGTATTGAGTCTTTTGATATTGAAAAGAAAATGCCAGACTTTCTTAGAAATGGCTTATAAGGAAGTTCCTGTTATGATGTTGACGTATTACACTTCTCTTACTTCTAACCTCTGAAACCAACCTGTTTATATTCAGCATTCCAGTCACAGTGAATTTAAGACTGACAATCAACCTAATCAAGCTAGAGCCCAAACTGCATTGCAGGCCATTGGTGCTGCCCAATAGGGAATCCTGGCCCTTTCTGGAAGTCCTACCAAGGAAGGCATGGTCCTACCTGGGCAAAGCCGTGTGCTCAAAATAATTATTGAAACCTCTTTTACCCTGTTACTCTGGAAGTTCTTCATCAAATATTTTCAAAATTTGGTATGGTTTTGAAGATTATCACATTTACCAAGAATAATCAATTTCAAGCTTTGTTTCAGTATGCTGACCCAATGAATGCACATTATGTCAGAATGCCTCTGTAAGGCCAGAATATCTATAATGCATGCTGCAATCTGTGTATGGACTTCTCCAAGCTCACCAGCCTTAATGTGACATATAGTAATGACAAAAGCAGAGACTTTACTTGCTTAGACCTTTCTACTGCTGATGACCAGCCATCCCTTGAACCAACTATGGCTGCTGCTTTTGGTGCACCAGATACAATTTCCTCACCCTGTTCAGGGACTGCTGGATTTGGCCCAGTATTTTCTCAAACTACAAGTCTTGCAGTTCCAGCTGTTCCTGGAGTTCTTGATCCTCTTCTGCTGTAACTGGAAAGATGGTCATTCCTGGTATTGGTGGCATACCAGAAAATTCTGTTCTGCTTGTCACCAATCCTGATCTGATCATACCACATGGATTTTTTATCCTATTTGGAGTGTGCGGTGATGTACATTGAGTGAATATTATGTTTAGTAAGAAAGAAAATGTCATAGTTCAGATTGCAGATGCAAATCAAACTGATAGGGGGAATAACCTAGCTGGGAACGAGAAAAGCTACAAACTGTGTGTCTAGTACATTTTGGCAGTCGTGAACAGCAAGTTGAGAATTCATCTTAGTTCCTGCAGTCTTGGAGTTTATATGTGCTTTTGACTTTCTAACAGAGAAAGTGCCTCTCTTAGAGAAAGGAGAATAAAAATAATCCAGAATGTTACATCTCTGTTAGCTCTTCCTTGAGGGGCTTAGAGATCCTGCAGGAAGTTTCTCATTTGAGAATCTATTGTAATTTTCCTAAAGCAGGGCTACACAGGGCACTGAACTGCCTTCTAGAATTTTCTCCAACTAAAGAATGACTGCTAGTTGGCATCCCACATGCTTAGACCCAATTCCAGTGCATGAGCCTTAGGTCTCAGGGCCAAAACCATAGCAACAGATAAAGAAGGGGGTAAAGAAGGCAGAATCTGAAATAAGCTGAACACTGGAGGCACTGCCCAAGAACTCCAGTTCTAGCTGACTCCGTTGAACTCCAAGTCCTAGGGTTAAACTTCCAACTTTCCTCCCCACTCTGATGATCAAACTAAAGGTATGGTGCTGAGGCCTCAGCTGATCCATATAGTCTTTGGCTCCTTAAGGAGGTAATTGAAAAGTAGCAAAAGAAGTCATTTGCTACTAAGTCTCAAAGAGCCACAGTGGCAATTCTCTCTTTTTATAAATTTTGCTGGAAGTTGTGACAAAGAGAAGGGGCATTATATTAAGAGAACTATCTTAGTTCCCTAGTGGTATTATAACAGAGTTCTGATGTGGCACTGCAGGATAATGCACTGGACTGCAAGGTCAGTTTGAAACGCTAGGTTGATGGTTAAACCCACCAGCTGCTCCTTGGAAACCCTATACAGAATTTCTATGAGGTAGACTCTAAGGCACTTACCAACAACAATTATAACAGAAACACCATAAATGGGTGACTTCAAAGAGCAAAAATGTATTTTTGCATAAGTCCAACCCAAACTCACTGCCATTGAGTAGAATCTGATTCATTAAGACCCTATATGGCCAGAGTAAAACTGGTTCTTAAGGTCCTAAGACTGTAAATCTTTATAAAAGCAGACTGCCTCATCTTTCTCCCTTGAGCAACTGGTGTGTTTAAACCACTAACCCTGTGGTTAGCACTCTAAAGCTTAACCCACTGGAGGACCAGGACTTCTTAAATTAAAAAACAGGATATTTATTTCTGTATACATTTTTTATATGTGGAGCCTGTTGCTAACTGAAGACTAAAGGCCAACAATTTGAACCAGCACTCTCTAAAAGAAAAGACCTGGAGAGCTGCTCCTGTATAGATTATAGGCTAGGAAACACGATGGGACAGTTTACTCCATCTTAAAGGGTTACTATGAGTCAGAATCATTCCAACAAGACACAACAACAACCACAACAATATACAGATGTGGTGTAACACTGTAGAATAAGCACTGGACTACTAACTACAAGGTTGGTGATTCAAACCCACCAACCGATCCTTAGAAACATACAGAGCACTTATGAGTTGCAAATGACTCAATGACACTTAACAACAATAATATAGAGATATTGATAAGGGAAGCCCTAATGGTGCAACAGTGAAGTGCTCAGCCGTTAACCAGAAGATTGGTGGTTCAAACGGATGGAGCAGCTCTGCAGGAGAAAGATCTGGTGATCTGCTCCCATAAACATTATAGCCTATAAAACTGTATGTGCAGTCCTAGTCTATCACACAGGATTCAAAAATGAAATGGAACACACAAACATCGATATCTTAGGCATTAGTAGGCTGAAATGCACTGGTATTGGCCATTTTGAATCTGACAACCACAGGTTTACTATGTTGGGAATAACAAATTGAAGAGGAATAGTACTGCATTCATTGTGAAAAAGAACATATCACGAGCAGTCATGAGGTACAACTATGTCTGTGATAGGATAATATCCATTCGCCTACAGAAAAGACCAGTTAATACCACTATTATTCAAATTTGTACACCAACCACTAAAGCCAGTGAGGATGAAATAGAACAATTCTACCAACTTCATCAATCTGAAATTGATAAAAAATGCAATCAGATGTATTGGCCATTACTGGTGATTGGAATGTAAAGGTTGGGAGCAAAGAGAAAGGATCAGAAGTTGGAAAATATGACCTTGATGATACAAATGATGCTGGAGCACTCATGATAGAATTGCAAAATCAATGATTTGTTCATTTCAAATACCTTCTTTAGACAGCATAAGAGACAACTATACACATGGACCTCACCAATGGAATACATAGAAATCAAATTGACTACATCTGTGGAAAGAGACGATGGAAAAGTCCATATCATCAGTCAAAACAAGGCAGGGGCAGATTGTGGAACAGACCATCAATTGCTCATATGCAAATTCAAACTGAAGCTGAAGAAAATTAAAACT
>NW_006408567.1:1774410-1792456 GCF_000296735.1 Chrysochloris asiatica
AAGCCATGGTGTTTTCAATAACCTCATATGCATGTGAAAGCTGGACAGTGAAAAGGGAAGACCATAGAAGAATTGATGCTTTTGAGTTATGATGTTGGCAGAGAATACTGAAAGTGCCATGAGCTGCCAAAAGAACCAACAGATCTGTGTTGGAATAAGTGCAGCCAGAGTGCTCCTTGGAGGCCAGGACGGCCAAACTTTGTCTCTCATACTTCAGACATATTGTCAGGAGGGATCAGTCATTGGAGAAGGATATCATGTTTGGTAAGGTGGAGGGCCAGAGAAAAAGAGGAAGACCCCCAGTGAGATGGATGAGCAAAGTAGCAGCATCAATGGGCTCAAGCGTTTCAACAATTGTGAGACTGGCCTAGGATTGGGTTGTGTTTTGTTCTGCTGTGCATAAAGTCACTATGAGTTGGTACCGACTCGATGGCACCTAACAACAACAACAAGGACATCACATAGAGTTTTCTAGGCTATATGAGTTGAAATTACTGCAGGGCACCTAACAGCAAAAAAGAGAGAGACAGACATTCAGAAAAAGAGAGTAAGAGAGTCCTGGTGTGAGCTAATGCACTGAACTACAAAGTCAGTATGTATGCATGTATATACATGCATGTATCTATATATGTGTGTGTATGTGTATATGTGTATGTGTGTGTGTATATTTATATATATATAAGCTCTAGTGGCATAGTGGGTTATGTGTTTGGCTGCTAACCACAAGGTCAGCAGTTCAAATCCACCAGTAATTCTGCAGAAGAAAGAAATTTATAGTCTCAGAAACCCTACATTGGGTCACTATAAGTTAGAATCAACTCAGTGACAATGGGTTTGGAGTATAGATAAAGAGAAGGAGACTTTAAGGAATCAGTTCAAGTGTTTGTGAAGCTATCTAAAATCTATAGATCAAGCAATAGGCTGGAAATTCTCATTGCTTTGAGTCCAAAATCTGTAGACTAGGTGGTAGACCTAGAAATGTCCTCAGGAAATCTGTTACAGTCTTCAGGCAGAATCTTTCTCCCTCAGAAAAATTCATTTTTTACTCATAAGATCTTCACTTGATTGGATGAGGTCCATGTACATTATAGAGTGTAATCCACTTTACTTTAAGTCAACTGATTGTCAATGTGGATCATATCTGAATACCTTGAGAGCAACCTCTAGACAAGAGTTTAACAAAATATCATCTAGCCAAATTGACACATAAAATTAACCATCATCACTCATAAAGTTAAGTGGTACATGCCTAATGTCAGTTCATACAGGCTATGCCACTGCACTTTTAAGACAATGACTATGACTGTATTACCTGTTCAAGGAAATCTAAGTAGGATACACTATAGAAAGCACTATACCAGGGGTTAGGACCTATGGTATGGGTTCTGATTCCAGGGCTACCACCCTGGTCGCACCATCTCATTTTCTTCAGCCAGAAAACTAAGCGATTGACTTGGATGAAATTTCTTAGGTTTGTTCTACAGAGATTTAGTGTTTTTTGGAAGCACTCCAAAAATTTTTCAAACATGAAATTTTACATATGTATATAGTTTAACTAGTTTTAATGTATTAGAAAGAAGAAATAGAGAAAGGAATATGAGAGGCAGGAAGTGAGAGAGTAAGAAAGAAAGAAGCAAAAAAGAAAATGCTGCTATGTACATGCCAGCATGCACAACCCCACCAAAATTCAACCCAGTAGAGACACAATGCCAGACTTACTTTTTTCCAGATCACTGAATAAAATTTCTCTATCCATATATGTAAATTATACACAGATACTGCAAATATTGTAAACATGTGATTAAGAGGGAAAGTTGTAGCACGTCACTTTTTTTTTAAATGTAGGCACCTGCATGTCAATTCATGTAAAGTACGTGCAGAAGGACATGACAGCAGGACACATGTAATGTATTCAGTTAAATGCCAGGAAAAGCTCAAGGATGACACCACACAATTGTCAGTTATGCAATAGAAAGTGAATGCCTATCACCGTACACTTGTCATAAATTCTGGCCCACACTTGAATTTGTATTTTAATAATAGAGCTGTTGCAATTTTTTGTCTCTAGCTAACTTTCCTCCCCAAGTAAAAAGAAGAAATTCCTCTACAGAAATGTGTATGAGTCACTAATTAAAAATAAATTTCCAGAAAAATTGTGGATGGATGTGATAAGTGAATGAGGCTCAAATAAATGTACAGTTATCTCCATCTGATTCTTCAGCAAAGATTTATTCCATCCACCACAAAATGCAAAATTAAAGCAGTGTTTCATTAGCTCAGAATATATGACTTGAAGACAAGAAAGTATGATGATACACTGCCTGCTTCTTCAAAAGGTTTTACGCAGTAAAATATTTCCAACTCCTAATGAACTCCACTTCAGTCTGAAACAAAACAGAAAATATAACATACTCTCCTACTTTTTTAACAGTAACTGAAAGTCAATATGTAGGAAAACATATGCAGTGATATTTAAATAAAATAATAAATATGTATTAACAGTCATATTCATATGCTGCTTTTTTGTAGTTAAGGGAGAAGTTATCAAAGAAAGCTTATTAGATCTTGAGTTTTTGACATCACAGTAGATAAAACAGAATATCTACTCATGATGTCAGGGTTTGTTTGCTTAAGCGTGTTCTCAGTAAATATTTGTTGAATGAATGAATGAATGCATAAGCAAATTAATGAGTTAGAAGGTTGATAAAAAAAACATATTTAGCTTTATTATCAGAGCTCTGAGAAAAATCTAGATGTGTGGCTTTGAAAAAAATGGCTCTATGAAGACTACGAAGTCTTTATGTTACAGCCAAAAGAAAATATAGATGTTGTTGCTATCTCCATTTTTTTAATTTTTATACATTATTTTCATAGAAGTGAATACATTGAAAGCATTGTTTTGTAAAATATTAACACATGCACAATGTGAGAGGGTATATTCCTAGCCAGTCATTTTGGTTACACGTTCCTTGTGCTTTGGGATAGTAAGTTTGTTAGACACTGTTGAGTCAGATCCAACTCATAGTGACCTTTACACAACAGAATTAAGCACTTCCTAGTCCTGAATCATTGTCAACATCTTTGCTATATATGAATTCATTGTTGCTTCCACTGTGTCAACACATCCTGATGGGAGTCTTCCTCCTTTTGGCTGACCTTCCACTTTAACAAACATAATATTTTTCTCCACGGACTGGTCCCTCTGTTCCACATGTCCAAAGTATGAAAGACAAAATCTCACAATTCTTGCTTCTAAGGAACATTCTGGCTAAACTTCTCCCAAGACAGACTTGCTCATTCATCTGGCAGTCAGTCCAGGATACTTTAAATACTCTTCAACAACACCACAACTCAAATGCATCAACTCTTTTCTGGTCTTCCTTATTCATTGCCCAACTTTCACATGCATATGAGGTGGTTGAAAATGCCATGGCTTCGGACAGCTGTACCTTAGTTCTCAAATTGATATCTGTGCTCTGTAACACTTTAAAAAATGTCTTTTGCAGCAGATGTGCCAAATGCAATACGTCCTTTGATTTCTTGACTGCTGCTTCCATGAACATTGATTGTGAATACAAAGAAATGTATTTGACACTTCAAGTTTTTCTCTGCTTAGCATGATGTTATTTATTGGTCCAGTTGTGAAGATTTGGGTTTTATTTACATTAAGGTGCAATCCATACAGAAGTCTCTAATCTTTTATTTTCATCAGTATATCAAGTCCTCTTCACTTCCAGCAAGCAAGATTGTGTCATCTGCATATGGTAGATTGTTAATGAGTCGTTCTCCAATCCTGGTGCCAAATTGTTTTGCATATAATCTATCTTCACAGATTATTTGCTCAGCATAAAGAATTAATAAGTATGGTGAAAGGATACAACCTTGGTGCACACTTTTCCTGATTTTAAACCATTCAATAGCTAGTTCTGTTATAACAACTGCCTCTTGGTCTATATACAGGCTCCTCATGAGTAAAATCAAGTGTTCTGGGAACCCATTCTTTACATTGTTATCCGTAGTTTGTTATGACGCACACAGTTGAATGGCTTTGCATAGTCAATAAAACACAGGTACATATCTGTCTCTGCTTTCAGCTAAGATCTCTCTGGCATCAGTAATGATATCCCTCATTCCACATCCTCTTCTGAATCTGGCTTGAATTTCTGGAAGTTCTTTATCCACTTACTGCTTCAGCTGTTTTTGAATCATCTTCAGACAAATTTTATTTTCATATAATAATAGTGATATTGTTCCATGATTTCCTCATTCCCTTGGGTTACCTTTCTTTAGAATGGGTACAAATATGAGTCTTTTTCAATTGGTTAGCCATATATGAGTAAAAGCTAAACATCAGTTTGTTGAAACATTTCCATTTTTATTTCATCAAAATCTGAAGCCTTGTTTACCCTTAGTGCTGCTTATATTTCTTCCTTCAGTAGCATCGATTCTTCATCATATGGTACCTCTTGAAATGACTGAACATTGAACAACTCTTTTTGGTACAGTGACTGGGTATTTCTTGAATTGTTTGATATTTACAGTATCATTTAATATTTGTCTGTAGAATTCCAATGCCTGAACATTTTTTTCAATTCCTTCAACTTGAAAAATGCTGAGAGTGTTCTTCTCTTTTGATTTTCAAACTCCAGCCTTTGAACATTTTATTATAATATTTAACTTTGTCTTCAAGAGCTGCCTTTTAAAATTTCTGTTCAGCTTTTCTATTTCATCATTTCTTCCAGTTGCTTTAGCTTCTCTTTATTCAAGTGCAAGTTTTAGAGTCTCTTCTAACATCCATATTGGTCTTTTCTGTCTTTTGTGCCTTTTTAAAGACTTTTTGCTTTCTTGATGTATGATATTCTTGATGTCATTGCACAACTCTCTGGTCTTTGGTCATTAATGTCTAATATATCGAATCTGTTCTTGAGGTGGTCGCTAAATTCATGTGGGATATACTCAAGGTCCTATTTTGACTCTCGTGAACTTTTTGCAATTTTATTCAGCTTCAGCCTGAATTTGCATGTAAGCAATTAATGGTCTGTTCAACAATAGGCTGCTGGACTTCTTTTGGCTGATGATATTGAGCTTTTCCATTGTCTCTTCCCATAGATGTAGTCAGTTTGATTCCTGTGTTTTCATCCAGTGAGGTCCAGGTTTATAGTCGCTGTTTATGTTGCTAAAAATAGGTTGAATGAACAAATCATTGATCTTGCAAATTTCTATCATACAATCTCCAGTATCATTTCTATTACCAAGTCTATATTTTCCAACTACCCATCCTTTCTCTTTGTTTTCAACTTCCACATTTCAATTGCCAGTAATTATCTTAATTGCATGCTTGATCAACTTCAAACTAAAGAAGTTGAGAGAATTCTTCAGTTTCATCATCTTTGGCTTTAGAGATAGGTGCATAAATTTCAATAATTCGCCAACCTTATAGGTGTATGGCTGCTATCCTATCACAGACAGTATTGAATTTCAAGATGAATCTTGAAATTCTCTTTTGATAATGAATATGATGCCATTTCTCTTCAATTTGTCATTCCTGGCATAATAAACCAGAATACTGTCCAAATAAAAATGGCCAATACCAATTTATTTCAGTTCACTAATGCCTATGATATCAATCTTTATGCACCCCATTTAATTTTTGACAGCTTCTAATTTTCCTAGAGCTATACTTTGTACATTCCACATTTTATAAATGGATGTTAGAAGCTGTTTTTTCTCATTTTGAAGTGTGCACAATCAGCAAATAAGGGTACCAAAAGCTTTGCTCTAGTGACATCATTGAGATCAACTCTACTTTGAGGAGGCATCTTTTCTCAAGTTGCATTTTGAGTGTCTTCCAACCTGAGAGGCTCATCTTCTGGTACTATACCAGACATTATTCTGCTGCTATTTATAAGGTTTTCAGTGACTATCATCCAGAAGTGGTCTGCCTCTCCTTTTTCCTAGTCTGTCTTGGTCTAGAAGCTCTACTGAAATCTGTCCACCATGAATGATTCTAGTGGTATTTAAAATGTTAGTGGCATAGCTTATGGAACAAACCAACAGATGAATGGTGGGCATTGGGGATACAAGGGTAGAATTGAATAGTTGCAACAGAGATATATCATAGCCTGCAAAGCCAAAAATATTCACTATCTAGACTTTCGCAGAAAAAGTTTACCCCCATAGTATAGATCAATTTTAAAATACTATTAATTTAATTAGGTGCCCTGATTGTGTAGTGGGTTTAGCACTGGACTGCTAACAGCGAGGTTGGGTATTGAAATCCACCAAGCCATTCCACAGAAGAAAGATGAGGTTTTCCGCTCTTGTTTAGATTTGCACGTCTCAGAAAACTTATTGAGCATTTCTACTCTGTTATGACTCAGAATCGACTCAACAGCAGTCAGTTTGATCAGTTAAATTAGTCAAAATGCAATGACACTATAGCAAAGAGTGGTATGAAATAGGAGGGAAATCAAAGGAGTAACAGAGTTTCCCACAGAGTCTCCAGATTAGAGTTCAGATGACCAAAAACTTGACTTTGGCCTTATAGATCTAAGGCAGTCTAAGAATCCAGTCCACCCAGAATTCTGACCTCCAGATGCATGGCTATGAGAGTATAAATTCGGTTGTTTTAAGACACTAATTTTGTGGTAACTTATCATGGAAACAACAGTAAGCAAAACAAAATCTTTGTTGTCAAGACTAAGCCAAGAAACCACGTTGTCTTTATATAATAATTTACCTGTATTTTATAATTTTAACACTAAAATGTGCAGCCTCAGGCATTATCTATACTGCTTTACTAGCTGCCATTGACTGGGCCCTGACTCATGGTAACCCCATGTACAACTGAACCAAAAGTTGCCTACTCCTGTGCCAACTTCATGCAAATTGGCCTTTTGTGAGCTACAGAAATATCATTGACTGGTTCTAGGAAATGGATCTACTGATCTTTCTTCATAGACTAGAAGCTCTGTTAAAATGTGTTCAGCATCATAGCATCATTCAAACTGCCACTGACAGATGGGTGGTAGATGAGGACAACGTGCATTGGCCAGAAATCAATGGTCTCCTACAGAGAAGGCAAGAATTCTGCATTAAACCACCAATACCTCATTACCCATATTTTAGATTTTTTTAAAAAGACATGTCTATTAAATCATGTCCAATCATGTCAAATCATGTCCAATCTAGAGTTCCTTTCCACCCTCAGCTCTCCATACAGTTTACCAATGGAAGATCGCAGGCTGTTTAATCTGTAACATTTCTCTCAGTCTGCATTTCATTAGGTGAATCATCATGGTGTAGTTCAGCAAGTTCCTCCACTCTCTGTTGTTCTTGCAAATTGGCAGCTGGGTCCAAACCTTCGTTAATCTCAGATCTGAGCCCTTTGGTAAAACTATTGGTGATGGTGGATTATTTTATCAGGAGACATATAATGTGTGGTCTTCTCTCTTTTTTGTAACATTGGGAGCTCAATATCCTTATCAAATTGCTAAGTGGTGAAATTATATCAGTTCTTTTTCAATTATTCATTAGAATACTCTAGAATAGACACTTCTCATCTATTATTTGTTAGTTTCCAAATCATATGAGATAAATACTAGGTTCTTTCTCTCCTTTTTTAAACCAGTTTCAAGACAATAAATTTATATTTATTTTCTTCCAAAGATTGCAAAGCAATTTTTTAATATTTTTAGGAATTCAGGAATATGAACATATTTGCTAGGTTCTTTCCACAGCAAGCAAACCCCAAATTGCCCCTCTTTTAAATAGTGAGAGCCTCTTCAAATTCACTTCTGAAACTTTTTCTCATGATCCTAGTGGTCTCTGGTTGTTTTCTTGTAATAAGGCAATACAAGGTGTTCTATGCTTATCTTGTACACATCCTGTTACAGATCTTGGAATCAGTCATTTGACCAAGAACTCTGATTTCCTTTAATGAGAAACGGTATTTCAACACCACAATCTCAGTACTGGGATCAATGATATCGTTAACAATTGGAACAAGCTCAATTGGCATCATGCATTTCATTTTGTTATTCTGATTCCACAGCAGATAAAGTATCAACAATGATGTCAGAATATAGTTAGGACCCAACATGAAAAAATGAAAAAATATATTTTACTCTTCTGAACTAACTGTGACTATCTGATAGCTAAGAGATTTTTAATGATTTTGTTGAACATACCGCAATTTATAAAGACACTGCAGGATAAAACTATATGAAAAATTATTATTTATGTATGACAAATTTCAACTTTTATCATACAGGAATAAAAGAAGTTGCTAAATCTTATTTATGATTTGACTAAGGAACAAATTTCCTATTATACTTTCAATCTTTCCAAATGACTTGATTCAAGAATATAGTACAAGTACTTAAGTATGCAATGAGCCCTGGAGGCATAGTGGGTTATGTATTGGGCTACTAACCTCAAGGTCACGAGTGTGAGTTCACCAGTCACTTTGAGGGAGAAAGAGGTTTTCTAATCCCATAAAGATTTACAGGGTCAGTATGAGTTGGAACCGACTCCAAAAAACATCAGCACTTCCAGCACTTTCAGTATGCAGCTTAAGAGCAAAAATGATATTCATTAATTAAAATCAACATTTAAATAAAATGCTGTTGTTGTTTTGTTGTTGTTGCAGTTCCTCAGTTGCCATTGGTCAATTCTGACTCATGGCAATCCCATGTGTGCAGAGTAGAACTGATTTATAAGATTTTCAAGGCTGTGTCCTTTCTGAAGCAGATTGCCAAGCCTGTCTTCCAAGGCACCTCTGAGTGTATATGATCTGCCAACCTTTCATCACCCATTTTATTTACAGTACCAATTGGTCCCAAATATTTCTTTCAATCTTAATATTTTATGATTCCATGTATATTAAAATGTTCAGCATTTTTTTTATTAGAAACTACTCCAGATACCTACTAGCTCCTAGTAAATAGGAAGTAAAGAAAAGTAAATGAGCAAAAGTTTTAAAATGAAAGCAAAGTAATTGCCCTAAGAATTTAATTATAATTTACAAGAAATAAATTAAAATTAAAAGTGAGATATTTAAAATGATTAAAAATACTGTTCTCTCTATATATAAATATAGATTTTTTTTTTTAATATAGAGAAAGTAAGACCAAAAAATAGAATACAGAACAGTATACATATTATAATATCATTTACTTTTTTTAAAGTAAAAGTATTACAGGATTCATAAAAGAAGTCTAAAAGAAGATAAACTGAAATTCTAATAGCATTTTTTAAATTATAGCTTTTATGTTGTTATTAATAGTTGTTAGAGTCCATTTTGATTCATGGGGACTCCATTTGTGCAGACTAGAACTGCTCTATAGGATTTTCAAGGTCGTGACCTTTCAGGAACACATCATTAGACATTATGAAGATATCTGGTGGGTTTGAACCAATAACATTTGGTTAGTAATCTAGCACTTAACCTTTGGCACCACCCAGTAGTAGTGGTGTTATAGTTATTTAATTAAATTTTGTATTACTTAAAAATGCACAACATATTCCACACAAAAACTTGTCCAAGCATGCATAAGGAACATTTTTCATAACAACTGAAAAGTGGAAATAACCCAAATGTCCATCAACTAAATGTGGTATGTACACACAATGGAATATTATTTAGCCCTAACTAGGTATTAAGTACTTACACATGCTATGACATGGATGAACTCTGGAAACATTATGCTAAGTGAAAAGAGGCATAAACAATAGGCCCCATTTATATGAAGCATCCAAGATGGGCAAATCCACAGAGGCAAAAAGTAGATTAGCATCTTGTCAGGGTGTAGTAAAGGAAGCAAAACAATATGACTGCTTTTTGGAGTGATGAACATATTCTGGAATTGAATAGTGGTGATGGTTGCACAAATTTATGAATATATTTAAAACCACTGAATTGAACTTTAAATGTGTGAATTTTATGATAGTTTATTTTTCTCAATAAAATATGCAAATATAGATAAATGATGGGAATAGTACCATAATTCATTCAACAAATACCTATTTTCATAGAGATGCATGCCAGTGAAAAGATAGTTGGAGCCTTGTGATGAGTCTTAGGTGTAGAATGATACCAACATCTGTCCAAATTTTAACAAGTATGACAAATTATTAAAGTGAATATTATCATAGCAATAGGAGCTCAGTTAATGCAATTTGCAATAATTTTGAGTCAGGTCTACTGACAGCTCAAAGCTTCTGCAAAATGTTAGATGTTGAGAAACCTCTAAAAAGATGAGGAATTTTTTTTAAAAACACAGTGAGTTGTAGCTGTGTTTCTTTACTAAAATCTCCCTGTATTCTCTTCAATATTTCCATTGCTACTGCAACAAATGTTAAAGTGATGCCCATGAGGCATGCCACAACCTGTCAAGGGTAAGTAAACTTTTATCTTTTGGGAATCACATCATCTTGTATTCACAGAACTGCTGGGAAAAACATGCTTTTTTCCTTATCATGTTAAACACAGTGAACCTTCAACTCATCCCAGCTGATTAACATAACCTAACTTGCCCTGAGCATGGCAGGAACACGTTTGCAATCTTATCTATCTAGTATGCATGTTTATCAATCACCTTTTATATGCTGTCAGAAAGAATTTTTTTAAATCTCTAATTTTGTGTTACTTAAACAGAGTGTAGCTAAATTAAGATTCACCCTAGATTTCCCACTTCTGTATTCATACAATCAAAAAAAAAAAAAGAAATTTGTTCAGAAAACACACCAATTTAAACATTTGTTTACGAATATAGGGGTATTAGATTATATAAATAAAATATTGAATCATTACCACATCTGTTCAGTTACTACGCTACAATGTAATTATAGATACACTTTTCAAAGTATGCTATCAAAGAAAGGCTGCCTCTTTGTAATCAGAGACCTAGCAAACCGTCATTGGCAAGTCCATCCCCCAAGCACAGTGAACATTGATACCATGTGCACTGCATGTTTCATTTCCTGTTTTCTTCTCTATTGTTTTAATGGTTAATGCACATCCTACTTACCTTGGAAACATTCTAATATCATATTAAGGTGTCATCAACATTCTAACTTCATTTGCTTAAAGTTCTTCAAAGCCTGCCTCTACCACATCTGTTTAAAATCTTCGGGTGGTATAAATGGCTAAAATGCTTGCCTGCTAACTAAAAAGTTGGAAGTTCAAATCTACCCAGAAAGAGGCATTGGGGGCGGGAGGAACTAATGGTCTACTTTTTTAAAAAATTGCCACTTAAAACTCTATGGAACATAGTTCTACTATGACACATAGGAGATCATCATGAGTCAGAACTGACTCAATAGCAACTGGTTTTATGGTACACAAAACCAATTACACTCTTGCCTCTTCCTAGCTTTCTGTCCTATCTCGTTCTTTTACATATTTCACAATGCAGTTAGTTAACTTGCATTTCCCAAATGTTTAATATCCCTTGTCTATTTTATTTTTCTGTGTTCTCTTATCTTGACCTTAACATCTGTCTTTTCCCTGTAATTTTTAATCTTTGCATTGGTCTTCATATCTGACTCACTCAAATAGCTAGGAGGAGAATGGGAAACAATGCTTCTTAATGTTGAATCTTGAAAAAGTAAGAATTACTCAGTTAAAAGAAATTTTTCCACTTCATCTTTCAGTTAGTGGGTGACCAAAACCTTTATCATTTAGTGTTGTTGTTAAGTGCCATCGAGTCAGTTCTGACTCATCATGACTCTGTTTAGGGTTTCCAAGAAGTGGCTGGTGAATTTGAACTGCCACCTTGCTATTCAAATAGACCTTGTGTTCCAGTGCTTATCCTATAGTGTCACATCAGAACTCCTTAGATGAGTAATAGACTAATTATTATTATTTAAAACATGCTTTGAACATTGAATACCTGTCCTAATCAAAACCCATAGCCAAAATTGGTTAGAGCTTACATTATTCCAAAGTTTTGCTGTGTTCTTCACAAAATTATTCAAATGTAAGCATTCAAGTGACTTTTCACCTCTGAAATTTTGCCCCATAATATTATACACATATTCTAATTCACTGGAGTCCTGGTGTGGCAATGTAGGTTTAATGCACTGGACTGCAAAGTAAATTTGAACCACAAGGTCAGAAATCCTATTCAGGTCACTATGGGTCAGAACTGACTTGACAACACTTAACAAAAACAACACCATTCTAATTCATACTACCATTGCTCAACACATTAGAATTCCTCTCTTGGAATGACTTTCTGTGTCACTTTCTGAATCAGAGAAGAAAATTAATACTATGATTCCTAGTTAAAGATCATTTTTAATAAATAATTTTATCACCTATTTTATTCATCAGAACTGACTACAAATGAGTACTTATAATTTCCAAATTTCAAAGCTACTGTTAAATTATGGAGGATATTCTAGTCTTTGAATAATGGTAGATGGCTTTGAAAATTGTCAGAGAGAAACTATTATCAAGAGATAAGATTTTTTTCAAGGAAAATCATGAGAATTATTTTATGGTCAAATAATTTGTACATGTGTCTCTACCTCCATGTATGTATAGATATAGATATATAGATATGTATATGTATAGGTCATAGTCATGGTGTGGCACCATAGGATAAGCACTCAACCTCAAGGTCAGTTTGGACCCTAAGATCAATCAGTGGTTCAAACTCACCAGCCGCTCCCTGAAAACCCTATACAGTGTATCTCTGAGTCAGAAACCAACTCGATGGCACTTAACAACAACAACATATCCATAAGGCTTTCAATTGTGTGGGTCATGACAAGCTATGGACAACATTGTAGAGAATGATTCTCCACAGCACTTTATTATGTTCATGAGAAACCTGTATGTAGACAAAGAGGTAGTTGTTCGAAAAGAATAAGGGAACACCGAATGGTTTAAAATTAGGAAAGGTGGTGCCAGGTTTTTATTATTTCACCATGTTTATTCGATCTGTATGCTGAGGAAATAATCCGAGAAGCTGATTATATAAAGAAAAACGTGGCATCAGGATTGGAGGAAGACTCATTAACAACCTGCGATATGTAGATGACGCAACCTTGCTTGCTGAAAGCAAAGAAGACTTAAAATACTTAGAAACTCAAAGACCACCATCTTCACTGGACCAATAAATAACATCAAAATAAATGAAGAAAAGATTGAAGTTGTCAAAGACTTCATTTTGCTCAGATCAACCATCAAAACTCATGGAAGCAGTCAAGAAATCAAGCTACATATTGCATTAGGCAAATCTGCTGCACAAGACCTTTGAAAAGCAAAGATGTTAGTTTGAGCACTAAGGTGTGTCTGATCAAAACCATTGTGTTTTCAATAATCTCTTCTGCATGTGAAAATTGAATAATGAATAACAAAGACAATAGAAGAACTGTTGTATTTGAGGTATGGTGTTATAAGAGAATATTGAAAGTACCATGGACTGACAAAAACAAATAAACAAATCTGTTTTGGAAGAAGTATAATTAGAGTGCTCCTTAGAAACCAGGATGGCCAGACTCCGTCTCTCATACTTCAAACATATTGTCAGGAGGGACCAGTCACTGGAGAAGAACTTCATGTTTGGTAAACTGGAGGGTCAGTGAAAAAGAGGAAGACCTGAAGGAGATGGATTAGCACAGTGGCAGGAGCAATGGGCTCAAGTGTAGCAACAATTGTGAAGTTGATGCGGGATCAGGCAGTGTTTCCTTCTGTCGCACATAAGGTCACAATGAGTCAGTATCAACTCAACAATGACTAACAACAAAAAACAACAGCATGTCCATAAGTGAAGATAAATTATTAAGGATTAGAGAGCTGTTGTTGTTAAGTGCCATTGAGTCAGGTCTGACTCATAGCAACCCTGTAAAGGGTTTCTGAGGATCCGCTGGTGGGTTTGAATAGCCACCTTGTGGCTCAAAGTGACTTTGCAGTCCAGTGCATTATCCTACAGCACCACACCATGAGTCCAGAGATTAAATTTATTCAAAATATTTGCTGCCAAATAATATCATATATCAGCTTTTCTCTATTGACTTCATTTCTACTGGATTTCCCTAAAAAATAGGTTTATACTACTCACTCATCAACATCAGGCTTGATCATATAACTTACTATACCAATGAAATGTGAGTGGAAGTGACATGGGCCATTTCTAACCAAATCTGAAGATCCATTATTCTATGGAGTCTTGGTGTGGTGCTGTAGGAAAAGCACTGGTTCACAAGGTCAGTGGTTCAAATCCACCAGTTGCTCCTCAGAACCAATATACAGAGTCACTGTGAATTGGAAACAACTTGACATCACTTAACAACAACAAACAACAACCATTATTCTATTTCCACTGCTCCTTCCAAGTAAAGAGGACATTTAACAAAACTGTAGCCAAGCCACTGCTGATATGTTATGCCAATGAGAAAAATAGTTTATTTTTTTATGTTAAGACTCTGAAGCCTTCAGATTGTTTGTTACTGCATCATAATTTAGGCTGATTTTGATACTATTTAGGGAGGTACGAGAGGAATTAAGGAGGTTAATTGAATGCATAGTTTGAAAGCCAAACCAATCTCATTGCAATTTTTAACATTTGGGGTTTAGAATTATTATTATTATCTGAACAATTTATCTCTGTATGGTAGAATATGCACTACTATTCCCGTAGGAAGAAGAAAAAAAACCCTAAAAGCTGCAATCAGATGATATGTCACAATAGTAATAAAGTAATATCAAGAGTGAAAACAAACGCTAAACTGTATCCGGGTCAGTGAGATAAGTGTGTTATAAAGCACTTTCTATCTAAATGGAAGTCCAAACTTATCAGATTCTAGCATACTTACTCTAGTACTAGAAATTTTCTTTTTAAAATGCATTTCTCAAAGCTGAGAGAAACTTAGGAAGTCAAATCATTGGATGCTTACCACAGAACATCCTGAAGTTCCAATAAAGCAAAAACATAGTATGCTGACCTGAGTGAACATTATAGATGACCTTACAACCACATTTAGGAAAAATACTAACTACACTGAAGTTGTCCAAGGAAGATTCTGAAGGCAGTACATTGGGCCAAAATTTTACAACTAACTGAATCAATAAACTGAGTTTGGATATATTTTTGGAATTCTAACAGAGTCCAAATTCTGTAGGGTAATCACTGGACTGTTAACTACAAGTTCATTGGTTCAAACCCAACAGCTGCTCCTCAGAAACCCTATACTTAAAGTGCTTTGGACATCACTGAAGGTTTGAGAAAGGTAAAAATTAAATTGCATACACTGAACTTTAGTCTAATGTCCTATCAAATGCAAAAGAATATTTTTGCTAAACAGATATAATCAATAAACGGGTAGATGGCTAAGATAGGCACATACATTTTCATGGAATATATTTAAGGAAAAAGTCTACAAAACACAAATATGTCTGCCCTCTTCTCAACATTAAGATTGTTAACATTGTACAAAAACAGATGGTTCAGATAGGGTTTGTCATACCCAATGAAATGGGAGTTAAAAATACTCCATGTGTGTGCCAAGTATCTTCACTCAAACTAATGGCATCAGATTTTACCCTTAAATCACTAAAATATTAAACACGTTATCCATATTACTTAGATTTATTCAATACAATTTTATAGGTCTTTACCAATTTTCTGTTTTCAAAAACATATAAATACAAAATAAATCAGTAACTGATCCTTAAGATGAGAAAGAAGTTGTGTCAACACCTTCTAACTGCTACAAGTATGCTGTTGTTGTTCAGTGTCATCGCGTTGATTTTTGACTAACCCATAGAGCAGACTAGAACTGCGCTATAGGGTTTTCTTGGCTAAATCATTAAGTGAGCAGATCTCCAGGTCTTTTGCCCACCGAGCCAATGGGTGACTTTGACCTGCAAGCCTTTAGGTTATTAGTCAAGTGTTTGACTGTTGCTGTAGAAAGCACTGCCTGGCTTGTTCACTTTCTTTTTCCCCTTTCCAAGCACTGTCCACTTTCCCATACTCTCTTACCAAGGGAGCCAGTGCCCCCTGCACTTTGTAGGTTTCCCAGTGCTGTGCTACATTGCAACACTGTAATCATAATAATTAATGTCATTTGAAGCATTGGTTATCTTAGGAGAGTACACTTCAATTTCAACAATTATCAAAACCTGATGTTTTGGGGGGGAAAAAGGGTGGGGGGGTTGTGAATTCACACTTTACCAAAGAATCTCTGAATAAAGAGAATACTTAAATAAGGGGAGAAATAGCATTGTCATGTTTGTTTTTGAGTGTAAGTCCTTGGGTAGTGCCCTTGGGTAGTGCCAATAATTAACACACTCAGCTGCTAACCAATTTTAGTCAGCCCAGAAAGTCCTAAGAAAGTAGCCTGGTAATCTACTAGTGAAAATTCTGTGGACCAGATCCAGAGAGGGAGAGGAACTGTGGGCCGAAGACTGAGAGGGGAGGGGGAAGTGCAGAGGACAGGACGGGCTTCCAGGATATGCCCTTTGGTCGGGAGATGATGCATGGAGGGGATTGGAACCATGGCAATGTAAACATATGCGATGGAATGAATGTAAAACTAGAGTTCTCTCATGTAAACTATCATATAATTCACAATAAACCACTGAATAAAAACGAAGGAACCTAGACCCAGAGGGCATGAAGGAAGGTAGAGTCTGCACTGAGTAGTACCCATTCTGTCTAAACAGAGTTGATGAAATGAAATGCGGATGATTTTCTTGTGATACAATAGTGAATACTTGGTATCTTGGTATCAGGACTGTTTGTGAGGGTTGGAAATGTGGAGGTGGACATTTTGTAGCAAGGAGGGAGTGATTAACTTTGCAGTCTAGAAGCAGAGGTCCCTGGGACCATCAAGGGAGAAGAAACCCTACCAGCGGAGAGTGGGACCCTACCCAGAGAAATAGTGATGCCTGAGATGGAGGCAGAGACGATGACGTGGAGAGATGGAGCAGTTGGGGACTTTAGAAACAGAGAGGGAGGGGGCAGGCTTGTGGTGTATTCACAATAAAACATTCAAAAAAAACAAAAAATTCTGTGGACCACAGTTCTACTATGACACACACACTCATGGGGTCCCACTGAGTTGGAATTGACTCCATGGCAACTGGTTTGGGGTTTTTTGGTATGTTTTTTTCCTAGGTAAAAGTTAAGGGAAGAATAAAATCAGCCTCACTATGCACCACTGTGCTAAGCACAATATTGTATGTGTTGCTTCCTTTTCTAACATGTTGTTATTGTTAGTTGCAGCCAAGTTTGTTCTTATTTATGGCAACTTTATGTATGACAAAACAAAATATTTCCTAGTCCTACGCTATGTTCCTGTTCATCTGTATGTTTGGGGTCATCTTCCAGTACTACATTGAACAGTATTCTGTTAGGATCCATAGGGTTTACAATGACAGACAAGTAGTGGATTTCAAACATACTCCTTATTATAGCACTTCAGTACATTTTTATTGAAGCGTGTTACAGAAAAAGCAACTTCAATGCTCACATAAGGGTTGAAGACAGTCCAAAACACAGATCACCTGGCTTTCGGTCCAGTGCTCTGTTCATGGGTCTGGGAGCAACGGGCAGTATTCCCCTATGGCATCTCGCACTAGACCTAGCATCTTATGCTTCCCATCCCCTACCTTTTATCAACATCCAATGGCACAGGAAAGAATACTTTTCACAGAAGTACAGTCATCCATATAAAAATCATCAGATGCTCTGATTCACAGCTAGTTATTGGGGGGGGGTGGGGAATCACACTGTGATAATATTATAGCTAATGAGGTGTTACATTTTTTTTTCTATCTTTCTCTTGACATTTCTATACATTATTCTCATAAGTCAAAATACCAGCACTTTTACTTCCAGCGCTTCCCTGACCGGGCAGCACAGAGAAGACACTGGAGGAGGAGAGAAAGGAATAGTCAGAAACATCACCATAGAAGGCTTGTAAATCCATCTTCTGCCTATAACTGATTGGAATACCTAAAATGGGGCTACAGCATACCCAGTGAAGGAGGCTTCCTGCGGAGCCTGTGCAATACATAAGACTATAGGTAGAA
>NW_006408567.1:1793933-1803142 GCF_000296735.1 Chrysochloris asiatica
GGAACAGCTGGTAGTTTCGAACTGCTGACCTTGCAGTTTGCAGCCTGATTCATACCCACTACACTACCAGAGCTCCTTATATGAAACAGTACCTGCCCCCACATCATCTTAAAATTGAAAAACTGTCCAAAATTATGTAAGGGATTTAAGGAACAAAAGAAATAGACCCCTGAGTGTATAGGCACCAGCTAAGAGGTCAAGTTCATTGAACATTCTTGTGCCTTGGAAATAAACTAAGTCAGCTGAATCTTCCTAGACCAGTGGAAGGAAGCCAGGCATACTTCAAAATGCTGACTTTCTATAAGCTAAACCCAGAGGAGGAATTTAACTCAGACCACATAGAAGACTCTTTTCATTCTCATTTTGATTCCTTTTCAGTCCTCCAAATTCATTGCTCTTGCAATTAAACCTCTTTATACTCATGAGGCAATTTCTAAGTGCTCTGAGACTTCAAATAAAACACACAGCTGGTTAAAGGTTTGCTTTCCTTGTGTCCTGAGAGAAATTTATATTGGATCTGGGACACCATCTGGATAAGACTCAAGTGATTAGGGTGGTAGCTCTAAACCCCTTACATAGTAATTTTACTGGAATATTTTTTCTGTCTTTCTTTTCACCATGATATTCAGCATGTTCTAGGAGGTTTTGGCAAATAATTATTTCCGTTTTACTGGGGCTATGAAATGGAGGTAGCCTCTGAATGGACATAGTTGGGAAAAATTGCCTAAAAAGTAAAATTCTTTCAGGTAAGCTAACTTCCCCCTGATCTCCAGCTTTTAACACCTAGGAAAACTGCTGGCTATAAGATACACTAAAATTACACTTAAGTAACTTAAAGCCAATCACGTAAAATAAGTGATTTACTTTAAATAAAAATGAGTTGCAAAGTATGCAAACTTTCACAAGAAATATGCTGACTGTAAACATAACTGAGATTGTCCTGGTCCCTGTGTGAGGTGGGAGCATGTCAAAAGAGAAGGCATTAATGTTTCCGTGGCTTGGCAAACTTCTTCACTGGCTTCAATTTGTGTTGGCACTTGTAGTTTGCATCCAGAGTAACTGCCTCACTCCCTTTTCACTGTTGCTATCATTTGTACATTCTGGTCTCCCCCAGGCATCTCTGGCCCAAAGTCAAAATTGCTCAAGCTTGAGGAGAGAGGAACTGTTCTCTCTCTAAGCAGCTTAGTGAGTTTTCTTTATGTTCTTTCTTTTTTTCATAAGCATTCTCTTGTGTTTTGATTTTATTTAAAAGATCATTTCAATATTCTATTGGATTCTGGCTATATATATATATTTTTTTTTTTTTTTTTTTGAGAAATTTCTGGTCTTTTCTAGACTTTGATCAAAAAATACTCATGTTTTAGCTGACATGTAACTGGAAGAAAGACACGTGGGAAATACAGCTGTGAGATAAATCCACTGATAAAAATTTTACTCATTCTAAAAGAAGGAACACTTAGTTAGTGTTTTAGTTATCTAGTGCTGTTGTAACAGAAATCCCACAAATGATGACTATAACTAACAGAAATGTACTCTCCCAATCTAGGAGTACAAATGTCTGAATTTAGGGCACCAGCTCTAGGAGAAGGCTTGCTTTCTATGTCAATTCTGGGAAAAAGCTCTTGTCATCTTTCAGCATCTGCACACCTGGCATCACTTGGAGAATTCAGGTGTGTTGACATCAATCTTCTCCTATGTCTAGGAGGTTCACAGTGCAGTTACCCCAGAGTCAAAGACATACCACACTCTGCTATCTTGGTGGTACTGATCTCTGCTCACTGGTTTAATTTCTTTTATATCTCAACATACAGCCTAATCCTGTAGATTGTATCCCTTTTCATTAACATCATAGAGATTAGGATGTGCAGTATACATTGTTATAGCTCTTGTTAAGTTCCATAAAGTCTGCTCTGACTCATAGCGACCCTATATATGGCCTTCAAGGAGCAGCTGTTAAGTTTGAAACACCGACTTGTGGTTCAAACTGACCTTGCTGTCCAGTTCTTATCCTACAGCATTACATCAAGACTCCTTAAAACACATAAGATAATTAAAAATACTGATAATCATGGTCCAGTAATGTTATTACATATTTATGGGGGAGACACAGCTCAATCCATATATTTTTATTTATTACATCCTTCAATATTTTTCTTAATACTTATCTCTTTTCTACATTTGAAAGTATTGAATTTCCTAAAAATTGCATTGCTTTTTTATTTACCCTTTTTTATCCCCTGAATGGACATTACCACCAAAAAATAAGAAATATTTGTACTTTTGAGATTAAAAATAAATCCAGTTTATAAAATTGTTGTTTGAAGAACAGACATTGAATATTAGGTACTGAATCTGAACCACAAAAAGGTGAAGCCAGCATTATTATTTGTATCATGCCATTGTCCAGGGAGCATAGTGTTTACAAGTCATGGTGCTAACCTAAAGGTCAGCAGTTCGAAACTACCAGTAGTTCTACAGGAGAAAGATGAGACTTTCTGCTCCCATAAAGATTTATAGCCCCAGAAACCCTGTACAGGCTGCTATGCATCAGAACCAACTCCACAGCCCACCACTACTACCACCATTGTTTGCAACTTTAAGATAAGAAACACTAAATATAAATACTCTAATGCACAAGACCTTTTTCAAGTGTTGAAGAGCAAAGATGTCATTTTGAGGACTAAGGTGCTCCTGACCCAAGCCATGGTATTTTCAATAACCACATATGCATGCGAAAGCTGGACAGTGAATAACGAAGATCATAGAAGAATTGATGCTTTTGAGTTATGGTGTTGGAGGAAAATATTGAAAGTGCCATGGGCTACCAAAAAAATCAATAGATCCGTTTTGGAAGAAATGCAGCCAGAGTGCTCCTTAGAGGCCAAAATGGCCAAACTTCGTCTCTCATACTTCAGACAGATTGTCAGGAGGGACCAGTCGCTGGAGAAGAATATCATGTTTGGTAAGGTTGAGGGTCAGAGAAAAAGAGGAAGACCCCCAATGAGATGGATTGGCCAAGTGGCAGCATCAATGGGCTCAAGCATGGCAACAGTAGTGAGGTCAGCCCAAGATCAGGCAGTGTTTCGCTCTGTTGTGCATAAGGTCGCTATGGGTCGGTACTGACTCGATGGCACCTAATAACAACAACAGTAAGTAAAAGAAATGTAATGGAACTCTTTGAAGAAGGAAACAATCTTGAGTAAAACTAATGTGGAAATGACATTTGGATCCTCTTAAATCCAAGAGTTCTCAAGCTTTTTGGCCGCAGACTCCTTTTAAAAAGTCAAACAGAACCAATTGCCCTTGAGTCAATTTCAACTCATGTCAACCTCGTGTGTGTCAGAGAAGAGCTGTGCTTGACGGGACTTTCAATGCTATGACCTTTTGAAAATAGATCACAGGCCTTTCTTCTGAGGTATCTCTAGTGGAATTGAACTACCAATCTTTCAGCTAGTTGCCAGACACTTAACCAAGCAGCAACAACAAAAGAAAAATAAAGTAGGCTACTTTTAGACGTCGCCTTCTCTGACCTTGAGGGGGTTTAAGAAAATGTCTGGGCACTAGTGGTGATGAGTTTGTGTATCTAACAAGAAGTAGGGTTAGATGAGGTGGACATATGCACTTGACAGTGCAGTGTCATTTTTTGGAAACTTGGCTTTCCATTACTATGTGGTCCTGATGAGGAATCCATTTAGAACTACACCCCACCACAACAATGTTACTTGAGTAGTCCTTCAGCTTAAAGGATCCTTTTATCACAATGATTAGTAAAAGCAGGACATGTGACCAGAGAAGGACCAAAGAGAGTTTACTTTATATTTGATAAACTTAAGTTTACCTTCTGGAGAATAAAACAAAACCTCATCTTTCTCCAATGAACAGCTAGTGGGCTCAAACTAACAACCTTGTGGTTCACAGTCCAGTGCTTATCGTATTGAGCCTTGTTAAAGATCTTTTGAAAATCAAATTTTTACTTTTACTTGTTTCTCCTACTAATATGCTCCCTTGCCTTTTCAAACATGACTCTTTGCCTTCTAACCATTATGATGTTCATGCTCACACTGCCAGTGATTATGATGTATGGTAAAATTTCCACCAGGTTGTACCTATATCATAATTCCGAAGGATTGGAATAAAATTACCAATGTATAGTCATAATCTCCAAGGTATGAAGAAAAATGGCAAACAAAATTTCATATGTATACAATTTAGGCTGTAACAAAAATTCGACATCTGTACTTACAGATGGAGAATGATGTCAGAAACCAACATTGGTTATGACCAAGGAACATGATCTAGGAATTATGCTGGTGTCTTTCTTAAGGATAATGATCCTTTAGGAAATTTTAACAATAAAAGTAATGCTGAACAGAAAGCTGGCGGGAGGTAACATGGACAACCCTTCCAGGAGCGGAGGAACTGCTAGGGCCAGGACCAGCAAAGGACACCCAGAGAGCAGGCACAGGGGTCAAAATGCTGCTGCCGGACCTGGTGCTATGCCGAGGCTGCTGATGGCCCTGGCTGCTGCTGCACTGCGCTCTCCACCAGCTCTGGGGTTTTGTGCAGGAGACACACTGTGAGTCCCAGAAATCCTGCTCCAAGGTGACCTACAGCTGCCAACACATATGCCAATGCCGGCTCCCTCCCCCTCTTCCCCCCCCCCCCCCCCCCCCCCCCCCCCCCCCCCCCCCCCCCCCCCCCCCCCCCCGCCCCCTCCCAGGCAGTCTCCAGGAGTCCTCTAAGTCTCACCCCCCAACTCCACCTCCTGTCCTGTTGAGGAAGGCTGATGGTCACCATTGCTGTGTGCTGTGCCTCCTTGGTGTTTCTGACTGTGCTTTGTCATTACCTGCTACAAAAGCCATCAAAAAGGAATCAGGGAGTCGGGTGTAGCCATCTTTGCCTGGACCAAAGTGGAAATGATCCTTCTTGGTTTAGCAGATCGAGGCTGGGTCCTCGAATCTCTCCCTAGCATTTCCAGAGCTCCATGGGGAGCATGGAAACCACTGAGAAAAGACGAAAATGGCACCAGTGCCTCTGAGTATCCCATAACCTCCTCCCAGAGCAACAAAGGCGTGGACGTGAACAACGCAGTGGTGTGAGTCTGCAGCCCTGGACCCGCTGGCCAAATGGACTCCTTGGTGGCACCATGGACATGGCAAAGCAGGGGGATTCGAGCAGACTCTGGGCTTGCCCGGGACTTCACGGCCTTGCAAGTCTTGCATCTTCTGAAGAGGAACCCATCCATCTTCCACCCTTGCCCCATCAGCCCGCGGCCAGGAGCAGCTCAGATAGAGGCCTGAGCCCAGACCCCTACATGCAGCCCTGGGCTGTGTCATCGCCCATGGCTCTTCCTCGGCCTCTTCCGTGTCTTGTGCATGATGGGCTGACCACCCCAGCTGCTGTCAAAACCACATGCTCGGGCAGGAAGGAAGGAAGGCAGGGGGACTCTGGCATCAACTTGTCTGGAGACAGGTAGACATCACCTTTAACTAAGAGGAAAGCAGCCCAGGCTGAGACCCTTCCCTCTCCCAGGAATCCCACTTGCCCCACAGCTTCCATCAGAAGCCAGGTAGAGCTCTAAGACCCCCTACATCACTGCCCACTCCCTGTCTGCTTTTGTCATCTGTACCCACCTTCCTCTCTGCTTCTGCAATTCCACCACACCTGGGCCACATGATCAACCTGCTCCTGAGCAGCAAAGCTCCTTTACACTCAGGGTGGTGTCTGGCTTTCTGGGGCGACAATAACCCCTTGAGCTCTAGGCCCAAGGCTTCCAGGAAGGACAGAAGCCACTATGCCTGTTCTCAGTCATATTCCTAGACCCTACGTCGTGGAAAACACCATGTCTTTGTGAACCAAGCCCTGCCTTCACCCAGCAGAGGCCACCACTGTGCCAACTCCTCCCCCACAAAAGATCCTCAGGTCCTCCTGAGAGCCCCCGGCCCTGCCTGGAGCTAGTGACCCCATGATTGCGCGTCATCTGGAACACTGAAAGAACACTGTGATCCCGTGAACAAGCCCCACCCCCCACATATATGCCTGCTGCCACATGCTCAGAAGAAGCCAGGCCATGTAGGGACTTAGCTGGGTGGATTCATTTGTCCCTCAGACCCCCGTGCGAACCAATGTGAGTCTCTGGCACAGAAATTGCCATCCTTTCCAATTCAGGTGAGGCTGATGAATATGCAAACCAGTGGCCATTTAGGGTAGTTCTTTGCAGGTGGCTGTGTGCCATTGTCAAGATGAGTATGTTGGGAGCCGCACTGCTGCCTGCCAGGCCAGGGGTGCTGGCTGAGGGCCAGCCAGGTGCAGCCTTCCTTAAGCATTTGTCTTTCTTTTCTGTTTGCTTGAGGAGTTGAGGACTTGGGCTTGGATCTGAGTTCTGCTTTTCTTAGACTCCTTGATTCTTCCTCCACCCCAATCTGGAGAACACATCACAGCAAACACCCTTGGAGGGTACCCTCCATGGCCCTAGAAGATGAAGAACCTGATGCAAAGCATTAATAGATGGGGCTCAGTGGCAGGGCAGGGCTGAGAGGCCCAGAAATTCCACAACCCCAACTGCTTACATCCCCTGGTGTCTGCTGACCTACCCTCCCTATGCTCCCAGTTCCCCTGGGCTTAGCCAATGGGAAAACACCTGCAGGCTTGGAGCAGTGGGAAGCTCAGGAGTTGTCAAAGAGGACAGCATCAGCCAGAGGAGAGGGTGCAGGGAAATGGCCCTGGGGGGACATGAACATAGGGCGCAGCTCAGCTATTCCCAAGCCTACCCAGTCCTACCATCCCCAGATTCTGACTGAAACTAATGAGTGCTGGTTGTGTAATTAGTCTCATCCTCCCTGGGTGGAACAAATGGTTCATGAACTGGGTTGCTAACCTAAAAGTATGAAGGTTCAAGTCTACCCAGACACACCTCGGAAGAGAGGCTTGTTGATCTACTTCAAAAAAAAATCAGCTGTTGAAAACTCTGTGGAACACAGTTTTACTTGGAAACACATGGGTATGTCATCAGTTAGAGTTGACAGCAACTAGTCTAGTACTCCAGCCCCAGGCATGAACCACTCACACAACCCACCCCCAACAGCATCCTTCATGCTGTGGGACCCAGATCCCCTTCCCTGCATGACAAAGCCAGGGCTCCATTCAATGCTAACCTCTGTGCAGAAATGCCCCCCCTAAAGTGGGTTTGTAAAATTTCTTCACACCAGTTTGTGAAGCGTACAGGAAGAAGATAGATTTGGAAAAAGGGTCCACTTGAAAACCATCTCCCCAAACCCAGAACAAGCCACTCAGAAGAGTTTTCAAGTACCAGAGTTCCAAGTTTTCAGCTTAGGTACTGGTCCCAACATCAAACCACTCCAGTCAAGTGCTTGAATGGAGAACGGTCCTTTCAGGAACTTGTCTGCAGCCACCACACAGACCAGTGAGTCCAACAGGGCAATCAAAAATGACAGGGTCATTTCTCTTCTGCATTTGTTCAGATAGATGGTTTTTCAACCATGTCATAGTTGAGACCAACTTCAGAATTTAATGGCACAGTGGCTCCATAAAGTAAGCTCTGGACTACAAACCACAAGATTTGCTCTTTGAGTCCACTAGCCACTCCTCAGGAGACCGACGAGAATTTAAAGCCTCGGAAACCTATACTGAACTAACTTGACAGGCACTTAACAACAACAACAGAATCCCCCAAAGAGGCCCTAGGTAGGAAGGCAGGTGGCTCAGTGTTTAAAGCGCTATGCTGCTAACCCAAAGGTGGGCAGTTTGAACTTACCAACCACTCTGCAAGAGAAAGATGCCTGCTTCTGTTAAGGTTTACAACCTTGGAAACCCTCTAGGGCAGTTTGACTCTGTCCTAAAGGGCCGTCATGAGTTAGAATCCACGCCACTTGGGTGGGTTTGGTTTGGTTAGGGTTTAGGATCTCTCAGAGCCTTTTTGGTGCTCCTTAGAAACTTCTAAAGCTAGTTTTGGTGGGAAGTCTAATAGGTGTAAAAATATAGACACATATATTATATATAGTTATCTATATTTAAAGATATATATGTAATTATTATATGCACTTTATCTATATAAAGTATGATTTGAACTGCCCAAGTAGTGTGAGCTATCTAATGCATGAAAGTAAATAGCCACAATCTACCTTCTTAACAATGAGCCCAGTGTACAGGGGGCAATGCAGTCCTAGGAATTCTGTCTCACTGAACAAACACACAGTTGAGTCCGGCTTGGCCTGCAGCAAGCCCTTTGTTTGGGCTCAGTGCTGAACTGCCCGTCACATGGGAGGCAGGACTGGCAGCATTGGGGTTTGCTGTGGGCTACTGGCAAGGAGGAATGCATGGTGACTTTTTTATTTTCAATAAAAATATGCATATATATATAAAAGAAGTAATGCTGGGGAAAAAAAAAAAAGGATACTAAAAATAAATTCTACAAATCTGTCTTTCCTCACACAAACCTGACTGACTCATATGCACACCTGTGAGCAACTCTGTCTGCTATATCTCCAGGAAGATATAACTGACCTGGAAGAAGTGCAAAAAAGTTAGCTAACATCCTTAAGTATATGAAGGCATTTCTCAAAAATGAGAGATTAAAAGAAGAAAAGGGGTTTAGAAGAGTAAATGCTTTTAAAACCATCAAAGACATACATAAAATAAAGAGTTACCAAATCTCAGAAGTCTTGAACTATCTTTAACTTGTGGAACTAATGAATGGCACAATTTTAAAATAAAATTATGATCAGGAAGGATTTGAGGGAAAGTGTTGAATGATCAAGCTACAATATAGGATAATACTTTGGAGTGGGACTCTGTAATGTCTTGGGGTAAGTGTTATAAAGAATAGCGATGCCATTGTTGCTGCTTGTTAAGAATTTCCCTATGCCCTCAACTATATGCTTTGAAAACAAAAATTCTTTTATAATTACAGTGCTGTCACTAAAAGTGTATGGGGGTAAAGAACACACTGGGTGCTACTGTAAAAGGAGTAACACTAAAAAATTTTCTATGAAGACTTGGTGCAGTGTTTCAGCAGACATTTTTATATTCTTTATAAAAATGTACCTGTACCACTAGAAAGGACAAGTACACTGGAACAGCTACAGTGACAGAGATACATCTTCATGATGAACCTGACCTATACTCAGAGCAGTAGTTACTCTAAATACCAACAGAGAGGGAAAGAGTCTTCAAATCAAGTATCAATGCTA
>NW_006408567.1:1804247-1805727 GCF_000296735.1 Chrysochloris asiatica
TTGTTATTATTCATAGAATCTAAGCAATTTACAACAATGAAGGTAAGTCAAAGAGTATTGCTACTTGGGTGCCAGTTCACACATGCATGAGTTTATTCTGAACCAAAAATGTCTTTGCAATCCAAGCAAGGCTGCAGATCAATTCTCTCAATAATAAATTTGTCTTAGTCTCATTAGGAAGCCTTCAAAAATAAATAAATAAATAAAAGGTCCTGTCAAAACAGTGGCTTCCAAGGGGATATGCTGAGACAGTTAAATTCAAGGCAGAGGGGTCAGCTCAAAAGTTATGGTGAAAAGAAAATAAAAAATAAAAAAAGTTGTGGTGACTGTTTCTTGGGAATTGCAAAGGAGTGATCTGATTCAATGTCTGGAAGAACAAAGGATAATGATGGTGAGGTTATTAGGACGTTATTTTATTAAATTGAAAACTGCATTGGTGAGAAAATGAAATGATGTATATTTTTTCCATCACAACAATGCCACTGATCATACTTCAAGGGCTGTTCTCAGATAATTTTGTTGGGAAATCTTTCTCCATCTACCCTAAAGCCTTGATCATATCCCTTAAGACTTCTTTTTGTTTCCAAAATTAAAAGAATGTTTAAAAAGAACTTGATTTAAGTCCCTTGAGCATTTTGTCTTAGTCTAGGCTTTCTAGAGAAGCAAAACCAGTCATATATATGTTGTTGTTGTTGTTGTTGTTGTTAAGTGTCATAGAGTCAGTTCCGAATTATAGCAACCCTGTATAAGGTTTCAAAAGCTTTAAATCTTCACAGGAGCATAAAGCCTCATCTTTCTTCTGTGGAACATCTTGAAGAATTAAAAGCAGACCTGTGGATCGCAGTACAGTGCTTATCATATGGAATGACTGCATTCCCATATATATAAATATACATACACAAACAAATATATGTATGCATAGAGAAGCTTACTATCAAGGAAATGCATTACAAATGTAGAGTTCCAGGTCCCCAGTAAAAGAAAGAGAGAGCTTTTCCCTTCTGTCCATTCTATTGGAAGCAGGTCACACCCAAAAGGGAGAAAGACAGTAGGCCACACTCACAAGGAAGCATCCCTTCAATTGATTGCCTGTTCATAGCCACTCATCATAGAGTTCACTATGCCAGTATTAGACATAGTCACCATAGTAATAAACACATCTTAACTGCTAAATCACTGGAGAACCTGGCCTAGTCAAATTGACACAGAACTAACTACTACAGTCCACCACTGTTAGCTTTACACCTATAAAGTATATGCATAATCTTTAAATAAAGAAAACTGTAATGTCATACTTATACCTAATAAAGCTAAAGTACCTACAACCAAAAATACACTCACCCCATTATATCTAAAATGTTACAAATGAAAAAAAAAAACAAAACTATTTGAAGCACACATACAAAACAAAAATATTTATATGCCCAAAGGGCACATTCTGCAACCCAGCCCCTTTCACATAGGCACACAGCCTTACTCA
>NW_006408567.1:1811192-1824425 GCF_000296735.1 Chrysochloris asiatica
TGTATTTGCAAAGTGGCAGCATCAATGGGCTCAAGCATGGCAACAATAGTGAGTTGGTAGAGGCCAGGTAGTATTTCATTCTTGTTGTGCATAGGGTCACTATGGATCAGTACCAATTCAATGGCACCTAAACACAGCAACAACAACAACAACAACAACACTTGTTATTTCTGCTGTCACCACTTTTGCAGGCAGGGATCTCAAGCTCCACTCATGCTCTTCCTTCTTGATGGCCCTAGGATCATCTTACTTACACATCTTCTACAATATTGACATTGATAATTAATTCTACTAACAATTACTCACAATTAAAATCACAAAATCCTGTCAAGATCATCCCATTTCATGAGACCCATCTGAAAAAGAAGGGATGCTTCCTTGTCCCCTTTGCTAAAACTAAGCACATCCATGGAAGCTTATAAGTCAGTCACTTCATCCCTTTATAGCCCCCATTTTTCATAGTCAATATCTAAATTGCCCATCCCTATCAACCCAGTACACTAGGGAGACAAGCATGTTCTTTGATCTGAAGAATCTTCCATTCCAGTTGAAATTTTGAGCACCTTCATCCATAAACAAAAGTCTAACTCATCAAATTGTAGCAATTAACACTTGCTCACAGCTTCAAATCTATCTTCATCGGGTCATGTTCTAATCACAGCTCAGCCCTAGCTATCCAACCTAGGTAAAATGGGTACTAGCTGCAAGTTTGGGAGTTTATACACACACCTCTGCACTTCATACAAGCTGGCCCTTTCACTTTCAGCCCTAGTCCTCAAGAGGTAGGTTAGTGCCCATGTACTGAGGAGTTCACATTACTCCCTAAACTTCAGACCACTCAGCTCTTCCTCTTCTCTTTCTCATCTCAAAGTCAATTGATGCCAATATAATATATCTAAACTCAGCACATGTCTTCATTACTGCATTTCCACAATTCCACTCACAGGTAAATCCAGGTGGTCATCAACAAACATATGGCTCACCAGTTCCCTTTAGATTTCAATCCTAGAATGGTATTTTCTCTGATGGGCATAGACTTTTCTGGCCTTGATGACTCCTTGAAACTCAAAAACTACCTGGGGTTTTCTCCTGCATGTTTTTCAAATGCAAATGCCCCAACTCTGAAGATTCTGGATGGGGCTCAGGATTCTCCCTAAGGCCCCATACTCTACAAAGTCTTAAAGAAAAAAAGTCTATTTCTTTCTGAGCAAATTCTAACTCCCCTTTTAGCAAATCAAATCAAGTACAGGCTGAAGCCAGGCTTTCAAGCTCTCTGTAATCATAATTCTAACTATTTATTTCTATCACATATGTATGTCTATTTTACAATAACCAGCAGGAGAAAACAATATTCATAAAGCAGTCAAACACAAAAACCTTTTAAAACCACTCAAATTCGATCTCTTCTTCTATAGTCTTAAACTAATCTCATTCAAATGTTATGGCCTTGGGCCTCTGACAAGGTGGATTCCAGTAGGCCCTGGCCCCCTATTAACCAGCATGACATCTACTTTAGGCAGCTTCAGAAGCTGCCCTCCCCTCAGCTGAAGCATTTTATCCCATACCCCTTCAGTCTTTCTCTGATAAAACCTCATGCTTCCATGAGTTTAGAGGCATGGCAATAAATCCTGTGTCTGATGCCAACTTCAAAAACCATATGCATCTATGTTGGACCTCTTCTGACATCACAATGGGGAAAGAGAACCAATCTCAAAATCAGTCTAAGGTCAATTGCTATAAACTAGAGGTCAGAGATGCCTCAACCCTCTATCAGTGGCGTTAAAATCAGTCAGACTTGAAAGCCAATTTAGAAGACTCATCCTTGTGATTTTGTGTCTCTAGCACTCCACTCTCTCTGTACCACATATCTTAGGTTGGGTTGTCTACAGAAGTAAAAACCAGTGAAACACATTTATTTATTTATTTATATGTATGTTTTATTATTATCAGTTTATTATTTTAAATTATCAGTTTATTATCAGTGAAATGGCTTACAATTGTAAAGTCCCAGGTCCCCAGAGGAAGAGACAGACAGAGACTTTCCCACATGTCCATTATATTGGAAGCATGAAGTACCCCCAAGGAAGTATCACTTTGATTGATTGAATGCTCATAGCCATTCATCATAGAGATAACTATGCCTGTATTAGGTTTCATCACCATGAATAAGTACATCTTAACTGCTAAACCACTGTAGATCCTGGCCTAGTCAAGTTAACACAGAACCCTAAATACTACATGTGCCAAAACTGAAGTTTTGACATGGTATGATACAAAGAGTGCAGAATTATTTGGGAAGAGGTTGTTATTGTTGTTAGGTGCCATCAAGTCAGTTTTGTTTCATAATGACCCTAGGCACAACAGAATGAAACACTGCCCAGAACTGTGCCATCTTCACAATTGTCGTTACATTTGAGCCCATTGTTGCTGTCACTGTGTCAATCCATCTCATTGGGAGTCTTCCTACTTTTAACCGTTTTAACTAACCCTCCAAGAATGGTAACTTCTCCAGGGATTGGTCCCTCCTGATAACATTTCAGAAGTAGCAGATATGAATGAAGTTTTGCCATCTTGGTTTCTAAGGAGCATTCTGGCTGCACTTTTTACAAGTTTGTTTGTTCTTCTGGAAGTCCATGATACTTTCAATATTCTTTCCAAACACCACAATTCAAATTCAGTAATTCCATAGTCTTTATTATTCACTATCTAACTTTCACATGTATATGAGGCTATTGAAAATACTATGACTTAGGTCAGGAGCACCATAATCCTCAAACCTACATCTTTGCTCATGAACATTTTAAAGAGTTCTTGTGCAGCAGATTTGCCCCGTATAATATGTCATTTAATTTTTTGCTTGCTGCTACCATGATTGCTTATTGTGGATCCAAGCAAAATGGAGACTTTGACAACTTCAATCTTTCTCCATTTATCATGATGTTATTTATTGGTCCAGTTGTGAGGACTTTTGCTTTCTTCACATTGAGGTGCAATCCATACTGAAGCCTTGTAGTCTTTGATCTTCATCAGTAAGTATTTTAAGTCCTCTTTCAGCAAGCAAGGTTGTATCATCTGCATATTATAGGTTGTTAATGAATCTTACTCCAATTCTTATTCCACATTCATCTTCATATAACCCAGCTTCTCGGATTATTTGTTCAGACACAGATTGAATTAGTATGGTGAAAGTGAATCTTATTTTAAACCATACTCTATCCCCTTGTTCTCTTCAAATGACAGCTTCTTGGTCTATATGCAGGTTCCTCATGACTACAAATAAGTGTTCTGGCATACCCATTTTCTCATGTAACCATAGTTTGTTATGGTCCACATAGTCAAAAGCCTTTGCAAGCTTCAATAAAGCACAAGTACATCTTTCTGGTATTCTCTGCTTCCAGCCAAGATCCATCTGGGGTCAGCAATAATATTCCATGTTTTACAGTCATTTCTGAATCCAGTTTAAATTTCTGGCAGTTCCGTGTGAATGTACTGTTGTAGTCCTTTTTTAATTACCTTCACAAATTTTTACTTGTATGTGATATAAATGATATCATTCAATGATTTCTGCATTCTGTTGGGTCACCTCTCCTTGGAATTGGCACAAATATGGGTCTCTTCCAATAGCTTGGCCAGATTTCTTATCATAGTTGAGTGAGTGCCTCCAGTGCTGCATCAGTTTGTTGAAAGGTTTCAATTTGTATTCCATCAATTCCCAGTGCCTTGTTCTTTGCCAATGCCTCAGTGCAACATCACTGGCTCTTGATCAGAAGCTACCTCTTGAAATGGTTGAATATCAACAGATCTTTTTTTACAGTGACTCTGTGTACTCCTTCCTTTCTGCATCATTCAATATTTTGCTAATAGAATCCTGCAATATTATAACCTGAGGCTTGAATTTTTACGTAAGTTCTTTCAAGTTGAAAAATTCTAAGTGTTTTCTAACTCCAAATCTTTGTACATTACATTATAATAACTGACTTTGTCTTCCAAGCTGTCCTTTGAAAATTTCTGTTCAGTTCTTTACTTCCTCATTTCTTTCATTTGCTGTAGCATCTCTATGCTAGACAGCAAGTTTCAGAATGTCTTCTGACTTCCATTTTGGTCTTTACTTTCTTTCCTGTCCTTTTAATTACCTTTTGTTTTCTTCCTGTGTGACATTCTTGATGTTATCCCACAGCTCTTCTGATCTTCATTCATTAGTGTCTAAAAGTTAGAGAAATGGAAACACTGCCTTCAGATATATATGGACCCAATTGGAGGGTATGTCAAGAAGCAGTAGCTTCACATTCTGATATTTTTGTTTAATAAATGCTTTTGTTATTTTGTAGGTGTCCTGGTGTGACATTTTAGGATACACACTTGACCATAAGGTTGGATTGAACCACAAGGTTAGTGGTTCAAATTCACCAGCAGCTCCTTGGAAAGCCTATACAGGGTTGCTATGAATCTACAGCACTTAACAACATTATTTTGTAACAATATGTTTAGTTACCCTTGTATATTTATTACATATTATTACTAAAATTAATAACAAACATTATTAAGGATTTTGTATGATCTGATATGGGAGGATTTTCACCGTTGGAGGTTGAGGATGAAACCATGAGTATGCAAACTACTTTACACCTATTCTAGGATAAGCACTGGACTGCTAACCACAAGGTTGGCAGTTCAAACCCACCAGCCGCTCCTTAGAAACTGTATATAAGATCTTTATGAGTTGGTACTGACTCAACAGTGCTTAATAACAACTACTAATGCTGCTATTTGAGTGTCCCTTACCTATTTCATACTTCTGCCTGATTCAAAAAAAAAAAAAAAAAATCTTGCTTTTCCTAGTCTGACTTCCTCTTGTCCACTTTCCAATAATATCTTACCTTTGCCATACTTACTCTTTAGAGTTTTTATTGGCATAGTCATGAGGTAGGCAGGGTAATGAAAAATAGAAGGCTAGGACTAGGTGATGAGCCTTTCACAACAGAAGACATTTGAAAACAGTCCCAGGTACACCTGTAGAGAATGTGGGCACTGTATGGAATAGGAATGGGGAAAATAATTTTTAAGCATTGCTTTTGAGGAATGCAAATGATTTCAGTTACTTTAAAGCTAATTTTGGTTTCAGTGCTATATTCTTTTGACCACTATACTGCCCCAGGCATAACCACACCAGTCAAAGCTTCCCATTTGGGTTCATCCAATGATGCCCTTTGGGATTCCTTGTTAAAACACCTAGAATTCCTACTTAATATTCCTGCTCTACCACATGACCCTTTTCATTATAAAATGGTTAAATTAAGCTCCTTGTAGGACCTCATATGTTAGGTAATTGGAGTACAAGGAAGAATCTGTCATCAGATGCCTTTCACTAAGTTAGTTACCGATAAAATCAACATGAAGTGGTTAGAAGCAGAGGTTAAAATTTCACTCACTTGGACATGGTATAATAATGAATTAAACTGCTGGGATTCATTGGCATTCTGCTGGGAATATGATTTGGAAACAGAGAATCCAGCCAATGAGTGATCCGACTTTGTTCTTGAAAGGAATATGAAGTAACACAGACACACAGAGACTTTACCACCCTTTTATATTAAATAGTATTTGTGATAGGAACCGTGCAAATAGAAGAATCTACATGCTTTTCTCCAAGTACTTTCTCCATATTCATGTAGACCACAAATCATCTAAATACATTTATTTTTATAATTAGGGTGCTGAGACAGCACTTCAATGCTGACTCATTTCTCAAAAAAATGAAAGCATTTCACAAATCCAGAAATCGCATCACCTTAGTAAGCAACCAGTTCTCGGAAATGGGGAAGAAAGAAGTAGGAGTGAAGGAAAGACGTAACCAAATACAGCTCAAGGACAATGATTCCTTCAAACATGCGGAAAATGAAGTTTAAAAGGCCAGTCTTCTCTTTTGAATATATTTCGTATAAAATATATTTGCTACTTTTAAAACTTCAAGACACACATTCCTAAACTAAGGCCCAATCCAAAATTCCAAGTGCTTCATTAAAATAGCTTTATATTACATTGCTAGTGAGGAAATTCTCCTTTTTTTAAAACTATGTGGTTAATGACTCCCATGTCTCATGATAAGATTTTATAGTCTTTCCTTCTGCTGTGATACTTACAAACTAAAAACTGCTCAAGCTCAAGGGCTCTATTATTTTTCACTTTACTTCTACAGTCACAATAAATCCTAGACCCTGATTTTTAATATGTCCAACCACTAAAATATATTAGCTAGAAACTTAAGGTACATTTAATAGATGTGTATTCCTTTTGACAACTTACTCTTTTCCTTCTGAAATATGAGCTTCTTAATTGTTTTGGAAGAGGATAGAAAAGCTTTCATTGTTGTATGTGACTTAGGGAGTTCCTGGAAGGTGCATCAAAAGGTTCATGACTCAAAGCCACCCAGTGGAACCTTGAAAGACAGATATGGTGATCTGCTTCCAAAATGTTACAGCCTTGACCTACAGAGCTACTTGACCTACTCTGCACACATGGAGACAGCATGAGTTGGAATTGAGTCAATAACAACAAAGATGACTTCAAACAAGAAAACCCTATATATATAGGTTTACAAAAAGCATAGCAGACACCATCAGTGCCTTCAGTGTCTTTGGCACTCGCTTTTTCTTTACACACTAATTGCTTTCCACTCCAAATATGTGTAACTTTCTACCTGAAGTAGCCTGCTGGCTGAAGAAGCTTATTTGGCCCAGGAGTAGAGCAAGCCAGGCCAGATCATAAGTATTGAGGCAGTAACAGACCACTGGAGCAGTCCTCAAACATTAACTGGCTGATATTGGAGGTCAGTCTATACAGAGTCCTCATCTTTAGATGTAACAACTCTGAAGCTTGTTCTAAACAGTCTCCCAGAGATCCTGAAAGAATTGAGCCCCAGTCTCCCACAGGGAGTCACTTACCCATTAATTTGCCTTTTACCGGTTGCCTTCTCTTTCCTATGCTATTTTCCCTCTCCCATATAATCACTTCCAACATACATTGCTGTCATTGTTGTTGTTAGTTACCACTGAGTAGGTTTCCAACTCATGGCATCTGTATATATAGAAGAATGAAACACTGTCCAGTCCTGTACCATCCTCACAATTATTGGTATGCTCAGCTCATTGTTACAGCTATTCTGTCAGTCCATCATATGGAGTATTTCCTTTACTTTTACTGAACTTCTACCTTACCAAACATGATATGTTTTTTTCCTAGCAATTAGTCTTTCCTGATGTGGCACTATGGGATAAAACACTGGACCACAAGGCTGGTTTGAACCACAAGGTCAGTGGTTCGAACTCACCAGCTACTCCTTGGAAATCCTATACAGAGCCTCTAAGAATCAGAACTAACTCGACAGCACTTAAGCAGTCTTTCCTGATGATGTGTCAAAAATGAGCAAGATTTAAGTCTCGCCAGGCTCACATCTAAGGAATATTGTAGTTATACACACTCCAGGACAGATTTCAAAACAGATTGCTTACATTCAAACCTTTATCTCAGGATCAGCTTCTGAGGAAACTCAACTTAAATAACAAGATGTTCTTTTTTAAAAATGTTAATTTATAGGGGTAGAGAGTCAAAAAAAAGTTTAGAAACTATTCATCTAGAAAGAAGATGGATATGAACAATAACTTTAATTCAATTCTTTTGTGATTTAACCCTACACTACAACAAGAGAGTTTAAAAACAATTTGACAGAGATCCTGAAAAGCATTAGGGAGAAGACCTTGAAGAATGATTAGAATTTAAACCGGGAGGAGTATTCAGAGAATATCAAAATCAAGATAACATGATACCCTCGGAGCAAGCAGGGAAGTGGTAACATTAAGGCAGTATAGAGACTATGGGCTTGAATTTGGAGCTAAATCCTAAGAACATGGATTTCATTCCATAAAATAGGAGGGAAAGTTAATGTTTTGATCAAGACACTAATAAATTACAGTTGTTTTTAAGTTAATTACAAAGCATACAAAACAGATTTTTTACAATAGCAATAATATATTATTGCTGTTAGTTGCTGTCAAGTTTATTTCAATTCCATGTGTGCAGACTAGAACTGTTCCATAAGGTTTTCAAGGCTGTAACCTTTTGGAAGCAGATCACCAAACCTGTCTCCTGAGGAGTGTCTATGTGGACTTTAACCAGCAACCTTTTGGCTAGTAGTCAAGTGTTTAACTATTTGCACCATGCATGGACGCCAAAGAATCATATAAAAATTTTTAAAAACTAAAGCTTACAATAAAACAAAATAAAGGTTTTGAAATGTCTGCATGTAAATAAGGGAAAAATCCATGCAAATTTGTTACTTTTCTAATGTTCTTTATTACAAAGAATGGCACTAACAGATGTCCCTTTTCAATCTAGAATACTAGGATATATCTTTAACGTTTCTCTTCCTGAACTGCCATATCCGTCTATCATGAAGTTCTGCCAAATGTACATCCTCAACATCTCCCAGATGTGTTCACTTTTCTTCATTGCCTGTTCCACCACCTGGTCTCATTGGGTGGTGGTATGGTAGTGTGCCATGGAGTCAGTTCCAACTCATAGCAACCCTGTATAGAGTTTCTGAGACTGTAAATCTTCACCTGAAGAGAAAGTCTCGTCTTTCTTCTGTGGAACAGCTGGTAGCTTTGAACTGCTGACATTGAGGTTAGCAGCCCAACTCATAACCACTATGCTACCATAGCTTCTTGGTCTCATTGGATAAGTAGCAATAATAAACATTCACCCTCATCCTCACCCATTTCATTCTTCTTACAACAGAGTCCAGTTTAAAGCCCTTCATTGGTTCCCCACTGCACTTAGAATAAAGACAGTTTTCATTTGGCTTAAAAAGCACAGCATTATGCTACTTTTGCCTAAACATTCAGCCTCTTCTCTCATAATTCTCCACACCAATCTTTGGTGGTCACGGTGGTTGTGTGCCATCAAGTTTATCCCAACTTGTAGTGGCCCTGAACAAGGTTTCTGAAACTGTAAATCTTTAGGGGACCAGAAAGTCTCATCTTTCTTCTACAGAATAGATGCTAAATTTGAACTTCTGACCTTGTACTTAGCAGCCCAACTCATATTCCACTACACTACCAGAGCTCCTTGGCCAATCTTTAGTTCCCTAGAAAAGACTAGGATCCTCACTAGCTTGGAGGATTTGTACATATAAACACAATTCTTCTTGCCAGTGTAGATCTTTTGCCCAAACTACTTCTCCTTCTTTGCCTATTATTATTACTCTTTTATTTCTCAGGCCAACATTACTTTCAAGAAGTCTTCCATGAGTCTCCCAGCCCTGTTTAATGCCCTGTGTTTCTCTGCTATTCATAAGGTTTTCAGTGACTAAATATTTGGAAGTAGTTCATCACTCCTTCCTAGTCTGTCTTCATCTGAAACCAGTCCACCATGGGTGACCCTGTTAGTATTTAAAATACTGGTGGCATTGCTTTCAGAATCACAGCAACTCATAAGCCACCACAGTACAACAAACTGACAGATGAGTGGTGGTTCATTCTTCTTGGATCAACTACCAACACTCACGGAAGCAGCAGTCAAGAAATAAAACGTTGTATTGCATTAGGCAAATCTGCTGCACAAGACCTTTTAAAGTGTTGAAGAGCAAAGATGTCAGCTTGAAGACTAAGGTGCACCTGACATAAGTCATGGTATTTTCAATTACCTCATATGCATGTGAAAGCTGGACAGTGACGAAGGAAGACCATCAAAGAATTGATGCTTTTGAGTTATGGTGTTGGAGGTGCATGGGCTTCCAAAAGAACCAATAGATCAATTTTGGAAGAAGTGCAGCCAGAGTGCTCCTTGGAGGCCAAGATGGCCAAACTTTGTCTCTCATACTTCAGACATACTGTCAGGAGGGACCATTCACTGGAGAAGGATCTCATGTTTGGTAAGGTAGAGGGTCAGAGAAAAAGAAGACCACCAACCAGATGGATTGGCCAAGTGGCAGCGTCGATGGACTCAAGCATGGCAACAGTAGTGAGCTTGGCCCAGGATCAGGCAGTGTTTCGTTCTGCTGCACATAGGGTTGCTATGGGTCGATACCAACTCAATGGCACCTAACAACAACAACAACAATAATGTCTGTGTTTTTCCTTTTTCATCAGTATTTATGCACTTGTGTGTTCATTGAATTGTTGGCCTCCCTCTCTAGATGATAAGCTCTATAAAACTGTCACATTTGTTGTTGTCATCAAGTGTCACTGAATTGGTTCTACCGGAGTGGTTTACAAGGAGCGGTTGATGGGTTTGAATGACCTTGCAGTTAACAGTCCAGTGTTTATCCTACAAGATATCACATAGCAGGATTTTAATAGAAATTTATTTATGGAAATTATTCAATGGTAAGTTGTCTCGGAAATCTTTTAAATCACTTGTTGTCAGTTTATTAGGTACTATCGAGTCAGCTACCCTTTGTACAACAGAACAAAACTGCCTAGTCCTAGGCCATCCTCATAATTATTATCAGTATGTTTGAGCCCATTGTTGCACCCACTGTATGAATACATCTTGTTGGGAATTTCCCCTTGTTAACTGACCCTCTACTTTACCAAGCATGATGCCTTTCTAAGAACTTTTCCCTCCTGATAACATTTCCAAAGTACTGAAGATGAAAGTCTCACAGTCCTAGCTTCTAAGGGGCATTCCAGCTGTACCTCTCCCAAGACAAATTTATCTGTTTTCTATCAGTCCATGGTATTCTCAATATTCTTGATTAACACCATAATTCAAAGCATCAATTCTTCTCTGGTCTCCCTATCCATTGTTCAGCTCTCACATGTATATGCTGTTGTTGTTGTTAAGTGTCATTGAGTCGATTCTGACCCATAGAGACCCTGTATAGGGTTTACAAGGAGCAGCTGATGAGCTTGAACCGCTGACCTTGCAGTTCAAACTGCTTTGCAGTCTGGCGCATTAACCCATAACACCACACCTGGACTCACATGTATGTATATAAGGTCGTTGCAAACACCATGGCTTGGATCAGTCATACCTTAGTCTTCAAAATGACATCTTTGCTCTCTAAACATGCATGATCTCTTTATGCCCATTCACAGCTAAGAAAAGTAAGGACTAGCCCACACATCTCCCTTGCCATTGAGTCGATTCTGACTCATAGCAACCCTGTAAAACAGAATAAAACTGTCCCCATAAGGTTTCTGAGGCTATAAATCTTAACAGAAGCTGACTGCCATATCTTTCTCCCACTGAGTGACTGTTAAGTTTGAACTGCCAATCTTTGGGCTAGTAGTTGAATGATAACCACCGCACTGCCAGGGCTCCTTTACACTAAGGTTTACCCACTAACTGCCACAGAGTCAGTTCCCACCCATGGTGATCCTGTATAAAGTTTCTGAGACTGTAAATAGTTACAGGACCAGAAAACCTCCTCTTTCTCCCAAGGAGATCTGGTGGATTTGAACTTCATATCTTGTGATTAGCAGTCCATTGCTTATCCTTCAGTGCCTAGAGACTGTAAGATAAGTTGTTCAGCTGGAATTTATTCCTAAGTCTGTCTGACTTGAGCTGACACTAATGTACCTCAGACTAATAGGAATAATTATCAAGTTGTGTTCATGCAGTGTTATAGGAGACTATTTCTATTTCTCGATTATTCTTTGCTACCACTGTCCTAATATATCTTTATCAAAATAGTATTCCAAATTATGGGCAAGGTTTTTTTCTAAACTTGATCTTGTCCAGTACCAGTAGGGTATAGAGGGTGTTTTGGAGTAGGGCAGGAAGAGACAACGGGATGAGGCTGGAATGTACATAAAGTCTGTTCCTGTTTGGAAACAATTGATTTACATAATTCTCTCAGTTAAAAGAACAAACATTATTTAAGAAAGAATGTCTACTGTAAAATGGGATTGAGTAATAGACAAAAGAATAAATGCAATCATTTTTAATCATTTGAGAAAATATACCTAAAGTTCAATATAATAGATAAACTTATATATTCATAAAATCACTATGCATTTTAAATATGTTGCATTTTTTCCTGGTGAAATTGTGATCCTTTGGAATATATGCATATGCTTTTGTTTGTTTCAAATAAAAAATGGATTGACGTTAAGAGATGAGGGTGAGGTTCCAGTGAATTTAGAAAATTACATCAACTTGATTGATGATGAGACAAAAGAGCAGATGAAAATATCAACAATCCTTGCACAATCTGTCACTAATTGTGTGCAGCAGTATTAGGTATGATCAAGTGTATTGTTTGCATCTAAAATCCTTTGCCTTTATCCCAGAGAATCTACTTATGCCCTATAAAGCTAGTTTGCAAAACAGGCAACTGTGGGTACCCAGCTCTATTCACCTGAAAGTACTGTCCTTCTCAGTTCATTCTTGGCAGGTGTCTTGCCTCCTCTTTCAGCCTCCTTATCCTTCTCAAGAGTCCCTTGTTCTTGTTATTCCATGCCATCCAGTTGTTTCAAAATCATTGTGACCCTATTCACAACAGAATGAAACACTGGCCAGTCATGTGCCATCCTCATAATTGTTGTTTCATTTGAGCTCATTGCTGCTGCCACTATAGTAGTCCATTTCATTGGGAGTCTTCCAACCCTCCACTTTAGCAAGCATGGTTCCTCTTGATACCATGTCCAAAGTATGAGAGAGATGAAGTCTTAGCATCCTGGATTCTTATTTGGGAATCTTTCTTTTTTGTTGACCCTTCACTTTGCCAACCTTGATCTCTTTCCCTAGGAACTGAATATTCCTGACAACATTGCCAAAGAAACAGAGATAAAGTCTCGCTATCCTAGATTCTAAGGAGCATTCTGGCTGTGCTTCTTCCAAGACAGATTTGTTTGTCCTTCATGCAGTCCATGGTATTTTCAAAATATTCTTCTCCAACCATAATTCAAATGATCAATTCTTTATGTGGTCTTCCTTATTCATTGCCCAACTTTCACATGCATCTGAGGCAATTGAAAATACCATGGCTTGGATCAGGCACAACTTAGTCCTCAAACTGACATCTTTACTGTTCAACACTTTAAAACGGTCCTGTGCAGCAGATTTGCCTAATGCAATACGTCTTCTGATCTCTTGACTGCTGCTTCTGTGAGTGTTGATAATTGATCCAAGAAGACTGAAGTCCTTGACAACTTCAATCTTTTCTCCATTGATAAGAATATTGTTTACTTGTACAGTGGTGAGGTTTTTTGTTTTCTTGACATTGAGATG
>NW_006408567.1:1827485-1828612 GCF_000296735.1 Chrysochloris asiatica
AGCACTATTTACAATAGCAAAAAGATGGAGACAGCCTAAGTTCCCATCAACTAAAGAATGGATAAACTGTGGTACATACACACAATGAAATATTATGCTACCTGAAGAATAACAAGGAAGCTGCAAGCCACCACATAATATGGATGAACCTTGAGGACATTATGTTGAGTGAAATTAGTCAGTCACAAAAGGACAAATACTGCATAGGACCACTACTATAAAATACTAAGAAAAGGAACCTATACTAAAGGGGTGGGGGGGGAATTTCTTTGCTGGTTACTGGGATGTGGGGAGTGGGGTGAGGGGAGGGAGGAGAAGGTGGAGCACAGGACAGGAAATAGACACAGCATAGTTTGGGTGCTAGGACGAGGGGCAATACACAAGAAGGGGGAGGGAAATAGAAGAACAAAGCAGATGGGAAAACAATTAGGCAGGTTTGCATGGGCTAAGTGATGCAGAGGTAAATAATGATGTATGCTCAACCTTGGAACAACAGGGCTCTGGGATACAGGGATTGAGACATGGTTGGAATGTGGAAAAGGGGAGAAATAATGTTAAGATGCTTGACTGTCTTTTGAATCTTGGTTTTCCTGGCATACCATTATAAAATAGACACTTGGGGAGGGGTGGAGGGGAGAGAAAGGAATAGCCAGAAATATCACCATAGAAAGCCTGTAAGTCCATCTTCTGCCTATAACTGATTGGAATACCTAAGATGGGGATACAACGTGCCCAGTGAAGGAGGTTTCCTGCGGACACTCTACATCACATAAGACCATAGGTGGCATGCTGAACCCCATCCAGGATCTTCTGAGGTGGGGTATTTCCACATGAAAGAACAAGCAGACCAGCCTGGAGCAGCTAAAAGAACATACGATACTTATTGAAAGACTGACAGGAAAAATATATAACAATATAGGCAGTCTGACTGATTACTACAAGAACAAGCAAATTGCTCACCCAGGAGACATCAAGGTAAGTGGTCGGGTCCCCTCAGGGTAAACCCCCTTCCAAGACTAAGACTCAGTGGGAATACATGCTCTGATTGGTGACCACATTCATCGCCGATAAGGGGGAGTGAGGGAAAAACAGCAATGAAGCTGCAAGCTAAGCCCTACAACGTTCAA
>NW_006408567.1:1829247-1843033 GCF_000296735.1 Chrysochloris asiatica
TCAAGGGAGAAGAGTAGAGTGAGGGACCCTACACAGAGAAGCAGTGATGCAAGTGATGGAGGCAGAGACGATGAAGTGGAGAGATGTAGCAGCTGGGGACTTTAGACCCAGAGAAGGAGAGGGGCTGTGTGCTGACAGCTGGAGGGCAGGCTTGCAGTGTATACCCCTGGGTTGGTTGATGATGCATGGAGTGGATTGTAACTATGGCAATGAAACGATATACGATAAAACACTTAAAAAAAAAAAAAAAATGCTAGTCCTGGTGTGGCACTGAGGATAATGTGCTGGAATTCAAGGTTGGTTTGATCTGCGAGGTAGATGACTCAAGCCCACCAGCCATTCCTTGGAAACCCTGTACTGGGTTGTTATTAATAGAACCTACTTAACAACAATTACAAAGCAACTAACATGTATTTCCAACCAATGGTTTTGAACTTCAGGGACATTCTCTGAACATATAAACAGATATGCCATTAAAAGACAATCATTAATTTCCTTCCTTGTTTTATAACTTTTTATTATGAATTGAGTGAAGCTTTAAAGGCAAGGTCACCAGTTTTACATTCAACAAATCTTGCACTTTGTTTCATCTCAATGACTACAATCCTCTCCATGCAACAACAGTTATTCCAATTTCTCCCTGTGGTTCCTATTTACATTCCACCCTTCTCATTCCTTCTCAACTTTGTCCTTAGGTAAATGTTGCCCTTTTGATCTTGAAATTTTGGCCATTCCATGGTGAGCATACCATGTTAGTGTTGTTTACTGCCTCCCACCCCCATAGACCTAGCTACTGCTTGGCTGAAAATTGGACCTCAAGGGTAAGTTCTGTTCCAGACCTAGAGGGTTGTCAAAGGCCATACTCTTGGGTTTCTACAGTTTGTTCTGACCAGCAAACCAATCTCTTTTTTTTTTTTAATTTTGCATTTTGTGCCACATTTTCTGCCACTCTACCCTGGACTTTCTAATGTAACCCCTTTCAGAAAAGTTGGTAGTGGTAAGCAGGCACCATCTAGTTCTTCTTGTCTCAGAGTTATGGTGACTGATGTTCACCTGCTCCATTGGTCCATTGCACTAGTTGATTCCAAGCATCTTCAATTTTCATCACTCTTCTTTCTTCTGCACATGGAGAGACCAATAGTTGCACCTTAGATGGCTGCTCATGAGCTTTTAAGATTAGTTATACCCAGTTATTAGCCAAGGGCCACTGAAATTGTTCCCATGCTGGTTATCCTTGGGAAGGAAGGATCCAGGAGAGGTGGTAAAAAAAACTCAACTCCTCTTATATCTAGGAGATCTAGAAATCTGGAACTTTCTACAGCCATTTGGAGATTTCAACTCCTAATATTGAGAACAATTAGCTACATGTCACAGTGCATCTACATCTCAGCCAACTCAGTCTGTTCTACAGGCACATGTGGGGTAGTTGCAGGTAGGTAGGATAGGACAAAAGGAACTGGCCTAGGAGTCAGAAGACATTTATTCTAAGTCCCTCTATGTCATTTATTACCCTGGATTTTCGAACAACCTCATTTCTAAAGTGAAAGTGTTGAACAAAAGGAAGATAAACAGATAGGTGTTAATCACAATGTTATGTTAGTTGCCATCTATTCAGTTCCTATTCATGGTGACCTTATGTATAATAGAACATTTTAATGCTTATTGGTATGTTTAAGTCCATTGTTGTAGCCATTGTGTTGCAATTGCTGTTCTAAAGTGCTGTAGAGTTGGTTCTGACTCATAGCAACCCTTTATAGGGTTTCCAAGGAGCAGCTAGTGAGCTTGAATCACTAACTTTGTGGTTCAAACCAACTTTGCAGGCCAGTACATTAATCCACAGCACCACATCAGGACTCCAGGCATTGTGTAGTGCCTTCTAAATTATTGTTTGTTATTGTTAAGTGCCAAAAGTTGGTTTCATCTCATAACAGCCCTATGCACAACAGAACGAAACACTGTGTCATCTTCCTAAATGTTATGTTTGAACTCATTGTTACTGTCATTGGGGGTCTTCTTCTTTTTTTGTTAATCTTCCACTTTATCAAACATGAGGTCCTGCTCCAAATACTGGTCTTTCCTGACAACATGACCAAAGTACAAGAGACAAAAGTACAAAGTCTCTCCATAGTCACTTCTAAAACGCAATCAGGTTGTACTTCTTCCAAAACAGATTTGTTCTTTCTTCTGACCAGCCATAATACATTAAATATTCTTTACCAATACCATAATTCAACTGTATAGATTATTCTCCAGTCTTTCTTATTCAATGTCCATCTTTTTCATGCATATGAGGCAATTGAAAATAGCATGGCTTGGTTCAAGTGCACTTTAGTCCTCAAACTGTCATCTTTGCTCTTTAACACTTTATTGTTGTTGTTAAGTGCCGTCGAGTCAATTCCGACCCATAGCAACCTTGTACAGGGTTTCTGAGGAGCTGCTGGTGAGCTTGAACCACTGATCTTGCAGTTCAAATGGATTTGCAGTCTGGCGCATTAACCCACAGTGCCACACCAGGCCTCCTTTTAACACTTTAAAGAGGTCTTTTGCAGTGGATTTGCCTACTGCAATATGCTGTTTGACTTCTTGACTTCCAAACTAGGGGGATCATTCTCCAGTACTATATTGGACAATAATCTTCTGTGATCCATAAGATTTTCCAAAGAAGATTGCCAGGCCTTTCTTCCTAGTCTGTCTTAGTCCAGAAACTTGACTATGGGTGATGTTTGCTGGTGTATGAAATACTAGTGGGAAAACTTTTGTCACCATATGAGGATTCAAATCCTTTTTCTTGGATTTCTAGTAGCAAGATCTTGGGCATGTTAACCTCTCAGAGCCTGTTTCTTCCTCTGTAATATGGCGATAACCATGTCCATCTCTGTACAGAGTTGATGAAACAATGGAACGACGTCAACTTTGTAAAGTGCTTGAGCACAGTGTCTTGCACATGGTAAGCACCATAAATGATTTATAAAAATTAGCTTCTTTCTGGCGCACACAGCCTTGCCATTCTGTGCTTTTTTTTCCAGACCCATGTTGCTTATTAAACTGTTGCAACTATGTGGTAAAAGAATTTAGTCAATCATTTTGAGCATCAAAAACAAAACTACCTGACACCAATGCCCCAGTGGTAAATTTAAGGCTTAGAGTTGTCTTCATCTTTCAGATGGAAGTGGTGAAGTTGCCCCTAACCAAAGGTCACGCATGTCAAATAACCATTCTTCTTGTTGTTGTTAGGTGCCATTGAGTCAATACCAACTTATAGAGACCCTATAAAAACAGAGCAAAATACTGCCTGGTCCTGGGCCAACCTCACAATTATTGCCATGCTTGAGTCCATTGATGTTGCCACTTTGCCAATCCATCTCACTGGGAATTTTCCTCTTTTTCTCTGACCCTCCACCTTACAGAACATGATGTCCTTCTCCAGTGACTGTTCCCTCCTGATGCTATTTCTGAAGAATAAGAGATGAAGTTTGGCCATCCTGGCCTCCAGGAAGCACTCTGGCTGCACTTCCTCCAACATAGATTTGTTGGTGCTTTTGGCAGCCCATGGCACATTCAATATTCTCCTCCAACACCATAACTCAAAAGCATCAATTCTTCTACGGTCTTCCTTATTCACTTTCCAGCTTTCACATGCATATGAGGTTATTGAAAATACCATGGCTTGAGTCATGTGTACCTTAGTCCTCAAGCTGATGGCTTTGTTCTTCTACACTTTAAATGGTGGAATAACCATTCTAGAGAGATGAAAAACTGTATCTCCCTCTCCCAGCCCTCTGGATCTTCTATTAGTAACCTATGAAAGTTATTAACACTCATTCTTCCTCTCTACTTTTGGTTTTCTTCATTTCAATTTATAAAGCAGTACCCTTTGCTCAACACTCAAGGTTAAATGTTGGGTAGGACTCTTTAGTCATGGATGACCTCATCTCTGTTAAATATTTCTCTTAAAAAGAAAACCTTGCTTGTTTGCTTTATTCTATTGGCGCAAAAATATATACTATGCAAATTTGACATTTTGTAAGTTTGCAGTTAAATAATGAGGGCAGCACTCCAAACTTCAGCTAGATATTTTCATAATTGCATTACAACTGTCTACAAGAACCATAAGGAAAATTAAGGAGGAAATTTTGTTTATTTCCCATTAACTTCAGAATAGAACATGATTTCTGTTGGCCCTTATATTTATTCAACTGTTGTTTTAAAACCAAAAACCACATTTGGATTTTTTTATAGACCCCATAACTCTTGGCTACTAAATAAAAAGTCGGTAATTTGAACCTACCTGCTGCTCCACAGAAGAAAGATGAGGCAATCTGCTATCATAAAGATTTATAGCCTCAGAAGCTCTTTGGAGTAGTTCTATGTACCCTATAGGGTACATAGGAATAGAAATCTGAATAGGAATCAGTTCAACTGCAATGGGTTTGGTTTGGGGTTTTGGTTTTAACAGAAAACATTTCATAAAATATAAAAAAAGCTTTGTGAAAAGTTATAGTAATTTCAAAGAATTACACAAGATATTCTACTTTCATTATGTGTCCACAATTGCTTTCTGACTTTCAACAAATCAGCTTCTCACTACACATATTCTCTTTTCAAATTAATTTCTTCAGTGTCTGTTTTTCCCAAATCTTTTTATCTATATGTTCTGAATTGAATTGTTATTAGAAGTCTTCAAGTCAGTTCCATCTCATAGACAACAGAATGAAACACTGCCCCGTCCTATGACATCCTCACAATCTTTCCTTATGTTTGAACCTATTGTTGCAGCTACTGTGTCCGTCTTTCTCTTTGAGGATCTTCCTTTTTTTCACTGTTTTACCAAGCATGCTATCTTTTTCTAGGGACTGGTCCTTCCTGACAATAGATCCTAAGTATGTGAAAATGAAGTCTCACTATCTTCTCTTCTAAGGTACATTCTAACAGTACTTCTTGAAAGATGGATTTATTCATTCTCTGGCAGCCCAGGTTATATATAATACTCTTTGCCAACATCATAATTCAAATGCATCAATTATTTTTTGGCCTTTATTCATTGTCCAGCTTTGAATGCATATAAGGCAATTGAAAATGCCATGCTTTAGGCAGGTACACCCTAGTCATGGACTGAATTATGTCCCCCTAAAAAAATGTGTTGTAATCACATTTGGAAAAGTGTTGTCTGTGTTATGTTAATAAGACAGGATTGGTGTAGGGTGTATCTTGAGTTAATCTCTTTTGAGATATAAAAAGAGATTAAACAATCAAGCAAGGAATCACGGACGTCTCCAAGGAATCAAGAAAACAAAAGCTGAAGAAGCAATGATATTCTTTCAAAGTGGACAGAGAGAAACATTTCCTTTAAATAAATCAAACTTCTAGCCTCCTAAACTGGGATAAAATAAATTTCAATTTGTTAAAGCCACCCATTTGTGACATTTCTGTTATAACAACACTAGATAACTAAGACAGTATGTAAGGAAAGGACTAGCTGACACTCCTGGTCATCTCATCATGCTTATCAAGGTTAATCAAGGTTAATCATGGTTAATTAAGGAATAGTTATTGGGCACCCCTAGAGTCAACCTAGCCTGCAATTGAAAAATGTATGGTAAATTGAACTGAAATTAGTCGTACTCTTTATGTGGAAGAATCTTATGACAGATGTCTTGTTTTGGTACCTCTTTCTACAAAAGCAGGTCCTAAGAGAAGAAGTTAATTTAGTGTAGGTAATTTATATGGGAAGTCACTTCAGAAGCACAGATAAGGAGTCGGGGAAGGGACATTAAGAAGTCAGGGTAGGTCCTGTGCCATCAACTGTTACAGTTGAGTCTACTGTTGGACTATTGTGTCAATCCATCTCACAGACAATTTGCCTTGTTTTCAGGAACCCTCTACTTTACCAACTTACAGTGTCTTCCTTTAGTGGTTGGTTTTTCCTGATGATGTGTCCAAAGAAAGTGTGTCAAAATCTGAAGAAGGCACAGGACCAGGCAATGTTTAAGTCTGTTAATCATAAGGTTGCCAGAGCTGACGTAATAGCTCCTAACACAACAATGGGAGTCCTGGTGTGGTACTGTGGGCTAATAAACTGGAACGCAAAGTCCTTTGAACCACAAAATCCTTGGTTCAAGCTCATCAGTCGCTCCTTGAAAACCCTATACAGGGTCACTATGGGTCAGAAATGACTTGATGGCACATAACAACAACAACAACAACACAACAATGAGATAGATAATTGCTATGGATCATTAAGGGTCAAACTCAGTGGGAAACTATAAAGAGCTGTATGGGCAGAATGTCATGTAATCCTTTGTATTTCCCTAAACAGCTCTACTTACTGCTCCTATTCACACACCACCTGCTTCCCAGGGATTCTAGGTAAGAGGAAGGGGTTAGGTTCTATCATTCGCTGATTAGACCTGGAGGTCTATTATCCTTTACTACTACTCCCTGTCCAACTCCACCTACTATCAGAGGCAACTCCATGACTCTCTGAAACAATGCTTTTCTCCATCTTTATCAGTTTGTTACACTATGGTGACTGTGTGTTTCTGTGATGCTGAAAGCTATGCCACCAGTATTTTAAATACTAACAGGGCACAGCTGAGGTGGACAGATTTCAGCTGACCTTCCAGACTAAGATAAACTGGGAAGAAGAGTCCATCTACTTCTGAATGTTTAGTCACTGAAAACCTTATGAATTGTTGTTGTTAGGTGCCATCGAGTCAGCGCCAACTCATAGCGACCCTATGCAAAGCAGACCAAAACACTGTCTGATCCTGGGCCAACCTCACTAGTGTTGCCACTTTTGAGTCTATCGATACCGCCACCTGACCAGTCCATCTCATTGGGGGTCTTCCTCTTTTTCTCTGACCCTCCACCTTACTAAATATGATATCTTTCTCCAGCAACTGGTTCCTTCTGACAATATGTCCAAAGTATGAGAGACAAAGTTTGACCATCTTGGCCTCCAAGGAGCATTCTGGCTATACTTTTTCCAAAACGGATCTTTTGGCAGCCCATGGTACTTTCAGTATTCTCCTTATGAATAACAGTGGAATATTGTCACTAGAATAGTGAATATTGAAACATGATGATTAGCACAAGTTTGACAATGATTGTGAGGATGGCACAGAACTGGACAGTGTTTCATTCTGCTGTGCAAAAGGTCACTTTGAGTTGGAACAACTCAACGGCACCTAACAATAACAACCTATAGGTTACTGATTTCAGTTACGAACATGTTTCTAAACAATTATGAATGATTTTTATAACCTGAACTTCAGCTCAGTTTCCTCATCTATATCATAAAATAATTCCAAAATACTGTATCCTCTAGCACTCTTTTTTTCTTTCTTTCTACCAGTCTCTGGATGGTACAAATGATTAAGATTTGAGTGTACCCAGAAGCACATCTGAAAAAATGCCAAGCAGCTTACTCTGAAAAATCAGTCACTGAAACCCATGTAGAACACAGTACTCAACAGCAACTTATAATATATTTTTAAATAGATAGCTTAAAGTTTATATTATGGATTTAAGTAGTTGATAGATATGACTTCCAACAAATTGCATATATTGAACATCTAAAGTAAAGCTATTACTCCATCAAAAAAATATATTTCTAATCAAACTGAATTCCAAAGAGATTGGCTATTCAATATTACCCATTTAAAAATATAAATTCACATGTTTGTCCTGTTTTATAACAATCCTTAAACTCTTATTTCCATTTCCAGTTTTCATATCCTGGTATAATAATACATAATACTTGAAAGAATTTTATTAAATAGGTCTATCATAATTCAATACATAAAAAGATACCAATTGATTTTTTTTTTTTTAATTTTTGGTCACTGTATGGATGCAGATTTTTTTTTCTTCTGGAGAGTTATCATAATAGTTCTCATTTAGTACATAATTAATTAAAATTATATAAATGAATTTTAAATGTTAATAAATAAACATGTTTCAAATTAAACTCTTTATGAAATTGATGACTTTTTTTCCTAATTAGTTTATCTCTTTATGAATAAATAATTCTATTAGAATAAAACACAGATCAGCAACAAAGTTTTTCCTTTTTTAAATAAATAAACAAACAAAGAACTTGTTCAAAAGGAAAAAAGTAGTAGCTGGAAATGGTCAAGAGTTTGTTATAGCAGCGCCCTTCAATTCTTTGAACTTTTTCAGAATTACATCCCAAATATAATATAGTGGTCTATCATCAAAAATCATTTTAATAATTCTGAGTAGTTCTCAAATTTTGTATAGAACAAATCTTAGAAAACTTCTGAGTTGCAAAGTGGTATATTTTCCAGGCATTAGAGCAATTTATTTTCTCAATACTAGTATTTCTCAGTTTCTTTGTCACTCCAGGGTTGTTTCTACCATCATAAAATTGTTGTTGTTGTTAAGTGCCTTTGAATCGGTTCTGAATCATAGCAACCCTGTGTAGGGTTTCCAGGGAGTGGCTGGTGAATTTGAATTGCCAATCTTGCAGTTCAAACAGACTTTGAGGTCCAGAGCATTACCCACAGCACCACACCAGGACTCCTTAAAGCCTACAGCACCCGGTATTCCCAGGCAGTCTCCCATCCAAGTACTAATCAAGCCCAACCCTGCTTAGCTTCTGAGATCAGAGGTGATCAGGTGCATTCAGGGTGGACTAGGGGTAAATAAAGGAAAAACATGAAGTCCTGTTTTTGGTGCTGTGGATTAATGTGCTGGACTGCAAAATCGGTTTGAACTGCAAGGTCAGCAGTTCAAGCTCACTAGCCACTCCCCAGAAACCCTATACAGGGTCGCTATGGACCAGAACTGACTTGACAGCTCTTAACAAAAACAATAAAATTAAAACAGAGTTTCTGGGTGGTGCAAATGGTTATTGTGTATAACTGCTAATACAAGGATTAAGGGTTTGAGAATACCCAGAAATGTCTTGGAAGAAAGAGCTGACAAGCTATATTCAAAAAAGCATCAATTGACAGGGACAAAGCTAAAGAGGGCTAGAGCTGAGAGTGAAGCATCCAGCTGATATGAAGTAAGGGGAAACACACAAGAACACCTAAACTTGCAGATAATACCCATTTGGCCTAGCCTCAGTGACGATAATCAGAACTCAACTAGAGGAAGATTAAAAAAAAAAAAAAGAACAAAATAATTTTTGAAAAAGGAAATGAGGATAAATTGCTACAATTTGATGAATTTGACCTATACTCATGGAGGTAGTAACTGTAAATACCAATAGAGAGGGAAGGACTCTTCACATCAACTATGAATGCTATCCCCTCTATACACAGGATAGATAGAGATGGGCAATTTAGACATTGGCTACCTAAAATGAGGGGCAATAAAGGCACGAAGTAACTGGCTTACAAGGTTTCAAGGGAGAGTTTAGTTTAAGAGTGTGTTAGGGAAGAAAGAGTCCACACTAAATAGTTTTCATCTTGTCTAGATGGGTCTGGTTAAAAGAGATGGGGATAAGATTCTTATGATTCAATAGTGATTAATTGTTATCATGACTAACTGCAACTCTCACAATTGTAAAGGTAGAAGTTTTGTAACAAAAACAGGGGAGTAGTTAATCTTACAGTCCAGAAACAAAGGACCCTAAGATCATCAAAAAACAAGATCCTGAATGGAATGCGACCTTATCCAGAGAAGCTGCCACAGGAAAGATGGAGGCAGAGATGGGGACATGGAGATAGGGAGCAGCTGAGACTCTAGATTCATGGGAAGAGAGGGACTAAGAGATGGCGGCCAGGAGGCAGACTTGCAGAATGTGCCCTTTGGTGGTCTAAATTATTATATATGCCTGAGTGTTTAAAAAAAAAAAAAAGAGCTAAAGTGAATAGAGAGAAACACTGTTAACTGATGGTACATGGAAAGCATTATAATCATTGTAATGAAACAAGGTGTATAATTTGTTGAAAGTAAAACTGATGATCTGCCCTATAAACTTTCACTCAATCCACAATAAAAACCTTTAAAAAAAAAAAGTGTTCATTAAAAACCATATAAAGCACAGTTCTATTTTGATACACATGAGTTTCCCATGAGTTGAAATTGACTCTACGGCAATTGGTTTTTAAGAGGGAAAAGCAGGAAACAAATGTGAAAAGAAAAGCATAAAGAAAATCTACAAATCACAAGAGTGGACAGTTTGAAAAAAGAGGACCTGTGGAAGAATTTGTGGATCTTCCGACTGATATTACTGACACTATCCATGTACTGTAGGCATTGGCATAAAACAAGACTCCAGGAATTGACAGAATACACTCTGAAATCTTTCAACAAATTGATGCAGCACTGAAGGCACTCACTCAACTATGCCAAGAAATTTGGAAGACAGCTACCTTGCCAACCCATTGGAAAAGATCTATATTTGTAACCAACTCAAAGAGAGGTAATCCAGCAGAATGTGGAAATCATTGAACAATATCACTAATATCACTTGCAAGTAAAATTTTGCTGCAGATAATTCAAAAACAATTGTAACAGTATATTGACAGAGGACTGCCAGAAATTCAACTTGGATTCAGAAGAGGACATGAAGCTGGAGATATCATGACAAGTGGATCTTGAGTGAAAGCAGAGAATACCAGAAAGACGCTTATTTGTGCTTTATTAATTATGCAAAGGCTTTCAACTGTGTGTTGTTGTTGTTAAGTGCTATTGAGCCAGTTGTGACTCATAGAGACCCTTATAGGGTTTCCAAGGAATAGCTGGTAGTTTTGAACCACCAATCTTGTATTTCAAGTCCAGTGTTTATTCTACAGTGCTATATCAGGAATCCAACTGTGCAAACCATGACAAATTACAGATAACATTGTAAATGGGTATTCCAGAACACTAAATTGTGCTCATGAGGAACTTGTACACAGATCATGAGGCAATTGTTAAAACAGAACAAGGGAATACTGAATGGTTTAAAATCAGGAAGGATGTTGGTCAGGGCTATATTTGTTCATCATACTTATTCAATCTGGACGCTGAGTAAATGTTCCAAAAGTATGGATTATAAGAAGAAAATTGTAGAATCAGGATTAAAAGAAGACTAATTAACACCCTGTAATAAGCAGATGATACAACCTTGCTTGCTGAAGGCTAAAAGAATATTTTTAAATTACTGATAAAGATCAAAGACCACAGTCCTCAATATGGATTGTGCCTCAATGTAAAGAAAACAAACATCTTCACAACTGGTCCAATAAATAACATCATGACTAATGGAGAAAAGATTGAAGTTATCAAAAAGTTCATTTTGTTTGAATTCACAATCAACACTCATGGAAGCAACAGTCAAGAAATGAAATGGCATATTGTATTAGGCAAATCTGCTGCACAACACCTCTGTAAAGTGTTCAAGAGCAAAGGTGTCAGTTTGAGGACTTAGGTTTGCCTGGCCCAAGTCATGGTATTTTCAATCTCCTCATATGCATGTGAAAGCTTGACAATGAGTAAGGAAGACAGTAGAAGAGTTGATGCATTTGAATCCTGGTGATGGAGAAGAATATTAAAAGTACCATAGGATACCAGAAGAACAAACAAAACTGTGTTTGGAGAAGTACTGCCAGAATGCTCCTTAGAATACAGGAGGTTAAGATTTCATCTCTCTCATACAAGAACCAGTTCTTGGAGAAGTACATCATGCTTGCTAAAGTGGAGGGTTGGCGAAAAAGTGGAAGACTCTCAATGAGATGGATTACCATAGTGGCAGCAACAACGGGCTCAAATGTAACAACAAGGATGAGAATGCCACAGGACCATGCAGTGTTTTGTTTATTGTGCATAGGGTCACTATGAGTTGGGACTGACTCACAGCATCTAACAACAAATTCATGCATTTTTGTATATAGGAAGTCTATGTAACCCCAACAATGAACACAGCCCATTGCCTTAAGAATTGACTCCCAAGTCCTTTGGAGTTTTGTTTCACGAAATTCAACAACAAGGTTTTTTTGAAACTCAAAAATGGAGAATTAATTATTTGGTCTGGCTGTAGCATCTTTGGACAAGTTAGTCAATCTCCAAAGTGCTGGAAACATCCTAAAATGAAGAGAAGAGAAAACAAGCATAGAGCTACCAGGAATAAAAAATAATGTGAGTTAACATTTCAAAGGTGTACCTGGTTACAAACAAAAAGAGCATGCTCAAAGTGACAAGTGAGCTGCATATATCACTGGTGCGATAGGACTTTCAGAGTCCAAATAATTTTATGTGGACTCTGGATTGGAACATTTTACATTAGAGAAGAAGAGTGTGTTCTCGGCTGTTGGCAATATCATGATAAAAGATAAAACTGATGGAAATCACCAATACTATTAGGAAAAAGTGCAAAGAACAGTTTATGTGACATTTGTGTAACAGACAAGGGGAAAAGTTATTTGAAAGCAGTGAGATATTAATAGAGATTTTTCAAATGGGTGACTAACAGAAAGCATCTATTTTAAATAATCTGTAACATTAATCATGGCAGACAAAATATGAACCTGTGACTACAATTTTATTCCACTTGAAGTGTGTCAGGGAATTACTTAAAAGCCACAGACAAACACAAAAGAATAGTGTAGCATATCCTTTATATAAATTTTCTAGTGGTAAAACTATGTTTGTGTTAAATGTGTTTTAATTTCTCAGGAGAGGCCCTGGGTGGTACAAAGGGGTAACATGTTCAGCTGCTAACCACCAATTTGAAGGTTAAAATACTTGAAGAGGCTAGTCAGAAAAAAGGTCTGGCCATGTATTTATAAAAAATCAGTCATTAAAAACCCACTGGAGCACAGGTCTTCTCTGACACACATGGGGTCACAATGAGCCTGAATCAACTAGACAGAAACTGGCTACATTTTTATGTTGTGTGATTATATGCATATACAACTCTGGAACAATCTTCTGGTTTTTAATTAGAGAGATACATGTGTTAGGCCACCACTCATCTGTCAGATTGTCATACAGTAGTGTCTTGCATGTTGTTGTGATTATAAAAGCTATGCATACAGTATTTTAAATACTAGCAGGGTCACCCGTGGTGGACAGGTTTCCACTAAGCTTTCAGATTAAGAAATACTAGGGAAAAGTACAGACAGACTACTTCCAAATATTTACTTGCTGAAAACCTTATAAATAGCAGAGATACCACTAGAATACTGAATATTGAAACATGATAAAGATCACCAGAATATTGTCAGATATAGAGCCAGAAGACAATCCCCTCAGATTGGAAGGCACTCAAAATTCAACTGGAATAGAGTTGACCATAACTGTGCAAATGGAGTAAAGCTTTCAGGACTGTCGTTTGCTGATGGGGCATAACTCTAAATAAGGAGAATCAGCTGTAAATATGCATTAAAAATCAAAGCAGGGAATGTACTGAGTATGAGTCTAGGAAAATTGGAAATTGTCAAAATGAAATGTAAGACACAAAGATCGATCTTAGACAGTATTAAGTTGAAGTGGACTGGTATTGGCCATTTTGAATCACATGGGTTTCTATGCCGAGAATGACAAACTAAACAGGAATAGCGTTGCATTCATGATTGTGATAGGATAATAAAACCACTACAAGGTCACAATGAGTTGGAACTGACTTGACACTCTGAGCTGGAAATGACTTGATGGCACTTAACAACAACAAGGAAGAGCAGTTAATAGAACCATTATTCAAATTTACACACCAACCTCCAAAGACAATAATGATGAAATTGAAAAATTCTACCAACTTCTTCAAGGAGCTCTGGTAGAGTAGTGGTTACGAATCGGGCTGCGAACCTTAACGCCAGCAGTTCGAAACTAC
>NW_006408567.1:1843133-1844314 GCF_000296735.1 Chrysochloris asiatica
CCATATTTTCCAACTACTGATCCTTCCTCTTTGCTCCCAACCTTTACATTCCAATCACCAGTAATGATCAATACATCTTTATTGAATGTTTGATCAATTACAGATTGAAGAAGTTGGTAGGATTCTTCTATTTCATCCTCACTGGTTTAGTTGTTGGTATTTAGATTTGAATAATAGTGGTATTAACTGGGCTTCCCTGTAGGTGCATGGATATTATCCTATCACAGACAGCGTTGTACCTCATGACTAATCTGGATATGTTCTTTTTGACAATGGATGTAACACCGTTCCTTTTTAATTTGCCATCCCTGGAATAGTAAACCATGTGGTTTTTAGATTCAAAATGGCCACTACCAGTCCATTTCAACTCACTAATGCCTAAGATATCGATGTTTATATGTTCCATTTCATTTTTTACAACTTCCAAATTCCCCAGATTCATACTTCGTGCATTCCATGTTCCAATTTTCAATGGATGTTTACAGTTATTTCTCTTCATTTTGAGTTGTGCCCCATCAGCAAATGAAGGTCCCACGGGCTTTTCTCCCACGGGCTTTACTCCATTTGTGTCACCACGGTCAACTCTATTTGAGGAGGCAGCTCTTCCCCTGTCACATTTTGAGTGCCTGCCAACCTGAGGAGCTCATTTTCTGGCACTATATCTGACAGTGTTTCTCTGTTAGTCATAAGGTTTTCAGTGACTAAATATTCGTAAGTAGTTCGTCACTCTTTCTTCCTAGTCTGTCTCTGTTTGGAAGCTCATCTGATACCTGTCCATCATGGGTGACCAAATACAGGTGGCATAAAATACTGGCTGCATAGCCCTCAGAATCACAGCAACTCACAAGCCACCACAGTATGACAAACTGACAGATGAGTGGTGGCACTAGCCATTAGAGAGATACAAATCAAAGTATCAATGAGACATCATCTCACACAAGCAATAACAGCAAAGATAAAAAAAAGTAGAGGAAATTAAATGCTGGTGAGGATGTGGAGAGAATGGGACAGTCCTGCATTGCTGATGGATTGCAAAATGGTCCAAACTCTCTGGAAAGTAATATGACACTTCCTCAGAAGGTTGGAAATAGAAATACCTTATAATCCAGAAATTCCTCTACTTGGTATTTACCAAATATGAGCCATAACACGAGTAGATATATGCATACCAATGTTCATAG
>NW_006408567.1:1850632-1853838 GCF_000296735.1 Chrysochloris asiatica
AACAACAACAACCAACTTCTTCAGTCTGAAATTGATCAAACATGCATTAAGGTGTATTGATAATTACTGGCAATTGGAATGCAAAGTTTGGAAGCAAAGAGGAAAGATCAATTGTTGGAAAATATGTCCTTGATGATAGAAATAATGCTAAAGATTGCATGATAGAATTTTGAAAGGCCAATGACTTCTTCGTCACCATTTTTAAAGACCATAAAATACGACTAATCACATAGACATCACCAGATGGACTACACAGAAAGCAAACTGACTGCAACTGTGGGAAGAGATGGCATAAAAGCTCTATATCATCAGCCAAAACAATGTCACGGGCAGACTGTGGAACAGACCATCAATTGCTCACATGTAAGGTCAGTTTGAAGCTGAAGAAAATTTTAAAAAGTCCATGAAAGCCTAAAAAGGACCTTGGACATATCCTACCTTAATTTAAAGATCATCTGAAGAACAGATTTGATGACTTAGACACTAATGACCAAACATGAGAAGAGTTGTAGGAAGACATAAAGAACACCATATGGGAAGAAAGCAAAAGGTCATTAACAAGACAAGAAAGAAGGAAAAGACTAAAATGGATGTCAGAAGAGACTCTGAAACTTGCTTTCCAATGTAGAGATGCTAAAGCAAATGGAAGGAGTGAGAAGGAAAAAGAGCTAAACATGATGAATTCATGATGATTTGTTTAAAAGTGGGACACTTTTGCACTAAAAAATGGTCTGACATGGAGTCCAGCACTTTTATATCATGACACAGAAATAAGCATTCTTATCAAAGTAACTACCTAATAAAATGGCAGTTATATTTACAAGTTAACTATGTAGGCATATCCCATACTTATGCCACCACCATATGTTAAAGTGTTTCCTAAATAAATACTCTATTAAATAATTATCACCTCTAACCTCTGATTACCCTGAGTAATCTAATTCAGCTATGAAAATAAGAGCACAGACTTCTATGGGCAGGCCCAAAGGAATTTAAAGGGATTAAATAGCAGAAATTCAGGGTTATTAAATCACCAAATTCAAAATCCATTGCTTTTGAGTCAATCCCAACTCCGAAAAACTGTATAGGACAGAGTACTGCCCCATAAAACTTTCTCCCATGAAGAGGCTGGTGGATTCGAACCACCAATCTTTTGGTTAGTAGTAGCTGTACCACCGGGACTCCTTTACAAATCTCAGAGACCTCCTATATATAAGAGATTTACCAAGTGTGGGGTTTTTTGTGGAGTTTTTTTTTTTTTTTTCCTTCTCTAGTTTTTCTAGAGATTCACAAGCACAGAACTATGTTAAGTATACATATCTTCAGTGGGAAATTACTAGCATTTTTTCCTAAATTAATGATGCAGGTCAAGCAGAAGCAAAAGCCAAAGACCATTGGGTATCAAAAGTGTCAGTTAAAAACAAAGAAAAAAAAAAAATGGCTCCCATCCAAATGTCATACCAGCTTGAATTCTGTTGAACCTGATGGTTTCAGAAATATATCTATTAGAACTGCTTTCTATGCCAGGCTCCAGGGTAAAACCACAAAGAGGAATTGATCTGTTGTATTTTATAAAATCCAAATGCTGCTTTTCTGTTTTATTTTTTCCCCCTCACAATCTAAATAACACCAGGGAAGAAATCTAGGCAGCATATTTCTCAAGCTGTCAGGCCCACATGTTTCTCACTCTTTCCTCACAGAGGGGAGTCAAACAGTGTCCAACCCACACCCTCTAAGGAGCTGTGATTTCTAGTGAGAGTCTATTTGTACTATGGTCACTCCAAGACTTTGTTTGAAAAATGTTCAAAAGTGGCCAAAGTTTTGCAACTGAGTGTGTACTCATTTAGTTTCACTGAACTGAGAAAGAATAAGTGAGACAAAGCTAAGCATGCCCAAATGCTTGTTAAAACATTCTGAAAAGTGTTCAACTATTTTTAAATATTCGATGTGCTTCTCTCTACTTCTCTACAATATGTATGCCAATATGATCAGGTGAGATAGCCTAAACAAAAATGTCAGCATGATTGGCTACTACAAGAATAAGCAAGCTGTTTGCTGAGAAGTCATCAAAGCAAGCAATCAAGTTCCTTCAGTTCCTCCCCACCCCGAAGACTAAAACTCAAAGGGAACACCTGAGGAGGCATGCAAGCTTGCTGGCAATCACATTGGGCTACTGGTGAGTGGAAGAAGAGGAAAAGGCAGCAAGAAAGAAATGGGCTGAGTTCAACCACAGTCCATAGACTCCCATTGTCCTAGAGATGAAAGACAGGAGAGGAAGGGCTAGTTGGTCCAAAGTGTGGTGAGACCACCTGGGGACACCTAAGTGCATGAACAAGGACATAACCACAGAGATCTAGAGCTGAGAGTGAAGCATCCAGCTGATATGAAGTGAGGAGAGATGCACGAGAACACCCAAACTTGCAGATAGTACCCATTTGACCTAGGGTCAATGGCTTGATAATCAGAACTCAACTAGAGGAAGATTAAAAATAAAAAAAAAATTAAAATTTGATAAAGGAGTAAGAGTAAATTGCTACAATTTGGTGAACTTCACCTATATTCATGGAGGTAGTAACTCTAAATACCAACAGAGAGTGATGGAGTCTTCACATCAAATATCAATGCTATTCCCTTTGTACACAGGGTAGATAGGGACGGGCAACTTAGATATTGGCTAGCTAAAATGAGGGGGCAATAAAGGCTTACAAGATTTCAAGAGGGAGTTTAGTTTAAGAGTGGGTGGGGGAAGAAAGATTCCCCACTGAATAGTTCTCATCTTGTCTGTTGTTGTTGTTGTTGTTGCTGTTATGTGCCGTGGAGTCAGTTCCAACTCATAGCGACCCTGTACAGGGTTTCTGGGGCTGTAAATCTTTACAGGAGCAGAAAGATGGGTCATAATCATAAGATTATTATGATTCAATAGTGAATAATTGTTATCATGACTAATTGCGACTGTCACATTTGTAAAGGTAGAAGTTTTGGATCAAAAATGGGAGAGTAGTCAATATTACATTCCAGGAACAGAGTACTCTAGGCCCACAAGGAAGAAGAGCACAAACAGAATGCGGAACGCTATCCAGAGAAGCAGTGACACCAGAGATGGAGGAAGAGATGAGGACATGGAGAGAGGGAGTAGCTGAGGACTCTAGATTCATGGGAAGAGAGGGACAAAGAGCTGGAGGCCAGAAGACAAACTTGCAGAATAT
>NW_006408567.1:1853963-1866619 GCF_000296735.1 Chrysochloris asiatica
TTTGTTGAATGTAAAACTGATAATCTGCCCTGTAGACTTTCACTCAATCCACAATAAAAACCTTTTTTAAAAAAGAACTAACCAGAACAAACTGTGGTGTTGAAGAAGAATATTGAATATTATGTGGACTGCCAGAAGAACAAACAAATAAGTCTGAGAAGAAGTACAGCCAGATTTTTCCTTAAAAGCTAGGTCAGACTTTGGCTTACTTACTTTGGACATGTCATCAGAAAGACCTAACACTAGAAAAGGACATCATGTTTGTTAAATTAGAGGATCAACAAAAATGAAAGAAACCCTCCATGAGAATGATTTATACAGTAGCCACAATGGACTCAAATACACCAGTGATCATGAAGATAGTGCGCACAAGATAATGTTTCACACTGTTAGACATAATTTCGTGAGCTAAAGCCAACTGGATGATAACTAACAACCCAGCTGTTTCAGTTACCTTTTTTTTTTTAAGCAAATAACCCCAAAAATTGTTTGTTGTTGTTGTTAAGTGCCATCAAGTTGGTTCCTAGGAGCAGCTGGTGAGCTTGAACTACTGACCTTGCAGTTCAAACGGCTTTGTAGTCTGGCACATTCACATTAACCCAAAGAGCCACACCAAGACTTCCTAACCCCCAAAATAGCAACCTAATAAAGCATATATTTATTGTCTCTCAGTTCCTGTGAGTAGTCCAGACATGATTTAACTGGGTCCTCTAGCTCAGGGTGTCTCACAGAGTGCAATCAAGATGGTGGACAGGTGGTGGTCATCTCAACACTCAACTGAGAGAAGACCCATTTTCAAGTTCATTGCAATGGTTATTGGCAAGCCTTAATCCATCACATGCTATTTGCCCATGGACTTAGCTCCTTGATGGCTGTTGGTTAGAAGCATTAGTCCCTATAGCATGTTTTTTCCTTCAAAGCAAGGGCTCTAAGAGAAAGAGGAAGAGAAGATCAGGAAGACAGAAATCACAGTCTTCTTTGTAATCTAATCTTAGAAGTGATAGCCCATGATTTTGGCTGTGTTCTGTTTATTAGAAGCGAGTCACTACATCTGGCACACACTCAAAGGGAGTAGATTGCACACAGTGTGAATACACAGGTAAAGATCATAGGGGCAGTCTCAGAGGCTGCCCAACACAGATATATCAAGAGAGCTCTCATGGCCCTCATTCAACTGAAAATTACTGCTGTTCTCTATAAGCAGCTTTACCAAGAGAAGTGATAGAGAATAAGGTGCACTATATATGATCTTAAGGCGCTCTGGTAGTGTAGTGGTTACTAATCAAGCTGTGAACCACAAGGTCAGCAGTTCAAAACTACCAGCTGTTCCATGGGAGAAAGATGTGGCTTTCTGCTCCAGTAAAGATTTACAGCCTCAGAAACCCTGTACAGGGTCATTATGAGTCGGAACTGACTCCACAACACATAACAACAACAACAATACATGATCTTGCACACTCAGAATTGGGCAGATAAACTCGGAATGTGTGAGGGAGTGCTAAAGAGACGTTGCAAGCCTTATGCCAATAATGGGGGCGGGGTATACATTCAAATTGAAGGAAACATCACAGAGTAAGGAATTAGCAACTCTGACTGCCTAGGGTTGTCATGAGTCAATCAACTGGATGGCAACTGGCTTTTAGTGCTCACAATACTGTTTATATTATGATGCCATTTTACAAAAAAAAAAGATTTTGAAGGTTAGAGAGACTCAGTAACCCAAGGTCACACAGATAATATGTTATGGAGCCTGAATCCATAACTACTCAATCCTTTAAGAATGCCATGTTCTGTATTATAATTACACTTTCCCATATTTTGAATCTTCTCAGAAACAAGTACCTAATGAAGACATTTATACTTGCCAGTGAAAATGTTTCATTTCAGGAATAAGATGTAATTGTTTTTCCCTTGTCCTGAAATATTCCCTAAATCTGAAGTTTAGTGATGGTGATGAAACAATAGCTCTGCCAGAAAGTAAAATATTCACCTAGCAAGCAGTCACCAGATTCAGCAGCAAGCGCCAGGATGCAGAGCGCTGTTGGGCTGTACAGCCGATGCATTCAGCTTGAGAGACTGGCCAATGGCTTATAGCTGTGAGCGACATGGTGACATCTAAAGGAGATTTGTCTAGGGTACATGGGTGGGATGTGTTACTCCTGACATATGACATTGCTCAACTCTGAGACAAATACTTGCTTTCATCAACCACTGAGACTTTCTTTCCTTTTTGTTCATTGACCAAATTAAAGATGGCAGCACGTAGTTCCCTGCCTCCTTTGAGGTACAAGGTCTTTATAATAGCTATTCCAACCCTACATGCTAGACAGCAATATAATGCCTGTCAATCTTTGTTTCTTCAAAATTTCACATTCTTTCTTAAAATAACTGATCATTTTATCAAAATGTAAACTGAAGTAGTCATATGTAGCTAGTTCCTGGATGATACAAATGGTTTACCATTGACTACTAGCCTAGAGACTGGCAGTTTGAATTCATCAAGCAGTACTTCAGAGAAAAAGGTGTGGTGATCTTCTTCCATAAAGATTACAGCCAAGAACCATACAAAGTAGTTCTGCTCTGCAATACATGGGGTTGTCATCATTTAGAGTCACCTTAACAACAATGGGTACAGTCATATGTGTATGTGTGCCTTCAAAGATATTGTTTTGATGATGATGGTGTATTTTGCCCAGTCGATTGAACAGAACAAGTAAACACTGAATGGTTTAAAATTAGGAAATGTGTATGCCATGGTTGGTTCTTTCAACACATATTCAATCTGCATGCTGAGCAAATAATACAAGATGTTGGATTATATGAAAAAGAATGTGGCATCAGGATTGAAGGAAGACTCAATAGCAACCTGTGATTGTGGGGATGATTGTGGGGATTGTGGGGGCCAGGCATTATGAGTAGGAACTGACTTAATAATTGTTCTGTTCAATAGACTGCCTCTTGGTCTATGTACAGGTTACTCAAAAACACAGTTAAGTGTTCCGGAATACTTAATTAAACAATACTCACTCATTGCAATGTTGTCCATAGCTTGTCATGATCCACACAGCCAAAAGCCTTTGCATAGTTAATAAAGCACAGGTATGCATCTTCATGGTATTCTCTGCTTTCAGCCAAGATACATCTGATGTCAGCCTTTGTTCCACAGCCTCAATTGAATCCTGCTTGGACCTCTGACAGTTCCCTATTAATGTACTTTGCAGAAAATTTTTAAATACCTTTATCAAATGATGATTTCCACATTCCATTGGATCATCTCTCTTTGGAATGGGCACAAATACAGATTTCTTCCAATCAGTTGGTCAGGTAGTTAGTTGTATTCCAAAGTTCTTTGCATAGATAAGTGAGCACCTCGAGTGCTGCATCAGTTTGCTGAAAGATTTCAATTTGCATTCCATAAATTCCCAGTACACCTTAGACTTTTTTCTTCAGTACAATTGACTCCTGATCATATGCATTATCTTGAAATGGTTGAACATCGTCCGTTTTGTTTTAGTGAAATGAATATATATTCCTTCCATCTTCTTTGGATGTTTTCTGCATCATACAATATTTTGCCCATAGAATCCTTCAATATTGCAACGCGAGGCTTAAATATTTTTTTCAGTTCTTTCAGCTAGAGAAATGCTGAGCATGTTCTTCCTTTTTGGTTTTCTAACTCCAGGCCTTTGCACATGTCATTATAATACTTGATTTTGTCTTCTCAAGCTGTTCTTTGAAATTTTCTGTTCAGCTCTTTTACTTCCTTGCTTCTTCCACAGATATAGGGACTAGGATTTATAAAACATATGTTAAGGCACACAATTCAATCTGTCATAGCATGCCACCAGCATTACAAATACTAGCTGGGTTACCCAGGGTGGACAAGTTTGAGCAGAACTTCCAGATTAAAATTGGGAAGAGAGACTTGGCTACTTATCCAAAAATTACCTAATGAAAATCCTATGGATATTGTCTAATATCATGCTGGAAGATAAGCCTCCTAGGCTGGAAGACATTCAAAATATACAATGACCATAGTAATAGAATTCAGCATAACAATAATCCTGAAGATAGCCCAGCATGAGAATGTTTTGTTGTATAATCCTGAAGATAGCCCAGCATGAGAATGTAGTTGCTGTGTGGCAAGACTGAATTGATGACAACTAACAACAACAACCCACTCTTCTACCTCCAGGTTCTTCCTACCACTTCTTGAGTCATTTAGGGTTGGAGTCTGGTGGGGATATTAATATTCAATGGTATAGCAGTCTTTCTATTATTGAAATTCTATAGAAATTGAAATTTCTGAATGCATGATCTCTAATAACTGTGTCAGCAGTACAAAATGAAAGTGAATACTCACATCTTTCTTTCATAGGCCTGCCTATTCCTCTCAGAAGCATCAAATATGTTTTCACCTGCTGAGACCTACATTTGCAAAATATCCCCCTGGTGTTGACTGAGGAAAATTCAGATTCTCTTGAGGGGGCATGTTACATGTGTTTAGAGATGTCTGCACAACTTTGAACTCTGACAAAATGAATGCATCGCTGAAACGCTTTTTCCTCGTAGTTCACATTTGTTGTGATTTGCCACAGCAAATCTACATTTGACTATAATCAAAAATCTGGCCAGACAACTGAGAGAGGGTGTTTAGATCTACAACTGTAAGAAGGTTTAGTGTTAAAATAATTTACTTTGAGCTTCTGATCATAAAAAAAATATGTGCAAAAATTAACTGAGTTGATTTTTGATGTTGCCTTCAATCAATAACCCTGATCAAAAGCATGCCACAATTTGGTATAAACATGCTATGCTCCAAAATGAAAGACTGGAACTTTGAATTCACCCAGAGAAGCCTTGAAAGAAAGGTCTGGTGATCTACTCCAATAAAGCAGCCTTGAAAACCCTATCAAGCAGAGTTCTTTTCTTATACACATGGGACAAGGGGGTGTCATAACTCAGAATCAATGCAACGGCAAGTGATTTGGGAATTTTTGTTTGTTTGTTTGTTTGGTTTATGTTAGTGGGCTGCCTCAATATCTCATTGAAATAGTATCCCATCTTTAGTTAGAGTAAAACTTCATATCTAAGGCACAATCAGTCCCATCTTCTCAAAATGTGACAAACCACTTTAAAGCATAATAATCCAAGCAGCAATTATTATTTCGTTCATGATTCTACAGGTCAGTAACTTAGTCTATCAAACCTTGGGTGGTTCTTGTGTCTGCTGGCCTACTTCCTACAATGGCAGTCAACTGTGAGTCTGATTAGATGGCTGTGCTATCAGCAAAGGTGCCTCGGCTCTGCTCGATGAGGTTTCTTATGCTCCAGCAGGCCACTCTGAGCCTATTCTTATGGCTATGAAGTGATGATTCAAAACCCACAGCTTCTCAGAGAAAAAGGATGAGGTTGACTACTCTGTAAAGATTTACAGTTTTGGAAACCCCATATAGGGTCACAATGAGTCAGAATCAACTCAGCAACAGTTGTATGGTTTTTGGAAGAGCCAGAAGGATGAACAAATCAGTCTTAGAAGAAATAAAATGAGAATCATCCTTAGAAGTACGGATGATGAGAATTCAGCTTGCTTATTTTGGGCACATGATCAGGAGGGACCAATCACAAGTAAAGGACATTCTGTGTGATAACCGAAAAGGTCAACAAAAATTAGAAAAACCCTCCATGAGATGGGTTGACACAATTAGTCACAACAATGGACTGAAAGACACCAACAATCATGAAGATGGCATAGAACATTCACTCTATTATTGCCATGTTGTTGTTGTTGTTGTTGTTGTTAAGTATCACTGAGTTGATTTTGACTCATAGTGAACCTGTGTAGGGTTTCTGAGGATCAGATGGTGAGTTTGAACTGCCAACCTTGCAATTTTAACTGACATCACAGTCCAGTACTTATACTACAGCGCCACACCAGGTTGCCATGATTTGGAATCAATTTAACAGCAACGAACACCCACAATAACACCCATAAGCTCAGAAGTTGAAAAAGATGCAAAATAATTAGGAAACAATATAATATTTTTCTCTCCTCAGTGGAGTTTTCTGTTTATTATTAGGTCTTTGGAGTTTTTTTCAAAGCTTTGTGGGCAGGGACAGAGAAAACAAGACTTTAAGGATCAGCCTTTTTTCTTTGGAAGTGTTGAAATCATGACCTACTTGTATTTAAATGGTTTTTCAAAGCTTAATTAGCTCAAAGAATGTTAAAAAGAAAAAGGAATAAAAGTGGCGGGGGAGTCTACTGTCTGGTTCCTGGGATTTCTTGGAAATGTGCACTAGTTTTAGAATAAGGGCTTATAAAGAACATATATTTCGTTCCAATCTTCTCAACAGCTGTGGAGAATAATGCCTTTCTAGTCATACTTCACTTGACTGCTCTCTCATCTCAGCTAAATAATCTACATTTACTGGGTTCTGCCTTATTTCACACCTGGGTCAGCCTGAACCTCAGAGGTTTCCATAGTTGATTGGAGGCCCGCCAGTAAAATATGCCCTGAATCCAAGAAGACTAAGGAAGAAACAGAGTAAAGAGCAAGTTGGGAGAAAATAATTAAAAGTGAATTTCACTATGACGCTGGAGGATTGTTCTCTTCACATGATATTTAGATCATTGTTGTGTGTGGAAAGCTCAGAATAGCAATGATTTGCCATCAACATTGAGCCCCCTTTTTAATGTATTATCCTTTTTGTCCGCTTCCATTTATGTATAAGCTATTGAAGTAGCAATAGACCTGTCTACAACTTTCTTTTACAAAACACTATTAGCTTAGCTGTTGGTAATATTTTCATGTTTGAGCAATAAACTGATGTTCTTTTTTAAAATCTGATTCAGTAGTTTATTGCCAGATCTCTCAAAAAGACAGTTGATGTCTATTAAGTATGTTGATTGCTATTATTTGAGGAGGTTGCTGGCAAACCATTTGATGAGTGGGTTGTGGCATTGCAGATGTGTTTTTCTGACAATGTCCTCTCTCTACTTCCCATGCCATCTGAGAGTCATCTGTGCAACAAGTGTCTCTTTAAAATGTAAGTTCCACTCATCAGACTTTGTGCACTTAGGTCAAATCACATGAAGAGAACAGGAATCTGGACTCTTGTGATTGGGGTTACTACATCTCTCAGTCACAACCCATTTCTTTGGACCCCAAGACCCCAAATGTAGTCATTCATTGACTATAGCAGTACTTGGGTTTCCAACAGGAACAAAGCAGACAATTGAATACAATTAACTTCAGAAAATCCTATGACCATGATGAGCTCATCAGTGATATCCTGAAATAGATTTGTGCTCAGTTGTGAACCATGATGAAAATATAAATGTCACCTTTTCCTGAGGCCAAACAATGTACCTGTTGTTAGCTGCTGATATTCCAGTGCCAATTCACAGCAACCCTATGTACAACAGAACAAAACATTGCCCTGTCCTGCACCATCTCCACAAGCTTTGGCTTGCTTGAATCCAGTCAGAAAAAAAAAAAAAAATCTGTTTGATACACAGAGTTTCCAATGGCTAAATTTCAAAAATAGATCACTTTTTCTTAAGAGACCTTTATTCGTTGTTTGTCATTGTCCATACACTATATTGAAACCTGTGCACAACCGAGGGCCCTGCTTGTATTTGAAATACTGATAGCATAGCTTCCAGCAATAAGCAAGTCACCACAAACTGGCAGATGGATAGTAAGATGTGTACTTAAGGTGAGACAAAAAGAATCTTAACTAGGTATTCACTAATACCTTCTTGAGAAATTAGTAAGAGCAGCAAAGTTGACATGCATATTTTTGGCTTCATTTTGATAACCCACAATATTCTTCCCTGTTAATTTTCTATCACTAAACTTCAGTGTTTTGCAGTTTGAAACAAAACTATAAAACAGGATTTTTTTATTATTTCTTTTGTTTTTTTCCACTGAGAAAATGAGATTAACCACTCAGTTATCTCACTAAGGATTAGCGAGGACATTTCAAGCACAAGTAATTCAAGAAGTGGTTCCTGATATTAGTATTTTTTTGTTTAATTACATTGTTATTGCTCTGATTCATAGTAACTCTATGGACATCAATGAACACTACCCAATCCTTCACGATCATCACAATTATTGTTACATTTGAGCCCTTTGTTGCTTTCACTGTGTAAATCCATCTCTTTTGGGGTTTTCCTCTTTTTTGCTGACTCTCCACTTTTCCAAATATGATGTCCTTCTCTATGGACTGGTCTTTCCTTATTATATGTACAAAGTATGATAGATGGAGTCTCACCAGCCTGACCTCTGAGGAACATTCTAGCTGCATTATTCCAACACAGATTTATTTGTCGATGGTACTTTCGGTATTCTTTTTCAATGCCATAACTTAAATGCATCATTTCTTCAAAGGTTTTCCTTATTCACTGTTCCTTACCCCCATATATAAAAGGGTATTGAAAATACCTTGTTTGGGTCAGGCACACTTGAGTCCTCAAACTGATATCTTCGCTCTTTTACACTTTAAAGAGGTGTTTTGCAGCAGATTTGCCTAATGTAATTTGTAGTTTGATTTTTTGACTGCTGCTTCCCTTAGTATTGATAGTGGATCCAGGCAAAATAAAGGCTTTTATGAGTGCAATCTTTTCCACATTCATCGTGATGTTATTTATTGGTCCACTTGTAAGGATTTCTGTTTTCTTTACATTGAAGTGGAATCTATACTGATCTTCATTAGTAAGTATATCAAGTACTCTTAATGTCAGAAAGCAAGATTGTATCATCTGCATATTGCAGGTTGTTAGTGAGTCTCCCTCCAATCCTGATCGGTTTCAAAGAATCCAGCTTCTCAGATTATTCGTACAGCATACAGGTTGAGTAAATATGGTGAAAGGATACAACCCTGGGTCACACTTTCCCTGATTTTACACCATTCAGTAAGTATCCTCTTGTTCTGTTCGAACATCTGCCTCTTAGTTAAATACAGGTTCCTCATGAGCACAATTAAGTGTTCTGGAATAGCCATTATTCATAAGGTTATCCATAGTTTGTCATGCTCCACAAAGTCAAAAGCTAGTACATAGTCAATAAAGCACAAGTAGACCCCTTTCTTGACAGAGAACTGCCAGAGGTTCAAGCTGGATTCAGAACCGGATGTGCAATGAGGAATATCATTGCTGACATCATATGGATCTTGGCAGAAAGTAGAGAATACCAGAAAGATGTTTATCTGTGGTTTATTGACTACACAAAGGCTTTCGATTATGTGGATCATGACAAGCTATGGACAAAATTGCTGAGAATGAGTATTCTGGAACACTTAATTGTGCTCATGAGGAACCTGTACATAGACCAAGAGGCAGTTGTTCTAACAGAACAAGGTAACATTGAATGGTTTAAAATTAGGAAAGGTATGCACCAACTTTGTATTCTTTTACCATATTTATTCAATCTGTATGCTGATCATATAATCCAAAAGGCTGGATTATATGAAGAAAAACATGGCATCAGGATTGAAGTAAAACTCATTAACAACCTGTGATATGCAGATGATACAACCTTGCTTGTTGAAAGCAAAAAGGGCTTAAATATTTACTGATGAAGATCAAAGACCACAGTTGCGCCTCAATGTAAAGAAAACAAAAATCATCACCACTGGACCAATAAATAACATCCATATAAATGGAGAAAATATTAAGTTGTTAAAAACATCATTTTGCTCAGATCAATCTTCAGTACTCATGGAAACAGCAGTTAAGAAATCAAACAACATATTATGTTAAACAAATCTGCTACAGAAGTCCCCATTAAACTGTTCAAGAACAAAGATGTCAGTTTGAGGATTAAGATGTGCCTGACATAGTATTTTGAATACAAGTCATAGCATTTTGAATAACATCATATGCATGTGAAAGATGAACAGTGACTATGGGAGACCATAGAAGAATTGATGCATTTGAGATATGATGTTGGAGGAAAATATTAAAAGTACCATGGATTGCCAAATGAACAAACCAATCTGTGTTGGAAGAAGTACAACCAGAATGCTTCTTGGAAGCCAGGATGCCCAGACTTCGTCTCTCATATTCAGACATATTATCAGGAGCAACCAGTCATTGGAGGAGGACATCACGCTTTGTAAAGTGGAGGCTTGGAGAAAAAGAGGAAGAACCCCAACAAGATAGATTGAAACAGTGGCAGCAGCAATGGACTCAAATGTAGTAACAACTGTGAGGTAGGCATAGGACCAGACAGTTTTTCATTCTATTGTGCATAGGGTCACTATGATTCAATACCATCTTGATGGTACTTAACAACAACAACAACAAGACATCTTTCTGGTATTCTCTACTTTCAACCAAGTTCCAGCAATAATATACTTAGTTCCATGTAGTCTTCTGACTCCAGCTTAAATTTCTGGCAGTTCCCCATCAATGTACTGTTGCAACTGTTTTTTAATTATCTTCAGCAAAATTTTACTTGTGTGTGGTATCAGTGATAGTGTTAGATCAATTCCACATTCCATTGGGTCATCACTTTTTGGGATGTGAGCAAATATGGATCTCTTCAGTTGGTCAGGTAGCTGTCTTATAACTTTCTTGGCATAGATGAGTGAGTGCCTCCAGTGCTGTATTGGTTTGTTGTAAGATACTGGAGTCTTGTTTTTCCCCAATGCCTTCAGTGCAATTTTTACCTCTTCTTTCAATATCAACAGTTCTTTACCATAAGCTACCTTTTGAAGTGGATGAGCATGGATCATTTCTTTTTGGTACAGTAACTCTGTGTAATCCTTCTATCTTCTTTTGACACTTTCTGCATCATTCAATATTTTTCCCATTTTGTTGTTGTTGTTAAGTGCCATTGAATCAGTTACAACCCATAGCAACCTTATATAAGGTTTCCAAGGAGAGGCTGGTGTGCTTGAACTGCCGACATTGCGGTTCAAACCAACTTTGCAGTCCAGAGCTTGAGGAATGCTAATCATGAACTAATTACATTAGAAGGAACTAAACATTAAAAACTATGGACTAAAAACAAGCAGATTACTCAGAACAACAAGTAAAAAAAAATAGTTTTTAATCAATATTGCAAAAGTCTGAATAAAGTGATAGTTATGTTCTCCATAGGGTTCTTTGTTAATTTTATCAGTCACAATAAAAGTGTCTTGAATATTTGCATAAACCATGTGGGAGTCATGTCTGACTTCTCCTGGCTCCCCAAAGGGAAAAGAGAACCAAACTTAAGATCAGCCCCAGGCTGATTTCTATGACTCGGAGGTCAGACATACTTCCACCCTACAATCTTCTTTACCCTATTCTGACACCAACTATCCCTCCCACAGCACTCTCTGCTTCACATCTGGGTTTGATAATCCATAGTTATATCCACACAGAAGTCATAAAAAATACTCACGATTATGGGGTTTATTAAGAAAGGGAATAGGGTACAATTCAGGATCAAAACCAACTCAGGATGCAGCAGTTTTGCAGTCAGAAATGCCTCTTGTGTGTCATACTGCAGGCATGCCTCATTCTTGTCTTCAGCCTCTCAGCCATGTGGTACCTTGGCCTCTGCCATGCTCTGGTAAGGCTTTTAGCCAGTCTGTGAATGCCCAAAGGGCATATTCCGAAAGCCAGTCTCCTGCCTGTAAGCACTCAGCTTTACTCAGTCCACAGGCCTTAGAACTGGAAGCTGTTCTGTGTCTTCATGCCACCCCCTCTGCTATTGTTTCTGCTGTTGTTTCCACCATCCTCTCTGCCATCGTCTCTGTAGTCATCTCTGTCATCACCTCTTGCTTTCGCCTCCTGATGTCTCAAGCGCCACTCATGCTCCTCATTCTTCATGGTCCTGGGATTTTCCCTCTCTGCTTCTGTGATGTCTCCCTTTAAGCCTAACTGGAGGGCAAAACCAACCAATCCCAGCTCTAGAATCCTGTATACATTATTCTTATGGGCCCACCCAATCACTTGGTATCCTGGTATGGGTTAATGCACTGGACTGAAAGTCAGTTTGAACCACAAGGTCAGCAACTCAAGCTCACCATTCACTCCTTGGAAACCCTATACAGAGTCACTATGGGTCAAAACCAACTTGACAGCATTTAATAACAACCCAATCACTTGATGGGAGGTAAGAAGACTTTAGATAAAAAGGCTATATCTACTAAATTCAAGACACCACAATATTAAAAACAACTTTGTATAAAAATGATTGATGTAGAGAACAAACAAGATGGTGGATCAGGTGGAAGTGCAGTGAAGAGCTCCATCAGCAACAATACAGAATACCAGACCAAGCAGGCTTAGGGGATGGTGTCAGAACTCTGAACCACATATAAAGGAATATTTAGAAGGTTGGAAGGCTTACAGCTAGGAGAATTTGTATCAGAAGCAAGAAATTCATTGTTTTCTAATTCAAGATGCTCAGCTGCTCCCGGAGTCACCATCTTGGGTGAGACCAAGCAGGGTAAGAATCAGAGCAGCCACAGACACCTGACAGAACCACAGAGATAAAGGTGTGAACATACTTTTTTTTTTTTTTTTTTTGGTATCTGTTCATTGGTCTCTTGCTGTCTGCGTACCTCCATATTGGTGACTAGAGGGGGTGCCTGAATGAGTGGACACCCCACCCCCAAGCCTGAAGGGTTGTACTACACATGCACACAGATCTCCT
>NW_006408567.1:1867760-1869154 GCF_000296735.1 Chrysochloris asiatica
ATATATAAAACCCTGAATGAAAAAAACTGCCACTCAAGAACCCTCTACCCAGCAAAGCTGTCAATCAAATATGATGGTGTAATCAAAACATTCCAGGATAACCAGAAGCTAAGGGATTTTGCCAAAGCCAACGCTGCTATGAAAAACATCCTAAAGAAAGTTCTGTGGATTGAGAACTGACAAGAACAGACAACAACTAGAGAATGCCACACTTGGCAGCATCACCCTGAACTCAGTCAACAAATGCAAGAGTCAAGAACAGAGTAAAATTATAAGAACAGAAGATCTGGGAGGTCAGTCTATGATCAAAACAATTACAAATGTAAAAGAAGGTAAACACACAGGAACAGAGAGCCAGGTGGTGGGAAGGTCAGGTAGATTACAGGATAAAATAGATTGTCTTATATGGAAAGAAGAATTAATGGAATATAAAGGTAACCACAACAATGGGGTTGGGGTAGGGGGTTTAGTTCCGGTATTGGGGAGGGCAATACAAGAAGGGGTAGGAGGCAGAAGAACAAGATAGATAGGGGAACACTGAGACATGTTTGCATGGCCTAAGTGGGACAGAGGTAAATAGTCATGCATTCTCAACCTTGAAACAACAGGGCTCTGTGATACAGGGATCTAGGTATAGCTTGAACAGGGGAAATAATACTAAAATGCTTGACTGTCTTATGAATATTAGTTTCCCTTGTCTACTATTGTAAAATAGACATTTGAGTGAGATAGAAAAGAATGTTGGGAAACATGATTACAGAAAACTTTGTAAGCCTGTCTTCAGCCTATAACTTATTGTAATACCTAAAGGGGTTATAAAACTTGCCCAGTGAAATAGGCTTCTTGCAAAGCCTTTACAGAGTATAGGACCTTAGGTGGAATCCTGAGTCCCATCCAGAACCTTATGAGGTTGGACATTCCCACAAGAAAGGACAAGCAGTCTAGCCTGGAACAGCTAAAGTGATAGAAGATACATCTTCAAAGAAAGATCACCAGGAAAAACCCAAAACAAGAGTGTCAGCATGAATAAGCAAGCTGATCATCAGGAAGACATCAAGGCTAGCAATCAAGTTCCTTAAGGACGAGCTCCCCTCTAAGACTGAAACTCAAAAGGAACATACAAACAAGCATGTAAGCTTGCTGATGACCACATTGGTCTACTGGTGAGTGAAAGAGGGGGAAAGGCAGCAATGAAGAAATGGGCTGAGTTCAACCACAGTCCTTTGACTCCCATTGACCTGGAGATGAGAGAGAGAAGAGGAAGGGCTGGTTGGTCCAAAGTGTGGTGAGAGTTGGGGACACTTGAGCCCATGGACAAGGACATAGCCACAGAGGGCTAGAGCTGAGAGTGAAGCATCCAGCTGATATGAAGTGAGGGGAGATGCACAAGAACA
>NW_006408567.1:1869254-1869852 GCF_000296735.1 Chrysochloris asiatica
CCGACTCGACGGCACTTAACAACAACAACAACAACAATCCCCTCTGTACACAAGGTAGATAGGGACGAGCAACTTAGACATTGGCTACCTAAAATGAGGGGGCAATAAAAGCACGAAGTGACTGGCTTACAAGATTTCAAGAGGGAGTTTAGTTTGAGAGTATTGGGGGAAAGAAAGAGTCCCCATGGAACAGATTTCATCTTGTCTAGATGGGTCTGATGAAAACAGATGGGAATAAGATTCATATGATTCAATAGTGAATAATTGTTATCATGACTAATTGCGACTGTCACAATTATAAAGGTAGAAGTTTTGTAACAAATTGCAACTGTCACAATTGTAAAGGTAGAAGTTTTGTAAGAAAAACAGAGAAGTGGTTAATCTTACAGTCAGAAACAGAGGACCCTAGGACAATCAAGGGAGAAGCACACAAGCAGAATGCAGGACCTTATCCAGAGAAGCAGCGACGCCAGAGACAAAGGCAGAGGTGGGGTCATGGAGAGGCGGAGGGGCTGAGGACTCTGGATTTATGGGAAGAGAGGGACTAAGAGCTGGTGGCCAAGAGACAGAATTGCAGAATTTGCCCTTTGGAGATGTA
>NW_006408567.1:1870377-1901407 GCF_000296735.1 Chrysochloris asiatica
GCAGTAAAAACACATATCCAAGTTTTTCCAAAGATGGGTGTGAAGGGAAAATGCCTCAAAAGAACCTCTATGTTGTATGAAGGAAGAGATCCACTATGTTTCACCTGAATTCCTTTTTGTTCTTTCCTTCAATTTCTTGCTTTTTTTTTTTTTTTTTTTTTTTTGGTGGGGGGGTTACATTTCAGTCAAAAATTAAAAGTTGTAAGAAGTACTTTTCATCACAACAACCACCATGGGCAAATTCTCTAAAAACATCCCTTCATGTGCATTTTACTTAACCTGTCTATAGAAAGCACACTTTCCATGTATGTTTTTCATGAAATTTACTTTTCTGGTCCATTGAGTGTGTTTATAATGGAAATTCCTCCTACATAGAGCCTATCTATGCCATACGTAGCAACCACACTTTCCAAAGCTGCTTCATAAAGCAGACTTCTCTGTTTACTTTTGTCTATTTCTTCAGCCCAGACCACAAAATCAGATTTCCAATATGGAAATAAAGATGAAAATATACAGTTCTTTCTTTTACAGGTAAGTCTTTGTGAAGATTTTCCTTTCCTACGAGAAGTGACATAAAGCAGAAATTCAAATGACCCAGGGTCAAAACTTGAGGGCCAACCAGATTTCTACTGAATTTCTTTTCCCTTGCTATCATGGTTCAAATATGGATAATAGATTTTATTCATAAATGAACACATATAAATCATAACAGTGTGTGAGGATTTTTGTGTAAGAGAAAAAGCATCCTTTACCAACCTCAATTTCATGTTAAACATTTCATGCCTGCAATGTTCTTATAAGCTTGGAATTAAGGTAAGAAACGAATCAAAAGCATCCATCCATCTCTACCTGTCCAGATAAAGTTTACCAGAGTAAATCTCTGGAAATGGTTTGCTTCATCCTCAGGGGTCTGCTCCAATCTAGACAGATAGGAAAGAACCTCACAGCTCAATACATTTCAAAGGAATTCTTTCAGCAAGTAAAGCAAATCCAAACCCAACCAGGGACTTGGTCTGCCTGGAGGTAACCCTGAGGATCTCTTTTTTTTTTTTTTTTTTTCTGAGTCCTACAGGTAGCTTTTTGGACTTCAGGTGTGGTGCTGTAGGATCAGCACTGGACTGTGAACCACAAGGTTCAAACCCACCAGTTGCTCCTTGGAAACCCTATGCAGGGTTGCTATGAATCGGAATCAACTTGAAGGCATTTAATAAAAACAATAGGTGGCTTTATTTACTCATCACCATTATCTATATCTTGAGCATCTTCAAACCCAGAAATTAGTTGTTGGCAAGTGGCTTTAAATGGAAACCATATTTGGAATTTGTACCTGCATGGCATTATTGATAAAAATAGATTTAAAGATACCATCTTTTTGAGAATTATTTAATGCACTCAAGAAGCTCTAGTGGTGCCGTGGTTAAGCACTCAGCTGCTAACCAAAAGATCAGCAGTTCAAACCTACCAGATGCTCTATAGAAAAAAAAATGTAGCCGTCTGCTTAAGTAAAGATTTCCAGCCTTAGAAGCCCTCTGGGGCAGTTCTATTCTGTACTATAGGGTCACTGTAAATTGGAATCAACTCAACAGTAATGGATTTTGTTGTTTTTTATTTATTTGTTTAATGTACTTTGTTATATACAGGGCAGCAGTCATACATATAAAATCTATTATCTTTTATCCAGTTTTTCCACACACAACTTTTTGAAGCTCTCTTTGACAATCCATAATATAGAATCATGTATAGTTTACATCTAATATAATTACTGATGTGTAGGGACAAAAGTTGAACCCTCCAAAATGGCAACACTAATGTCTATTAAGGAAAAATGCTTTGTACTTTTTCCTCTCTCTTCCTCTAACATATATCCCTGATACACCTCCATTCTGAAATTCTGTTTCCTTGGATTAGTTACCTATCTACTAGAGAACAGCAGGCAGCTGATGCCAGGCGGGTTTTCTGTTTTTCCCCAAGTCTCTCTTACCACACTTCTCCCTTATTTCTTGGAGTATGAGGCATGTTTATCACCAGATAGTATTAAAAGAGCTCTGGTAACATAGTGGTTACAAATCGGGCTGCTAATCTCAGGGTCAGCAGTTTGAAACTACCAGCTGTTCCATGGAAGAAAGATGAGGCTTTCTGCTCCCGTAAAGATTTATAGCCTCGGAAACCCTGTACAGGGTCGCTATGAGTCGGAACCGACTCCATGGCACATAACAACAACAGCAAAAGGGTGACGTGAGTAAAAATGAGTAGTTGTAACAAAAACTATTTCGCTCAAAAAGATGAAAATATTTACTATATGCACCTATTCAGAAAAAAAATTTGCTGATGTATGGATTAGAGTTTCACATTTTGCTTAAAACAGTAATTGCTTGAGTTCCTTGGAGCAATTACTTTTCTGATTAGAATATGAACAGGGCAGGGGGTAAGGAGGGGTAGGGGCAAACTCTCTGTGTATCCATATCAGAATAGGATTTCTGCCTCAGTTCTCAGCTGGTCTCATCTCCTTGCTATGATAAGTTTTTAGAATAATTATTTCTTTATTAATAATTAGTAAATTGATCTTTAGGAGCTTGGGGAAAGATTGGGAAGCTCTCTGAAGTTTAATTTCAAAACAGGGCTTAATCTAACTTTGGGATTCTTCAAGTGCTGTAGATAGATTAATCTTCAATTTGCCCAAAGTTTGTCAAGGAGATGCTGCTGACTGACACTTTGTAGTAAAGCCATAGGAGTAAACTTGAAAAACAGATATAATGACTTTTCCAAGTTTTCACCATAAATAATCATTTTTCAAAAAAAGATTCCAGTAAATCACTCACTAGGAAAAAAAAAAGAAGAAAAAAAATAAAAGTAATAGAGAACAAATGACATCACAGAGGTTATGGTCTGAAATGATCATGTGTAATACCATGCTGCCATCTACAGGATTTTTGCAAGCTGTTCATGCTCCCAAGAGAGGAACATGGGGGTGGGTGGGAGATAAGGTTTATTCCAACCCAACAACTGAAAATTTTTCGACTTAATTTTCTCTTTGGTCTAGTCTTTCTTTCCTCCCCACCCCCATGCTACCACTTTTAATTGTATACCATTTCCTGACAACTTCTTGTGTTGTTGGTAAGTGCCATCCGGTCGGTTTCAACTCACAGCAACCCAGTATAGAGTCTTGAGTTTTTCTACAGAGTCACTGCGCTCCAACTTTGCATGTGTTGTTGTTAAGTGCCATTGAGTCGATTTCGACCCATAGTGACCCTGTATAGGGTTTCTGAGGAGAGCTGGTGAGCTTGAACCTCAGACCTTGCAGTTCAAACGGCTTTGCAGTCTGATGGATTAACCCACAGCGCCACACCAAGTTGTGAAACCAGATATTCAAACGACAAGGGTTCAGAAATACTTTGAGTAACTCCCTGCTCAAATGCAGGTCAATGCATGTTTTAGCCTCAGACATTGTAGTGAGGGAGGTGTGGCAACAGTGGGAATAAGATCCAAAGACTCATTCTTAAAATATTGGAAAATGTGTAAATGGAGAATCTGAGGGGACACGCAGCTACAGAGATTTTTTTTTTTTTTCTTTTTTTTTTTTCAAAGCACCGACTTCGAATGAACAGAATATAATGAATGGGCCTTGAATGAATGGAAGCAAATTACAAGACATGAAGTTTCAAAGAGAGGGAAGAATGATATGAATGACAGAAAAGTTTAACAACTAATGTCTAAATTGGTCCAAACAAGGCACCTTGTTTAATTAAGGCATTCACTCTATCTATAACAATGGAGGAGTCCTGGTGTGGTGCTGTGGGCTAATGCGCTGGACTGCAAAGTCGTTTGAACTGCAAGGTCGGTGGTTCAAGCTCACCGGCTGCTCCTTGGAAACCCTATCCAGGGTCGCTATGGGTCGGAATAGACTCGACAGCACTTAACAACAACAACAACATGACAAAGAAGTGTGGTGGCTCCATACAATAAGCACTGGACTGTGAATCACGAGGTAAGCAGTTCAAGCCAACCAGCTTCTCCTAGGGAGAAAAATGAGGCTTTCTGCTCCCGCAAAGACTTACAAAACCTCAGAAATCCTATACAGGGTGGCTATGAATAGGAAGCATCTAGAACAACAACAATAAAAATAAGGGGCAGTAGTAGCTCCGTGGTAGAATTCATGCTTTCCATGAAGTTATTGTCGTTATTAGGTGCCATCAAGTTGGTACCAACTCATAGAGACCCTATGTACAACAGAACAAAACACTGGCAGGTCCTGGGCCAACCTCACAATTGTTGCCACGCTTGAGACCATTGATGCTGCCACTTTGCCAATCCATCTTGCTGGGGGATCTTCCTCTTTTTCTCTGAACCTCCACCTTACCAAACATGATATCCTTCTCTAGCGACTGGTCCCTCCTGACAATATGTTCGAAGTATGAGAGACAAAGTTTGGCCATCCTGGCCTCCAAGGAGCACTCTGGCTGCATTTCTTCCAACATAGATCTATTGGTTCTTTTGGCAGCCCATGGCACTTTCAATATTCTCCTCACCATAAATCAAAAGCATCAATTCTTCTACAGTCTTCCTAATTCACTGTCCAGCTTTCACATGCATATGAGGTTATTGAAAATACCATGGCTTTGTTCAGGTGCAACTTAGTTTTCAAGCTGACATCTTTTCTCTTCAACACTTTAAAAAGGTCTTGTGCAGCAGATTTGTCTAATGCAATACGTCGTCTGTTTTCTTGACTGGAGCTTCCATAGTGTTGATAGTTGATCCAAGAAGAATGGAGTCCTTGACAACTTCAATCTTTTCTCCATTGATAAGAATGCTGTTTATTGGTTCAGTGGTGAGGAGTGGACCTGGCTTTAACATTCAGTCAACACAATGCATGCATAACCACCACCTGTCTGTCAGTGGAGGCTTGTGTGTTGCTTAACGGGGTCTAATGGAGCTTCCTAGACTAAGACAGACTAGGGAGAAAGGCTTGGTGGTCTAGTTCTGAAAATCAGCCAATGAAAATCCAACATTCCAGTACACCATCTATTATGGAAATGGCCCAGGACCAGGAAGTATTTCATTCTGTCATATACTGAGTCACCATGAGTCCAAGGCTGACTCAAGGCAGCAGCTAACAACAACACATTAGAAGTTACAGAATTATAAAGCAAGAGAAGGTGCTAAAAGTTGGAGGATCTCAGCCACTGAAGTCATTCATCTTTGCCTGCTATGTCCTGCATCGCTGAAATCTGCAATGTCACTGTGACTACCAAATGCTCTATTGTTCTGAAGTTTTCAAAGAAATCAGATGCTAGGCAATCCAAAAAATAAAAAAATAAACTGCCCAGAAATATTCTCTTACATTTGTGCTGGAAATTTCATCCAAGTTGAGCAAAATTAGAAAGACATAGTTTGCTATTCTTTAAAGCTACTAATACTTTGTAGCTAGATACTTTGATTGCCAGTGTGTATCAGAAAGTAAAACTGTAAATTAAATTGAAGTACCTGCTTTATCATAGAGTGGACTGACATACTCTATTAAGAGCTGTAACTTGAAGTCCACCCTATGATCGTTGCACACACACACAAATTAGATATAGATACAGATACAGATATAGATATAGATCGGTTCCGACCCATAGTGACCCTGTACAGGGTTTCTGAGACTGTAAATCTTTATGGGAGCAGAAAACCTCATCTTTCTCCCGCGGAACCGCTGGTAGTATTGAACTGCTGACCTAGAGCTTAGCAAGCCAACTCGTAACCACTAATAACCATTACCGATATATATATATATATATATATATATATATATACATACACACATACATATATTATCATTAAACCAATTCCGACTCATGGAGACACCCAGTATTACAAAGTCAAGCTGCTCTGTAGGATTTTCATTGACTGCAAACTTCATTGAAGCAGATCTCCAGACCTTTCTTGTTGGTGGGTTCAAACCCTCAGCGTTGTAGATGAATAATAAATAGTAAAGTGCAAACTGTGCAAATCCGGGGACCTTATACCAAAGGAACTGTACAATATTTCACTGTTTAGCCTCTACGGTATCACACTAATAAAGGATTTTTGCGTTTATTCTGTAATCCATTATTTGTTCTGCAGAAATGGAAAAGTAAACTCCATTTACAATTACCTCTCTGTGTAAGGCTTATAGTAGGTATTTTGCATACATTATCTTATTCAATAATCACCTCTTCAAAACCTTATTATGCATGCACATTTACAGAGAGTTATGCATAAAATAGGGAATTCTGGTGTTGAGCTGTAGGAAAAGCATTGGACGGCTAACCTCAAAGTCGGCAGTTCAAACCCACCTCGGAAACTCTATATCCAGTACTATGAATCAGAACTGATTCAACGGCACTTAACAACAACAAATATATAAGTACACTCAAAGGCACTTAACAATAATAACAGCAAGATGTATAAGTAAGTGGTTATAAAATATGTAAGCCCTATTTTATAACCATTTTGTTTTATGGTTTTTAGAAAATTCCCATAGCCTAAAAATCAAATAGAGTAAATTTTGAACTGAACATTTTTGTGCTACTTTATATTACCAATTTTGTAGCATTTGATATATTCTGGCCTGGAGATATTACATGCCAATTCACACACTGCCTATGTCTATTCCACTGATAATTTTGAATTACAAAATGGCTAAGTTATAGGCAATACAGCTATTAAACGATCATCGAAAGCAGTCAGTGTTAACAAAAATGTATTCTTCACTTATGGAAAAATTGCAAAGAATAATTGTACGTTATAAATATAATTTCAATTATTGCTGCAAAGGGAAACACATGTGATTATAGATGTTCAATTTGAAATCTTCCAAGATGTAACTTTTTTGTGTAAACATTTTGTGGTGCAACATTGTCATCTGGTGGTTTATTTGAGTATTACATCTTTAGCTGAGAAGCTTGACTAACTTCTAGCAGTCTTTCCTGGTGTGGTGTTTTAGGATCAGGAATGGACTTTGCAGCACAAGACTGGCAGTTCAAACCCACCAGCTGATTCTCAGAAAACCCTTTAAGGGTCGCTATGAGTCAGAACGACTCGATGACACTTAACAACAATACTTCCTAGTTTCCTTTCTTCCATTTTATTATTTCCCTAAAAGGGACTGGGATGCATTTGAAAGTTGGACAATGAATAAAGAATCATAGAAGAATTGATGCATTCAAATTATGGTGTTGACAAAGAATATTAAAGTATCACAGACTGCCAGAAGAACAAACAAATCTGTCTTGCAAGACGTACAGCCAGAAGACTCCTTAAAAGCCAGAATTACAATCATCTCTTCTTATTTGAATGTTGTCAGGAGGGATTGCTTTCTGGGAAAGTACATGCTTGGTAAAGTGGAGGATCAATGAAAAAAACAGGAATACCTGCAACAAGATGTATGAACACAGTGACAGCAACAGTGAAACAAACCAATTGTGAGGGTGGCTCAGGACGGGACATAGGGTCACTGAGTCAAAACCAACTGGATGGCACCTAACAACATGAAAAAGTAAAGGACCAGGCAGTATTCTGTTCTGTTGTGCACAGGGGTTGTTGTGAATTGGGACCAACTGGATGGCACCTAACAATAACAATAGGCACTGGGCCACTCACCAGAAGATCAGTAGTTTAAACCCACTAGCTGCTCTGGGGTAGAAAGATGAAGCTGTCTACTCCCATAAAGATTTACCATTTCAGAAACCCTGTATGGTTGTTTGTGCTATATGCCATCAATTAGGTTCCAATCCTATGAACAAAAGAACAAAACACTGCCGGATTCTGCACCATCCTCACAATTGTTAGGTTTAAGCCCTCTGTTGCTGCCACTGTATCAATCCATCTTGTTAAGGGTCTTACTCTTTTTTGACGACCCTTCACTTTATCAAGCAAGATGTCCTACTTCAGGTCCTTTCTGACAACATGTCCACAGTATGAGAGACGAAGCACCAGGAACAATCGAGCCGTACTTCATCCAAAACATATTTGTTCATTTTTCTGGCAGCCCATGGCATATCCAGTATTTTTCACCCACACCATGATTCAAATGTAACAATTCTTCTCCTGGTTTCCTTATTCATTGTCCAGTTTTAGCATGCAAATGAGGCCAATGAGAATACCATGGCTTGGGTCAAGTGCACTTTAGTCCTCAAAGTAAAAACTTTGCACTTAAACATTTTTAAAAGGTTTTTGGCAGGCTTGCAGAATGTGCCCTTTGGTTGTATAATTATTATGTATTTCTGAGTGTTTTTGTATACATTTAAAAAAAAACAACAACAGAGAAATAAGAAAGAAATACTGTTGGATAATGATGCACTGAGGAGATTGCAATCATTGCAATGAAGGGATAAGTGTAAAACCAATGTTCTTCCATGTAACCTGTCACTGAATTCACAATAAAAACTTTCAAAAACATAAAATATATATATATATATATATAGGTCTTTTGTAGTAGATATGCCTAATGCAATGTGTCATTTGGTTTCTTGACTGCTGCTTCCATGAGAGTTGATTGTGGATCCAATAAAATGAAAACTTTGACAACTTCAATATTTTCTTTACATAAAGGTGTAATCCATACTGAAGGTTTTATTCTTTGATCTTCATCAGTAAGTATTTCCAGTCCTTTTCACTTCCAGCAAGCAAAGTTGTGTCATCTACATGTTGCAGGTTGTTAATGAGTCTTCCTCCAATGTTGATGCCTTGCTCTTTTCATATGATATAGATTGAATAAGTATGGTAAAAGCGTCCAACCCTGCTGCATACCTTTCTTGATTATAAATCATGTGGTACTCCCTTGTTCTGTTCCCTTGTTCTATTTACAGATTTCTCATGAGCACTATTAAGTGTTAAGGAATTCCCATTATCCATAGTTAGTTTTGATCCATGTAGTAGAATGCCTTTGCATAGTCAGTAAAGCACAATTAAACATTCTGATATTCTATGTTTTCAGCCAACATCTATCTGATGTTAGCAATGATATCTTTAGTTCCACATCCTCTTCTGATTTTGTCTTGAACTGCTGGCAGCTCCTTGTCAATGGACTACTGCAATCATTTTTTAATAATCTTCAGCAAAATATTACTTGTGTGTGATATTAATGATATTCTGCGATGGTTTCTGCCTTCCACTGTATCATCTTTCTTTGGAATGGGCACAAATATGGATCTCTTCCAATCAGTTGTCCAAGTAACTATCTTCCAAATTTCTTGACATAGATGAATGAGCGCCTCCAGTGCCGCTTCACTGTGTTGAAACATTTCTATTGATATTCTGTCAATTCCTGGAGTCTTGTGTTTTGCCAATGCCTTCAGTACAGCTAAGACTCATGCAACCTCTTGAGCTGAATGAGCACCAACCAATTCTTTTAGGTGTAATGACTCTGTGTATTCCTTCCATCTTCTTTTGATGTATCCTGCATCTTTTAGTATTTTGCCAGTGTTGTTGTTGTTGTTGTTGTTGTTGTTGTTAGATGCTGTTGAGTTAGTTCTGACTCATAGCAATGCTATGCACAACAGAACAAAGCACGGCCCAATATTGCGCCATCTTCACAATTTTTGCTACATTTGAGCCCATTGTCACTGCTACTGTGCCAATTCATCTCCTCAGAGGTGTTCTCCTTTTTCACTGACCCACTATTTTATCAAACATGGTGTCCTCCACCAGGAACACTTCAATATTTCAAGTTGAGACTTGTGTTTTGTTTTCCCTATATAGGGTCTTCAGAAGCAACTTGATGGCAGTGGATTAATCTCTAATTAAGGCTCTCTGGATTAAATATTATACTGCTATCCTCAAGGTCAATGGTTCAAACTCACAGTCACTCCACGGAGAAAACTGAGGTAGTCTATTCCCATAATGATTTACAGTTGCAGAGATTTTCTGAGACAGTTCCACTCTGTCCCATGGCAGTGGGTTTGATTTTGAGGGGTTTGGTTTAGGTTGGGGTGGTTCTTTGGGTTAAACATTGGACAAGGTTGGCTGTTCGAATCCACCCACCACTCCATGAAAGAAAGATGAGGCAGTCAACATTCTGTAAAGATTTACAAACTTGCAACTGTATGGAGCAGTTCTACTCTATCCTTTAGGGTCATTGTGAGAGGCCGCATCAACTGGATGGCAATGAGTTTGGGCTGGTTTGATCTTGAATTTAAAGAGAAAGAAAGAGAGAGAAAGCAAGGAAGAAAGAAAAAAAGAAACCATGGCAGCCCCATGTGTACCATGTAGAACTGCACGCCATAGGATTTTTAGGACTGTGATCTTTCAGAAGCAGATTGCCATTCCTTTCCTCCAAGGCACCTTTGGGGGGCGGAGAGTGTCAAATTGCCAATCTTTTGGTTAGTAGTTGAGTGCTTTAACTATTTGCACCAGCCAGGGACTCCTGGAGACACAGAATCTGATTTGCATGCATAGACACCATAGGCTATGTTTGCTATTTAAATGTATGGAAGACTGTAGAAGGAGTTCATTGACTTAGAACCACACAAGATGGGACCCTGCCCAGGACTTCGGCTCTGACTTCTCTGTGTATGCTCCTCCACACAAGTCAAGGGACTGCTTGCCAAACACGTGTCCTTTCTTCCTTCTACCCACCCTCAACCTCACTTCCACCCACACCACACAGTCACCAGTTCAACTTCCCTGCATCCTTATTAATGCACTAATGTTCTTGTTTTGCCTGAGGTTTTAATGAATAATAAATTGCTACTGCTTCCCAGATATCATTTGCATTTAAGCAGCTTCCTGAAACATTAAGACCCACCCTTTCCCAGCAATAGTAAAGAAAGCAAACTTTAAAATACAAAAGCAGACCTGTGGGTTTAACTTTTCTCATTCCTTCAAATCACAAGTCTGCTCTACAAGAACTCTGGTGCAATTTCCAAATCTTGGATCTTGGACCTCTACTGCCACCTTCAGGAGATTTGTCCTAACAGCATGAACAACTGCCGCTGCTGTTTACTTTAAAAGGTTATTTCACCACCAGGGAGAGAAGCTTGTTTTGATCTTGTAATAAAAGAAATGTAACAAAAACACTGCCATTTAATCGGTTCCAACCTACAGCGAAGCTGTACAGGGTTTCTGAGGCTGTGAATCTTTACAGGAACAACCTCTTCTTCCCCGGAGCAACTGGTGGGTTTGACAAATCCACTGTTTATTCTACACTGCCACCAGAACTCCTTGGATCTTGTAATAGATCCAAGTTAAAAAAAAAAAAAAAAAAAAAAAGAGTAGCTGGCATTTATTGTATGGTACTACACAAATCTCATAACACATTTTATTTCCTACTCTAGCAAAAAATAGAACAATAAAAATAGCTAACATTATAGAAGTAAGCTATAAACATATACGTAATATGATGTATATGGTATGTTGTGGGACAAGCACTGGCTTGCTAACCACAAGGTCGACAGTTCAAATCCACTAGCCGCAACTCAGGAGAACAATGAGGCTTTCTGTTCCTGTAAAGATGTACAGCCTTGGAAGCACTAAACACGGTCACTATGAGTTGAAACTGAATCATTAGCACCTACCAACAGCGATAGCAATATGATGTATGTGTGGTATATTAATAAATACATATTTAAGTGCAATATTAATGTAACTATATTGTGGCGCTGTGAGTTAATGCACTGGACTGCAAAGTCAGCTTGAATCACAAGGTCGGCAGTTCAAGCTCACCAACCACTCCTTGGAAACCTTATACAGGGTCCCTATGGGTAGGAACTGATTCAATGGTACTTAACACCAACAACATGAAGACCTTATGTGTATCAGAGGAAACATTACCCAGTGCTGCTCCGCATTCATGATCATTGGCACAAGAACTCCACCACTCTCAGGCCTGGCTGCACACTGTCCCAGAGCAAATACACAGTTTCAGTTATTTACCTTCCAGTTACTGTGGTGCTACCAAACCAGAATGGCTTATACCAAGTCTGTGCAAATATGATCAAAAGTAACATTTTCAAACTATTGAACGAGACCAGACTCTGCTTCTAGAAATATCATGAAATATGTGTGGTGTTTGCATGGATGTGCTATAGCAGAGTTTTTTGGCGTAATTTTGTAATTTCTGCCGATTATATGCATGTGTGTGTTATTTCTGTGGGCATGCTATTTGTAAAAATAATAATAATAATAATGCAGGATTAAATTAGGGTCATTTGACCTATTTCATCTTTAGCTGTAAGGTGGCTGTTGCTGCTGTTGTTGTTGTAAGGTGCCCTCAAATTGGCTTTTCACACATGACAGCCCATGTGACCAAGTAGAACTGCCCATGGGGTTTTCTAGGCTGTCATCTTTTATGTAAGCATACTGCCAGGTCTTACTCCCACAGAGCTGCTGAGTAGTTTCAAACAACACACCTTTGAACTAGTAGCCAAAGGGCTGTACGGTAAAGGTAATGTATTACATACTATTATGTAGCACATCAGTAAGTACAACACATAACAATTTAATAGACTAATTTAATAAAACTGGTAATAACTATAGGTACCTTCTAATCCAAACCCAATTTACAGATTAGAAAACAAAGTCCCAGAGAAGTTACATCATGTTTCCAGATTCACACAGCTCCTTGGTGTCAAAGCCAAGACTAGAACCTGGTGCAGGCTCTATTAACAAAAAGAAAAGAATGAATTTGGGGCAAAAAAATAAATATATAACTTAGATACTTAGTTAAAGAACTTTTCAGCCTGGTCTTCCAATTTACCAGTATGGACTTCAAAGAATGTTAAGATACATTATTGGTATGTGCTGTGGAGTCAGTTCCAACTTATAACAACACTGTATACAGTTTCTGAGGAGTGGCTGGTAGGTTTGAACCACTGACCTTGTGGTAAGCAGTCCAGCGCTCTTCCTTCAGCATCACATCAGAACTTTACAAAAGAATGTTATGTTTATCATGACACAGGTAAATCCTGAGGCTTTTGTTATCTAAAACTTCTGGGCTTCCTTGACTTCCTTTCAAATGATCCTTCTCAAATGATATGGAAATCCTTCTCAAATGATATGGAAAAGAGCCAACTATCATACTAGTATTGCTTGTAAACATGTCTACTACTCAAAGGGACTTTGCTGAGCTTAGAATGATTGAAGCAGAGGAAGATTAACATATGAACATGTACTATGTGGCTATTAAAAGCCCTATCATGAATTATTTTAGAAGCAGTAGACTGATTTTTTTTCTCTCTTTAATCAACACAGCAGTTGTTTAATGACAGAAGAAAGCTTACCAAATGAAGATTTAGGACTGAAAAATAAGAGGCCAATATTTTCACATCTGTACTTTATTGCCCTCCCCTTGCCCCCATCCCATCTATCAATCTGTTGTACTGGGGTGGCTTGGATGTCTGTGATGCTGGAAGCTATGCCAAATACCAGCAGGACACCCATGGTAAACAGATTTCAGCATAGCTAAAACAGACTAAGACAGACTAGAAAGAGAACCTTGACAATCGACTTCCAAAGTTAATCAATGAAAATCTAACAGATCACAATTATTGTCTATCATTGTGCTGGAAGATGCCCTCCCCCTCCCTGCACGGCCGTGTTGGAAGGCATACACAACAGCCACTCATGGACTCAGAAATGCTAATCATTCTGGAGGTGGTGCAGAACTGGGCAGTGTTTTGTTCTGTTAGCCATAGATCACCATGAGTTGGAGTCAACTCACGTTAACAACATGTTTTGTTCAGAACTCCCATAAGCAAAAGTTTTGCCGAGCACAGGTAATAAAAAACTTCAGCTTACAGACAGTAAATCGGAAAATAATAAATTTAACAGGAAATAAAACTCTTACTAAATCTAAACGCAGTATGAAATGACTAGTTCCCACTCCATTTTTTAAAATCTCCAAGTTAATTTACTGCAGTTAAACCTTGATATCAGTTTTTAATCTACATTTTATTGGTGTCTGCTTACCAGTAAACAGACTGGTTGGCTCTAAAGAAAAAAGACCATTCTTACAGGATAAGACAAATAAAAAAAAAAATCAAAATAACTGGGAAATAGCAGTATTGATCTTGTTGTTATCTGGGCCATCCTAGCAACTAGAAAGTGCATCAACTGATCTTTGTGAACATTGAAAATATGAAATAGACAGCTGGGATTTCAGTAAGTAGTACACTTCACTGGACCTTGTGTTGCCTCTGTATCTGCAAGTCCTTGATGAGATGTTTATAACTTAGATGTGTGAAAGTGGGTTCCAAATCATGCTTACCAAAAGCTAACTCAAACCCACTGCCATCCAGTTGATTCTGACCCATAACAATTCTATAGGGAAGAGTAGAAGTGTTTCTTAATGTGGCGGAGAGGCGGGGAGTATTGAGACTGTAAATCTTTACAGGAACAGATAGCCTCATCTTTTTTCAAGGAGTACTAGGTGGATTTGAACCACTGGCCTTACAGTTAGCAGAGCAATGCTTAGCTCATTGTGCCACCAACACTCATTCAGTCATACATTTGTTGTAGTTAGATGCCAATGAGTCAGTCCCAACTCCTTAAAGATATAGAAATGCCCTATAATGACCTTGAGCCTTCTTCCCAGTCATGTCTTGAAAATTAATATTCTTGAAATAGAGGTGTATATTTCTTTCTCCAATCCATTTATCCCAAAGTGCCATGAGCATCCTACTATCATCCTACAGTCAGAAGTGGTAGAGGCAGGCAGGCAGGAGATGTGGGGCAGGTACTCCCAGACATCCTGTGTGCAAAGTGATACCTCCATCTCCACTCATGATCAGCATCTGAATGGGCATCACCACACACCTTATTTCCATAGCAATGACTTCAGAACTCAACAGTAATCATTCTCAAGGATTGAGAGGCAAAGAAGCCATCACAAACCAAACCAAATCCACTGCTGTAGAGTCAATTCAGACTCATAACAACCATATATGGAGAGTAGAAGTGCTCCATTGAGTTTCCAAGACTATAAATCAAACAACTAACCTTTCAGTTAGCAGCCCAACACTTAACCCACTGCAGCACTAGAGTTCCTTAAAGGTGCCAGGAGGTTGCATAATTATGTCCAGAAGTCTTAGTGTCCCAATCATAAATGTGTGTGTTTCCCCACAATGGGCCACCACTGATTGGTCTCTCCATTCCAAGAGACCACTAGGGGAGTAATATGGTTCACATTGTCAACACCTGGTGGGATCCTGTGCCCTAAAGAAAAATAGTATGTACTGACTCCTGAACCCTATATTATCTTTTAAGGGGGTGATTTGAATTCTCAGCATTAAGCTAATATCTGAAAGTAGCTACTCACACATCTCATAGAGTTAATTATATAGTGAAAAGAAACAAGACTATTTTGGAAGTAGAATTTATTCTGCTCAATTTTATACAATGTTTTTCCATAACCTATGCCTTTTGCTTACACACATGCATACACTCACACCCCATTCCCTGATGTCTCCTTTTTGGGATATTCCTCCATCTAAAAAGGCAAAGGTTCCTAAATATATTCTGATATGTTTCAATGGAGTTCAGAAATAAGACAGTGCTCTCTTTGTATCATATTTTATATAAACAATAGTATTCTTCAGAAAGAAGACAGTAGGCCTCTTGGATTTTGATCTGGAATTTTCTAAGATGGTCCGCCATGTGTTTGGAGTGGAGCCCTGTTCTGTTTCACTTCTATGAATTCTGTACCAGAGAGTTCTAATAAAGTTCTCCACGTAGCCTCCCTTAGTGCCAATGTCAAAGAGGCCCACAGTCCCCCTCATATAGTTGCATATGTAGCCCTATGAATCCATAGCATCACAGTGCCTGCCTCTTGTAGGCGGATGTTATTTCCTGGAGTGAATAATGGATAGAAATACATCTGGTACCAGCACCCTGTCAGTTTCTTACAGTAGCAAACAATAAATGTATCTGAGGAAGTTCTGGTGAACCAATCAGAAGCGGACTTTGTTTCTGAGCTTGGCTGGGCCCACCTCATGCCTTGTAAATGTCAATATGTGTACGTGTGAGCATCTGACATTACTCAGCCACACATACCAAAGGCCAAGGATTTGGCAGAGTCAGACTGATTAGAAGGCCTAAAAATATTCTATTTTATCAAAATCCATTCTGATGACTTTCAGCATATGGACAAAATGCTAGAGCAGCTAGATCTTTCAGAAATGGAAATTCTGAGTGACTTTCCAAAATCCCAGATGACACCATCTCATTGTGTAAGACATAACCCTTCAGCTTAAGTTCTTGCTATTTTTTTATCCCAACAAGATTTTCCTTGTAAGCCATGTAGGTTTATAAATCTATCATTTATAAACATTTATAAAATGCCATTTTAATTCAACAAATAGCTATTGAGAACTTCTTAGACACATGGCATTTTGTTGGGCTCCATGGAGAATAGAAGGTCAAACAAGTAATTGTCCTTACCTTTAGTGGATTTGCAGTGGAAAGGGCTAAAACCTTTTCTAAGAACAAATTATTCTCACACCAGACAAACGATGACCCATGCTTTAGAAAAGGCATAAACCATCACCTAGGGGAAAAGATATAAGAGATTTATTTTCCTGGCTAAAACTGACAAAGGTTCTTGGTGACATGGCATTGTGATCTAGTCATTTCAGAGTAGGGAGGGTTTGCTAGGCAGAGATGGCAAGGCGCTCCAGGCAGAAGAAGAGTTATACATGTGCATAGAGAGGGAGCCAGGCATTAAAAAAAAAAAGCGTGTGAGACCTTTAAAGGTTTGCATTTCACTGGTGGTAAGGTTTTCTCAAACAACAAAGGTTAATGCACCAGGAAAATAGCTCTCACGGCCTCTGCAACCATATTTGAGCAGACTCTAAGCCAGAGGAAAAAATGTCATTTGTACAAAACAGCTATAGCAAAATGAGTGATTATTTATGCTGGAAGTAGGTAAGGCTTGGTGGTGGTTATGTGCCATGGAGTCAGTTCTGACTCATAGCGTCCCTGCACAGGGTTTCCAAGGCTGCAAATCTTTATGGGAGCAGAAAGCCTCATCTTTCTCCCACAGAACAGCTGGTAGTTTCGAACTGCTGACCGTGAGGTTAGCAGCCCGATTTGTAACCATTACGCTACCACAGCAACTTAGGTAAGGCTTACTCATTATCTATTTGGTGATATTTTAAAGGGTCATCCTTCTTTGGCTATCACATACATGCACACACATACTCTAGGCACTCAACATATTACTCTTTCTATTTCAACAACCCAAGTTTTCTAAATACTGCCTTTTAATTTTGGCATCTCCCACCCACAGCAGTTTTAGACAATGCTACAACTCATGTTTTCAGCCACAACCCACCCTAAAGTTGTTGTTCTTGTTTTGTTAGGTACTGGTGAGTTGGTTCCAACCCATAGCAACCATTTGTACAACAGAATAAAATGCTGCCCAGTCCTGAACCATCCTCACAATCGCTGATCTCATTACTGCTGCCATTGTGCCAATCCATCTCATTGAGAATCTCCCTCTATTTTGATGATTCTCCGCTTTACAAAGAATGATGTCCTTTTCCAGGGACTGGTCCCTCTTGATAATATGTCTGAAGTATGAGAGACAAAGTAAGGCCATCTTGGCTTCTAAGGAGCATTCTAGTTGTATTTCTTTCAACACAGATTTGTTTGTTCTTCTGGACGTCCATGATACCTTTAATATTCTTCTTCAACACCATAACTCAAATGCATCAATTCTTCTATGGAATTCCTTACTCATTGTCTAACTTTCACCCTAAAGTTGGAGAGAATAAATCCAAGTGGCGTAATATCTGGGGTAATAAGAGATTTAAGTGACTTGCTCTAGGATCACCTTCAATTTTTGCCACTAAAATGATTTTTAATGAAAATGTATCTAGTACCTTACCTTTAAGGAGGGCAGGTTGCCAAATTATGTTGTTGATGTTAATGTTGGGTTCCATTGAGTTGGTACCGACTCATAGTAACTCTATGCACAACAGAACGAAACACTGCCTGGTACTGCATCAACCTCATAATCTTTGCTGTGCTTGAGCCCAATTATGACACTACCAGATATAGTCGGTCTGGTATCTGTTGTACAATCTTTCAACAAGCAGTAGTAGCTCAGCACCCTCTGTGTATCCAGGTATGAGGTGATGGAAACTGTGTCTGGGAGGTAACTAATAAATCTGAAATAAGGCTTGTGGCAAAAGAAGCAGCCAATGTATTAATGGATTGGATATGGAAGAAAGGAAAAGACAGAAAGAAAATAAAAGATACATTCTAGTACACAAAGTATATTAAAACAAACATTTAAATAAATATTCAAGTCCAATTCCCACAATTCCAAAGCCTGAATTATAGCAACTGAAGTCAAGTGACTTCTGAACATTGGCACATTTTTTATGATTACATCCATAGCCCCTGATGTGGTGTATCAGGATAATGCTCTGGACTGCAAACTCAGTTTGAACCACAAGGTCTGTGGCTCAAACCCACCGGCTGCTCCTCAGAAACCCTGTACAGGGTCACTATGAGTCAGAACTGAGTGGACGGCACTTAATAACAGTGACTCTTAAGGACACAAAGAACTAAAGCAACAGTACACAATAACAACATAGATAGATACTTGGGAGCATTGTGGTTCTGTAGGATAAGTCCAGGACTGATAACCACAAAGTCAGCAGTTAAAATTTATCAGTAGCTCTGAAGGAGAAAGATAAGGCTTCCTGCTTCCATAAAGATTTACAGCCTCAGAAATCCCATACAGGGTCACTATGAGTCAGAGCTTACTCAATGGCAGTAGTTTGGTTTTTTTCATTGTTGTTGTTGCTAAGTGCTATGGAGTCTGTTCCAACTCATAGTGACTCTGTGTAGGGTTTTTGAGAAATAGCTGGTGGGTTTGAACAGCCGACCTTTTGGTTAGCAGTCCAGTGCTTATCCTACAGTGCCACAACAGGGTTTGTTTTTTTTTAATAGATTGCTATTGTTAAGTGCCATCAAGTCAGTTCCGACCCACAGAGAACTTGTATAGGGTGAGCTTGAACTGCCGACCTTGAGGTTCAAACTGCTTTGCAGTCCAGCACATTAACCCACTGTGCCACACCAAGACACCTTTTTATAGATCAATCCTAAGAAGTTCTGATGGTGCAAGGAGTTAAGTGTTAGTTAATGGCAAGTTTGGTAGTTCAAACCCACCAGCCAAACCATAGGAGAAATAACAGGTTTTGTATTCTTGTCAATGTTTGGTGGTGTGCAGTGGAGTCAGTTCCGACTCATTATGACCCTGTACAGGGTTTCCGAGCCTGTCAAGGTTTACAATCTTGGAAACCTTAAGGAGCAGTTCTACTCTGTCCTACAGGGGCACTATGAGTGGATCCACTCAATGGCAGTAGAATGGGTCCCTGATAGACACTATTAGTCCAAGAAACCAATGAATCATTCAATCATGCTTTCCTCATAAACTGTGTATCCACCCACCCTCAGGCCGCCTAATGTCATAACCAAGTTGACTTTGGCTAATAGCACACCTGGTGGTTCACTTCCAATCTCTTCCATACCTCATCTTCACATACCCAGTTGCAGCAAAATTAATTCCAACTCAGCACAGTGGTTACAAATCAGGCTGCAAACCGCAAGGTCAGCAGTTCAAAACTACCAGCTGTCCCACGGAAGAAAGATGAGGCGTTCTGCTCCCGTAAAGATTTACAGCCTCGGAAACCCTGTACAGGGTCGCTATGAGTCGGAACCAACTCCACGGCACATAACAACAAACAACAACATGGAGACCTCATGTGTGTCAGAGTAGAACTGTGCTCCATATGGTTTTCAGTGTCTGATTTTACAAAAAAAAAAAAAAGATCACCAAACCTTTCTTCCAAGGACCCTCTGAGTGGGCTTGAACCTTTCAATCAGGATCCAAATATGCACGGGTAGATCATGCATACATTGCGTGTCTGGTTTTCCTGCCTTTCACCACCCTTTATCCATTTAGCTTTATGTCAGACAGTCTTTGTGTAAGAATTCTCTACTTCATTTCATACACTAAAACTAATCTCAACAAAATTTCTATTTAGTATAAATTATTAGTCAAAAATACATTATTTTTCTGTTTTAGTTCCTATTTCTATCTCACCTTGATATTATAAAACACGTTTAAACCTTTATGGTCTTCAAACAACCTTGTGAGATAGATGGCACTTAACACAATTTAAGGAGAGAAAAAAAAAAAGTTCCTTGTACCAGATAATTTACAAATAATAAGAATATATCTGTAAAACTAGTCTCCTGATTCCAGAACATGTTGTCTTTCCAGGGCCTGGTACTTCTTACACATCAAAAAACCAAACCCAATTCTGCCAAGTCAATTTCAACTCAGAGTGACTCAATAGGACACAGCAGAACTGTCCCCAAAGGGTCTCCAAGGCTGTCTGTATTCTTTATGGAAGCAAGCCGTCACATCTGTCTCCTATGGAGCAGCTGGTGGGTTTGACCCCTTCAACCTTTCAGTTAGCAGGCACTTTAGCCATTGAACCATCAGGATTTCATATTCATTATATACCTAGCCATAAAGAAGAAAAGGGAAATTCCACATTTAGGGATGAACTTAAAATAATAAGAAACTAGAGCTTCCAACAATAAAAATCTCTGAAGCTACTTAGAAGTTTATTTCAGAATCTAAACAAAATTCTGATTCAGATATCTTTTCCTTAAGGAAGAATATTTCAGATAAATACATTCAAGCAATGGTATTTCTAACTTACATTAAATTATACATTTCAGAATTATTTCATGCTATTATTCATTGCAAGTACTGTGTTTCCATTTCATCAAGTTTTACTGGGATAACCTAGGTAGTTAGTATGGCTTTGAGTATGTTCCTATGTGTTATGAGAGAAAGAGACTGGCTTCCCCATGAAGATTTATAGTCTAGGAAACACTAAAGAGCATCTAATTGACATTGATGGCAATGGATGGGACTCCATTATTGCCATGAGTCAGAATTTAATGACAACAACTAATAACAACCCCATTCCTTCTACTTGGTAAAGAGTATCAATGGTAGTAGCAGGTCCCACCTCCAATATGCCCTCCAGTCAAATGCAGTTGCCTGAGTGATCCCAGAGAAACTGTGACTTCAGGGTCCTGCAAAGAAACTGCCCAAATAACTTACAAATTTGTGAGATATAATTGTTGCTGAATAGGTGCTGCCCAAGTTTCAGGACAGTTTGTTAGGCAACAATAGATAACTGATGTTACTGTTGTTGTTAAGTGCCATCCAGTCTGTTCTGACTCATAGTGACCCAAGGCACAACAGAGAAAACACTGCACCATCCTCACAATTGTAATTATGTTTGAGCCCATTATTGCTGTTTCTGTGTTAATCCATCTTGTTAAAACAGAGTCTTCCTCTTATTCATTTACCATCCACTTTACTAAGCAAGATATCGTCCTCCTGATACTGATCCTTCCTAACAATGTGCCCAGCGGACGAGAGACAAAGTCTTGCCAACCTCACTTCTAAGGAGCATTGCAGCTGTACTTCTTCCAACACAGATTTGTCTTTGTTTGTTCTTCTGCAGTCCGTGGTACTTTCAATATTCTTCACCAACACCGTCATTCAAATGCATGATCTTTTATGGTTGTCCTTATTCATTGTCCAGCTTTCACATATATATTTAAGAAACCGTGGCTTGGGTCAGGCACACCTCAGTCCTCAAACTGACATGTTTACACTTTATCACTTTAAAGAAGACTTCTGATGTAGATTTACCTAGTGCAAATTTGATTTCTTGACTGTTGCTTCCATGAGTATTGATTGTGGATCCAAGCAAAATGAAGTCTTTCACAACTTCAATCTTTTCTCCATTTATCATGATGTTAATTATTGGTCCAGAGTTGTCAGGATTTTAGTTGTCCTGGTATGGTCGATAGGATAAGCACTAGATTACTAACCACAAAGTAGATAGTTCAAACCTACCAGTCATTCCTTAGAAACCCTATACAGGATTGCTATGAGTCAGAACCAACTTGATGGCACTTAACAACAATAACACTGAAGTAAAATCCATACTGCAAGCTTTGATCATCATGAGTAAGTACTTCAAATCCTCTTCATAAGCAAGGCTGTGTGATCTGCATATCACAAGTTGTTAATGAGTCTTCCTCCAATCCTGATGCCATATTCTTTATTTTATAATCCAACTTCTCAGATTATTTGCTCAGAATACAGATTGAATAAGTATGGTAAATGGACACAACCCTGTAGCATACCTTTCCTAATTTTAAGCCATTCAGTATCCCCTTATTCTGATCAAACAACCACCCCTTGGTCTATGTACAGGTTTCTTATGAGCACAATTAAGTTTTCTGCAAGGTTATCCATAGTTTGTCGTGATTTCAACACAGCTTAAATTAAAATCCAATAAGCACAAGTAAACAGCTTTCTGGTATTCTCTGCTTTCAGCCAAAATCCACCTTATAGAGATGATATCCCTAGCTCCACGTCCTCTTCTAAATCTAGCTTGAATTTCTGGCAGGTTCTGTTAATGTACTATTGCAACCAATTTTGAATTATCTTTAGCAAAATTTTACTTGCATGTGATACTAACACAGTTCGATCATTTTCACATTCCACTGAGTCACCTTTCTTTGGAATGGACAGAAATGTTGATCTCTTTCAATGGGCAGGCCAGGCAGCTGTCTTACAAATTTCTTGGCATTGACTATGAGAGTCTCCAGTGCTTTATCAGTTTGTAGAAATATTTCAATCTGTATTCTGTCAATTCCTAGAGCCTCATTTTTTGCCAATGCCATCAGTGCAGCTTGGACTTCTTCCTTCAGTACCCCTGGTTCTTGATCATATGCTACCTCTTGAAATGGTTGAACATAGACTAATTCTTTTTTTATTCCTTTTATCTTTTGATGCTTCCAACATTATTTAATATTTTGCCCATGTTTTGGTTGTTACGTGCCATTGGGTCAGTTCCAACCCTTAGCGACCCTGTATAAGGTTTCCAAGGAGTGGCTGGTGAGTTTGAACTACTGACCTTTTGGTTCAAACCAACTTTGCAGTCCAGCACATTAACCCACAGCACCACACCAGGATTGCCCATAGAATCCTTCAATATTGCAGCCTGAGGCCTGAATATTTTCTTTAGCTCTTTCAGCATGAGAAATGTTAAGCATGTTCTTCTGTTTTGGTTTTCCAACTCCAGGTCTTTGCACATGTCATTATAATACTTTACTTTATCTTCTTAAGTAAGCTGCCCTTTGAACTTTTCTGTTCAGCTTTTATTTCATTTATTCCAATTGCTTTAGCTTCTCTATATTCAAGAACAAGTTTCAGAGTCTCATCTGCCAACCATTTTGGTCTATTCTTTCTTTCTTATCTTATTAATGACCTTTTGCTTTCTTCCTGTATGATGTTCTTGATGTAATCCCACAACTCCTCTGGTCTTTTGTCATTAGTGTCTAATGCATCAAATGTGTTCTTGAGATGGTCTCTAAATTCAGGTGGGATATATTTAATTGGCTCTTTTGAAGTGGTGGTTTTAATTTTCTTTACCTTCAACCTGAACTTGCATATGTGCAATTATCAGTCCAAATAAGACCAGTGAGCTCCAGGCCTTGCGTGAGCTGATAATATTGAGTTTCTTTATAGCCTTTCCACAGATGTAGTCGATTTGATTCCAATATGTTACATTTGGTAAAGTCCATATACATCATTTCCATTTACATTGATTTAAAAAGGTATTTATTCACAATGAAAAAGTCATTGATCTTGCAAAATTCTAATATATGATCTCCAGCATCATTTCTATTGCCAAGGTCACATTTTTCAAATACTGATCCTTCCTCTTTGTTTCCAACTTTTGCATTCCAATCATCAGCAATGATCAATACATCTTGATTGCATGCCTGATCAAGTTCAGACTGAGGAAGCTAGTAGAATTCTTTGATTTCTTCAATACTGGTTTTAGTAATTGGTGTGTAAATTTAAATAATAATCCTATTAACTGCTCTTCTTTGTAGGAGTATGGATATTATCCTGTCACTGACAGCATTGTACTTAAAGATGGATCACGTAGTGCTCTTTTTGACCAAGAATGCAATGCCATTCCACTTTAATTTGTCATTCCAGGCTTGGTAAACTATATAATTGCCCACTTCAAAAGGGCCATTACCAGTCCATTTTAGCTCACTAATGCCTAAGATATCAATCTTTATACATTGCATTTCATTTTTGATGACTTCCAATTTTCCTAGAGTCATACTTCATACATTCCATCTTATGATTTTAATGGATGATTGCAGCTATTTCTTCTCATTTTCAGTTGTTCTCTATGAGCAAATGAAGGTCCTGAAATGTTTGCTCATCCACGTCATTAAGGCCAACTCTACTTTGAGGAGGCATCTCTTCTCCAGATGTATTTTGAGTGCTTTCCTACCTGAGAAGTTCGTTTTCCAGCATTGTATCAGACAATTTTCTGCTGCTATTCACAAGATTTTCAGTGGCTAACCACTGTGGTCTGCTTCTTCTTCTTTCTACTCTATCTTAGTTCTCAAGCCCCTTGAAACCTGTCCACCTAGAGTGAACCTGCTGGCATTTAAAGTACCAACAGCATTGCTTCCAGAATCACTGTAACACACAAGCCACCACAATACAACAAACTGACAAGTGAATGATGGAAATAATTGATACAAGACAAAGAATACTTCTTAGGGATCAGAGGAACTTTTACAGACTTCCAGAAGAATGAACAAATCAGCCTTAGAAGAAATTCAACCAAAATACTCCATAGAAGTGAATAAGAAAACTTCAGCTTGCTTACTTTGGATACACCAACAAGAAAGCCAATAAACAGAACAAGGCAGTATGATTGGTAAAGTAGAGGGTCAGTGAAAGCTAGGAAAACCCTCAATGAGCTGGTGGTGGTAGTGGTATGACTTGGAGTCAGTTCTGAGTCATAGTGACCCTGTTCTATAAATCTTTACAGGAGCAGAAAGCCTCATCTGTTTCATATTGAACAGCTGGTATTTTCAAACAGCTGAATTTGGGGTTAGCAGCCTGACTCATAACCACTGTGCTACCAGCTAGACTGATACAATAGCCACAGCAATAGACTCAAAATGCTAATAATCAAAAGGATGGTGCAGTACCACACAATGTTTTGTTCAGGTCTCCATGACTCTGTGCTTAGTGTAAAACTGCAAGGTAAGCACTTGACCCCATGGTCAGTTTGAACCACAAGGTCAGCAGTTCAAACTCAACAGCCACTCCTTGTAAACCCTATAAAGGGTTCCCGTAAAGATTTACAGCCTCGGAAACCCTGTACAGGGTCTCTATGGGTCGGAACCGACTCGACAGCACTTAACATGAGTCAGAACCAATGGTATTTAACAACAGCAACAGTAACAATGTAGGGACAGGAGAAAGAATCAAGTTTGTCAGGTGCCTAAAGACAAAGATTAGAAAAAGGGAACTAGGCCAGGATAATAGTAAGGCCAAGGGGAAATTTCAGGGAGAAGTAGGTTAAGAGGGGCACTCTGGAGAAGCAAAGAGCATTTTCTTCTGGGTGGAGAGAGAATGAAAAGAAATAGGCAATATTTACAGACATAACCAAAATGACAGTCCACCAAGAGTGTCCTTCCCCCATTCTGCCATTTTCTCAGTCAATTGAGTAAAAATCTGAATCGCTTCCAATTGTATTGTGTTTTATTTTGTTTTTTAATGAGCATTTTCATTTTAAATATATATTCTTAGTATTTTTAATTTTAATTTAGAGGCATGGAAAGTAAAGTGGATGATTATTGTCTCAGCAATATGGAGGGGTAACTAACATCTAAGAAGATGTTGTTGTTCTTAGATACCATTGAGTCGATGCTGACTCATAGCAAGCCTGTGCACAACAGAACGAAACGCAGGCTGTCCCACACCAACCTCACAATCATTGCTACCCCTGAGCCCATTGTTGCTGCCACTGTGCCAATCTATCTATTTGGGGGTCTTCCTCTTTTTCTCCAACCCTAGTGGTTATGAATAGGGCTGCTAATCTCAAGGTCAGCAGTTCAAAACTACCAACTGTTTCACAGGAGAAAAATGAGGCTTTCTGCTCCCATAAAGATTTACCGCCTTGGAAACCCTATGCAGGGTCGCTATGACTCGGAACCAACTCCACAGCACATAACCACCACCAACCAACCTTCTCCAGGCAGTGGTCCCTCCTGACAATATGTCTAACATATGAGAGAAGAAGTTTGTCCATCCTGGCTTCCAAGGAGCATTCTAACTGTATTTTTCCCAGTACAGATCTATCTATTCTCTTGGAAGTCCGTGGTACTTTTAATATTCTCCATAACACATCAATTCTTCTGCAATCTTCCTTATTCATTGTCCAACTTTTGCATGCATATGAGGTTGTTGAAAATATCGTGGCCTGGGTCAGGTGCACCTTAGTCCTTAAACTGACACCTGTATTCTTCAATACTTTAAAGAGGTCTTTTGCAGATTTGCCTAATGTAATATATCATGTGATTTCTAAGAAGATGGTGTAAAAATGAATTCAACTAGAAAGGACAGCATTCTAAGAGGAGGTTTCATGGCACTGTGACTTCAGATTGGGCTGCTAACCACATACTCAGCAGTTCAAACTATTATGGGAGAAAGATCAGACTGTCTGCCCCCCCCCATAGCAATTTACAACCTGGATAACCCTGTATAGTGTTGATGGGAGTGGGTTTAGAGGTTTTGGAAGGTGGTCCTAAGACAAAAAATGAACTTTCTGAGCTATTCAGACTGACTGTTCACTTCTTCCCTGACATTGTTTTTAGTTGTTGTTAAGTGTCGTTGAGTAGGTTCTGACCCATAGCGACCCTGTATAGGGTTTCTGAGGAGCAGCTGATGAACTTAACCACTACCTCAAAGTTCTAACCAACTTCGCAATACCACGCATTAACCCGCAGCACCACATGCCTCTTCCCTGATACTTTAGCAATATAAAGAAGGTGGAAGACTAAAAAAAGGCCAAGAACACAACAATAACAGGAAAGGCAGAAGCTTTGATTAAGAATGGGGTGATTATATGATCAATTTCAGAGAACATAAAGGTTCTTGGGAGGGGAGTAAGAGAAAAGGTAATCCTTAAATTCCAAATTTTGAAACAAGGAAGAACAGTGGGGCAGAGAAAGCTAGTAAAAGCAGAGAGGAGTCAGGAAAAGACAAAGGAAGTTGGCAATAATACAAACTCATTCATCATGGAGAACCAGAGAAATTGGCAGCAGATGAGGAAAAAGAAATTCACGTAGCAGTGAGGGACTGTGGAAATGGCCAAGAATGTTCTCTGTGAAGGTGGAAGAAAATTCAGCCAGGAAAAGGAAGTAAGAAGAGAAAAAGACTAAGAATAGAAATTCTTAATGGCAAGGCAACAAGAATAAAACCAATAGGTCATATTAACATGTGTGTGTTGTGTTGTATTAAATTCCTTAAAGTGTTTCGTGTGAAATCCAATCCTTAGGCATGAAAATTACAAGTTAAACCTCTTTACCATGTTGTTGTTGTTGTTAAGTACCATGGAGTATGTTCCAACTCATAGTGACCCTGCACAGTGTTTCCGAGGCTGTAAATCTTAATTGGAGCAGAAAGCCTCATCCTTCTCTCGCAGAACCGCTGTTTTGAACTGCCAACCTTGAGATTAGCAACCTGATTCATAACCACTATGGTACCAGAGCTCCTTTGTTGCTGTTGTTGTTGTTGTTAAGTGCCGTCGAGTCAATTCCGACCCATAAGGACCCTGTATAGGGTTTCTGAGAAGCAGCTGGTGAGCTTGAACTCCTTAGGTCACCTAAAAATAACTTCAGGTACCGGGAGAACTGAAGATTAAGCAAGATCCAAATATGTTCTTTGGATCCAGAAAGCAAACCAATGAGAAACTCATGCCAAGTTATGGAAGCATGCTTTCCTGGTGGGGCTGTCTCCAGTGTTGCCAATGTCTGCCACCCTCTTGCTCCAAGGATTCAGCTAAGAAGTGTGAAGTAGCTAGTTTCTCAAGCGTAACTGTTACTTTCAATAATTACATATCCTCTAATGTCCCTTTGAGTTCCAAAGTCTTAGAAACAGGCTGCTTTCACGGGCATTTGATCTTTGCAATTGCATTGGACCCCATGCTCATGTGATTCTGTATATAGCAACCCTGTATAGCGTTCCTTAGGAGTGGATATTGAGCTTGAACTGCCAACGTTGCAGTTCAAACGGCTTTGCAGTCTGGCGCATTAACCCACAATGCCACATCAGGACTCCAGTTTAGTCATTAGGTCTTGATAAATGAAGACCCTGAAAACAGGGAAGTTAGTTTAAAAATTAGCCGAGATGACCTCATGGTCCTAGAAGGAGAACAGGATGTGCTTAAGCCCACCAGACAGCTATCTCAGGAATTTAGCAACTTGGACCCTAAAAGGTAGAATGTTTGAGAAGGATTATTGCCTGATTGTTTCCTTTTCCCTAAAGGTAGAATGCTTGAAGAAGTTTATTACTTTTTTGTTTCTTTTTCCAAAAAATGCTATCTTGATGTTAAAATGGGTTAAGTGTGCATCCAAATGTAACTTAGATGGTATATAACATGCCTACTCTTCATAATGGACAGGATGGTCTTGAGAAACGATTCTCTCTGTCCTGCAGACTGCTGGCTTGCTATTAGTAAAGCTTGGACTGGGTGGAGGAGAAAGCTTGAAAAGAAATAGGCAATATTTACAGACATAACCACCATCTCTGACTGACTACAGTGACAGGCGGCAAGCCCCCATGTTTGGCAACATTGGTTCCTCAGTTTTCTTCTATTTATCATTAGCTATTTGGGTTGGTGTTGTTGTTGGGTGCCATCATTTTTTTATTTCTAGCAGCCCCATATGACAGAGTATAATTGCCCCATTTTTGTGTGTTTTGTTGTTGCTGTTGTTGTTTTTACTGTAAACTTTATGGAAGCAGTTTGTCAGGTCTTTTCCCCCACAGAGCCAATGGGGTTCAAACTAGTAACTTATTGGTTAGCTGTCAGGTGCCTAACTATTTGTGCCACCAGGAAAAATGTAGGCTTAAAGGAAGATCATATAGGCTGACTGGAGGAAGTTTACTGCCTCTTTTCTTTCTGTCATCACAGTTGCCACTTACACTGCTGTGCTTTATAAACTAAGAGAAAGAAAGGCATAGAGCAGACTGAAGAAAATAAGAAGTCAAGGAAACTAAAGGGGGTAAGAAGCAGGGAATAGAGAAACTACAGACCATGAAATGGGTCTGCAAATTAGAAAGATGGAAAAGAAGAAAGTTTGAAGCCAAACCACGGAGAATTCAACCCAGTGAGATCACTAGACTGAGGTAGGAAAAGAAACATCATGATAGATCTCCAAATGTGTTCCCAGTCTCTGCTCACTAGAAATAAAATATTTGTCACTATGTATTCCTTATACTTTTTAATAATTTGATCCTCTTCAGTAGAACTGATTATCTTATCTTGCCCTAAGGAAAAATATTGTCCAGAGATTGCAGCACTCAACTCTCATGCAAGAACAGAAGAAGTTTGTTTGTGCATTATTCCTGGAGATGTTATCTCTAAACCATTACATTTCACAGTTTTTACCATAATCAGTCCTGGCTAGCCACATCATCCTAACTATTCCTGTGACACTTTTAGTCTTTCCACAAGAAGACAAAGGACATGACCCTGGATATTTTGAAAAGGTCTACAATATTTTCCTTAGCATATGAAGGTTATCCAAACCACTGTTTATATTAAAAATAAATAAAGCTGAGTTTCCCCCTTTGTACCAGTCCACTAGAGGAAGTAATTCCCGTGTGTCAGATTGTTAGAACTAAAAGGGACCTCAAAACACATCCAATGAGAAAAATCAGCTCTAGAGAGAAAATATCCTTTGTCTAAGCTTCCAGAACTCACTAGAATTGATAGCAAAGCAAAGATTCAGGAAATCCTGGTGTGTCATTGTAAGATAAATGCTTGACCCCAAAGTTGATTTGAACTGCAAGGTTGGTGGTTCAAACTCACAAGCCTCTCCTTGGAAGCCCAATAGAGGGTTGCTATGAGTTGGAACTGACTTGACAGCACTTGCAACAACAACAGAGAACTAGCACAGTAATTTCAGCTCGGGACTACGATGTTCAGAAGAAGGAAACACAGCTAGAAAGATAACTGGAACATGGCCCTTCTGACCTTGGGTTAGGACATCTGATTACTGAAGCTTCTGAGGTCTCTTTCCACCTCTGAACACCCTGGTGTATAGAATAGTAGAAGGATGTTGAGCATGTGACATTGGGCAAATCACTTCAGATCTTTATCTTCCTTATGAACAAAATAAGGATAAGCCAAGCAGTCAACTTAAGCCTAAGTGACTGAGGAGTGGTGATATTTGAAGGATGGGGAAATAAAAATGAAAGAGTTGATTCATTCATCCCTGTTCTTCTTAGGGGACAAACTGAGAGACAGTTAAACAGATGTGATTGGTGCTCCATCCACATAAGGTTGGCCCTCTCATGCACGTCATCTTAGAAACCAAAGGTTGCTATGGGTCAGAACTGATTTGACAGCACCTGCAAGTACTTAACAACAACAACCATTCTTACTGTGGCACTGTGGGTTAATGCGCCAGACTGCAAAGCCGTTTGAATGGCAAGGTTGGCAGTTCAAGCTCACCAGCTGCTCCTTGGAAACTCTATACAAGGTCGCTATCGGTCAGAACCAACTTGATGTCACTTAACAACAACAATCACAACAAATGAGTTTTGTGTGATGCTGTAGGATAAGCACTGAACTGCTAACCACAGGTAGGCAGTTATAACCCACAAACCACTCCTTAGAAACCCTATACATTGTTGCTCTGAATCAGGCTGCCTCAACAGCACTTACCAATAACAACCATAACAAACAAAAAGGAAAATCATGAGTGACTTTGGTGGTGGTGGTGGTGATGTGCTGTCAAGCCAGTTCCAATTCATTTGTTGTTGTTGTCAGGTGCCATCAAGTCGGAACCGACTCATAGCGACCCCATGCACAGCAGAACGAAACAATGTCCGATCCTGGGCCAACCTCAC
>NW_006408567.1:1904498-1926455 GCF_000296735.1 Chrysochloris asiatica
ATTTCTGGATTCTCCTGCAAATTCCCCAGCTATAAACCCTCCAAACCTCCAAACACACCTTTATATTTGTTACAGAGTTCCAACACCAACTCATGAGTCCTCTAGACCCGGTATTCCGTGTTGTTGTTGACCGAGCTCCTCACTACATGTCTACCCTATCCACCATCTTCAAGGTGGAAGGCCTGGTAGTGTAGTGGTTAAAAATCTGGCTGCGAACCCCGCGGTCAGCAGCTCATATCCTCCAGGCCCTCCACATGAGAGAGATGAGGCTTTCCGCAACTTGCAGTTAAACAGCCTTGTGGCCCAGTATTCCATGTTGTTGTTGTTGGAGCTCCTCACTACATGTCTCGCTAGTTCTCGCTGCTCCAAGTTCTCGCTGCTCCTATTCTCCTTCCAATTCATAGTGACCCTGTATAGTATTTCAAGGCTGTAAATCTTTACGAGAGTAGAGAGACTCGTCTTTCTCTGGTGGAGATTCAAACTACTAACCTTGAGGTTAGCAGCCCACTATATAACCTACTATGCTACCAGAGTGGCTTTAGAGAAAAGAAATGTATTTTCTCACAGTCCTAAGAACTAAAACTCAAAGTTAGCATCTCAGCCACATCAATTCTTCCCATGGGCTTCTCTCCTAGTTTCTGGTATCCACTGGAGGCAGTCCTCGGCATTCCTCTGAATGTATATGGGTCTTCATGTGAATAGTATCTCTCTCCCCTGGTGTGTCTATTCGTCTCTTTTTATAAGACCTCTCCTAAGGTAGTAGCTTTAGAACCCACTCTACTCGGGTACTCTCATTAAAGTAAAAATAAATAAATAAATAAATTCTCTTCTCAAATAGGGTCACACTTACAGATAAAGGGTTTAAGATGTCAACATAACTTTTAAGGGACATGATTCAATCCATAGCACAAGCTCAATAATGCAAGCATTGACCACTCTCACCTTGAGGTAATCTCTAGTCACTGCAGTCCACATAGACAAAATGTAACATGCCAAAAATGTTGGGAAATACTATGAATTGAATTGTGTCCTCCCAAAATTTATGTTGCAATTCTACCCACAGCTTATAGATATAACGTAATGTAATCATATTCCATAATGCAATATAACCAATCAGTTAAGGTCACACCAGTGTATATCCTAAACCTAATAACTTCCAAGTGACATAAAGAGCAGCAGAGACAAACGAGTTCATCCTAGGGAAGACAAACATGCCAAGGAACCAAAGAACATCAAAGATGACCTACAAGGAAGGAATCGACATGACCAAGACCCTGATTTGGACTTTGGGCCTCCACAGCTGTGAGAAAATAAAAGTTCTGTTCTTTTAAATCCAACACTGGTATTTCTGTTATATAAGAACTAGAAAACTAAGGCAAGGAGTCAATGCCCTGAGATATAGTCCTCAACAAGTCACGGATGGTTGGTGCATAAAAATCCTAGCTCCATTGCCCTGTGGGTGGAATCAGGAGCAACAACTCTGAGATATGCTCTCTAGAATTCCCGTCAGTTCTCCAGAAGGATTAAACCCCAGCTGCCCACAGTGGTGATGGTTGTGTGACATGGAGTCAATTCAAACTCATAGCGACCCGGTATAGGGTTTCCAAGGCTGTAAATCTTCACAGGAGCAAAAGTCTCATCTTTCTCCCATAGAATGGGTGGTAGTTTCAAACTGCTAACCTTGAGGTTAGCAGCCCAACTTGTAACCACTACACTACAAGAGCCCAAGCAGTAACCTCCTCAATATCAGACTCATTCATAATTTCTTAGCTTCCTTTTCTTCACTATTTCATGCCCCAACTTTCTTATGACTACTTCCTAGAATAACTTCTCACACATATTGTTGTTGCTAAGTACCTTCAAGTCATTTCTGACTCATTTGTTGTTGTTGTTAAGCACCATTGAGTTGGTTCTGACTCATAGCGACCCTGTGTAGAGTTTCCAGGAGGGGCTGGTGAGCTTGAATCACTGACCTTATGGTTCAAACTGACCTTGCAGTCCAGCATGAACCCTCAGTGCCATACCAGGACTCCATAGGGACCCTGTATAGTGTTTCCAAGGAGCAACTGGTGTGGTTCACATTCCAGCGCTGATCCTACAGTGCCGCACCAAACCCTTTTCTTAGAACTTGCTTCTGGAAGATCCAACTAAAATGTCCAACAGAAACACCCAGCAGGTGGTCCAATATTCAAACCTGGAAATTGTGTCAGAAGGACAAAACCGAAATATGTATTTGCAAGTTGCTGTGCATGCATATCTGTTGTATGTTACAGAAAAGTGAGAGAAAGTTTAACTTTAAGTATAACAATTAAAAGCTAAGAGCAAGCAGAAACTTGAACAAGAAATAATTCTGCAGAGGCCCAACAAGCAGCAGAAGAAAATAACAGGAAAGCCCCTTGTAATGAATAAGGAATGTAGGAGAACAAGAAGATGTAATGAAACTTGTCTGACCTAAAACACACCTATCATGATATGTACAAATAACACCCAAAGTCCCACCGACTGCATCCTATGTCAATTCTTAAACAGGAAGTTGGGAGAACTGTTGATCCCCTTCCCAGTCTTGCCCTTCCATAGACTAACTTACAAATTTAAATAAGAGTCTCCTCTTATACAACTTGAGATTGTGCCCACCAAGATACAGGCAGCTTCACCCTTCCAGGAGGGCCATCCTTAGTGGTAACACGAGCCTTACAGCCCTTTCTCCAAAGCATATACTTTCATTGACTGCTACATTTATTTCTAATTGTGATCATGGTAATTAAACAAGCTTTAAAATATTGCTAACTGGCAGACACACACTCTAAGTTGATTTCCCAGGTCTTTCAGGTATTCATGGTATCATGAATACTTTATGTTATTTACTTTCTTCGGTGTGGTCAGGATTTTTTACTTGCTTCTTACCTTTAAAATGTGGCAAAGGTGATGGTATACACACGATTACATCACCTAAGATCGTGACCCTTCTTGCTAGGAAACTTTCTACCTTACTGTTTTTGAAGAAACAAGTAGCCATGCTGTGAAGGCCCATGTGGTAAGAAATTGAGGATAGCCTCCATTCAACAGCCAGCAATAACCTCACCATTCTAGATCCCGCTTCTCAGCTCAGAGCTATCGAACACTGCTTTCACCTTGCTGTTGTTGCTAAGAACTGTCAAGCTTGTTCCAACTCACAGTGACCCTATATAGGGTTTCTGAGGAGTGACTAGTGGATTTGAACCATCAACCTTTCAGTTAGCTGTCCAGTGCTTATCCTATAGCACCACATTAGTCCCCAGTTCTAATCCAAGAACATGGTAATAGTTAAGGTTTTGGATCAGCTTGGCTGAATCAGGATTCTCAGTGGTTTAGCAGTTAAGATTTAATTATCACCTCTATAATGAGATCAAATATGATGCAATTCCCCCATAATGTAATCTGATATGATAAGCTCTGACCTGAAGTAATTATCCTATGTGTTGTAAATTCTCACTTCTATGATGTTAATGAGGACAGATGCAATCTACAGTATTAGGTTATATCTTAACTTTTCAGATATAGAAGAAGAGAGATGTGAGCAGAGATAGGAAGTACCTGCTACCACCAACAAAGAAGAACCGCAAGCAGAGTTCATCTTTTGGCCTGGAGTCCCTGTACTGTGAAATTCCTAGATCTAAGGAAAGATTGATTCCAAGACACATAAAGATCTCCAAGGAATTCTGGGCTTACAGATACTGAAAGGAGACAAGAACCATTTTCCAAAGTCAGTGCTCTGAATTTGGACTTCTAGCCTCCAAAACTATGAGAGAATAAATTCCTCTGTGCTAAAGCCATCCACTTATACTATGTCTCTTATAGCAGCACTAGAAAACTGACAAGAACCTTTTTCCTCATGTTCAACCTACCACCAACTCATTGATAGGGGAGTCAGGAGAGAGGACACAGCTCCTTTTCAGTCTCCCCTGTAACACAAGCCCCTCCATTCATTTGTCAGTTTGTTGTATTGTGGAAGTTTCCATGTTGCTAAGATGCTGGAAGCTATGCCACTAGTATTTCAAACATCAGCAGGGTCACCTATGGTGGACAGGTTTCAGGGGAGTTTACAAACTAGAAACAAAGAGCTGGGTGAACTACTTCCAATCATTAGCCAATGAAAACACTATGTTTAACAGCAGAACATTGTTCAATAAAGATATAGTACTAGATGAACGCCTCCGGTGAAAGACACTCAAAATACAAAGTGACTGCAACATTGGACTTGAGCATACCAACAATGTTGTAGGGCTGGACAACACTTCTTTCTGTTAAGCTCACTATGAGCTGATGCCAATTCAGTGACACCTAACAACAATAGAGCAAAAGCATTATGGGTTCCAAAATCAGTGGGTTGGGTTTCCTGAGGAATGAAAGGTTTTGCTTTTGGATCCTCTTGCATTTTATACGTTGGCAAGGACCCTTGTTGGTCCGTTAGCAGATATGTGATGTCTCCAAAGGTCACTTATCTTAGGCCCACCTGGGACACCCAGGCTCCAAAACAAGAACCAGTCTCTGGCCTGTAGCTTCTGGCATCACCCCTGGATGAAGCCCAAGTACTTTTCTGTTGCAAAAGCACAAGATAATGTTGGTATGTGGGTTAGAAAACTTGTAATATTTGGAAATTATCTTTCAACTCAATAACATGTAAAAGATGTGTCTTTCTAAAATGGAGTTCAAGGGTCTTTCTAGAATACCCAAGAAGGAAAATGAAGTCATAATTGGTTCCTAATGACATGGTATATATTCACTTCTCTAGTTAGCTGCACAATGGAATAAAATGCTACCTGGTTATGTGCACATCCATGATTGGTTGCAAATTGGACAATTTTGATCCATAGGGTTTCCACTATTGATTTTCAAAAGTAGATCATCAGGCCTTTCTTCCTATTCCATCTTGGTCAGGAAGCTCTGTTGAAACCCGTTCTGCATTGTAACAACATGCAAAACTCAACTGGCAAATGACTGTGCGTAAGGTTCGTTGGCCAAGAATCAAGTCTAGATCTCACATATAGAAGGCAAGAATTATACCACTCAAGAAAGAAGAGTGGCGAGAATCAAAGATGCTTGGAAAAAATTAGTCCAGTGGACTAATGTGAATATCAGTCTCCATGATTCTGAGACCAGAAGAACTAGATAGTGCCTGACTATCACTACCAACTGCTCTGAAAAGGACCACATTAGAACAGGAGTGTGGCACATTTATTCTGTCAAAATTTATGACATAATTTGAGGACCATACAAAATTATCGTAAAACTTAACCTGCCATATTTGGTCAAACATTTAATTAACTCACCCCTAACTTGATGAATGGAACTGTAGTTGCCTTGACAGGGCCAGACCAAGTGATTTTTCAGGCCTTATTCACATTGCCATGGACTACCAAAAGAACCAATAAATCTGTTTTGGAAGAAGTGCAAACAGAGTGCTCCTTGGAGGCCAAGATGGCTAATCTTCGTTTCTCATACTTTGGACATATTGTCCAGAGGGAACAGTCACTGGAGAAGGATGTCATGCTGTGTAAGGTGGAGGGTCAGAGAAAAAGGGGAAGACCCCTAACGAGATGGATCGGCCAGGTGGCATCATTGATGGCGTCAAGTGTGGCAGTGGTAGTGAGGTTGGCCCAGGATTGGACTATGTTTCGTTCTGCTGTGCATGGGGTCGTTAGGAGTTGGTTCCGACTCGATAGTACCTGACAACAACAACAACATTCACACACAAAAATTTAAAAAAGTTATGCCACTAAACCACCGTCTCCATGTGTATGATAATGTTGTTGTGTGCTGTTGAGTGAATTCCAACTCATAGAGATAAGGATAAAACACTAGATACGCACCATCGGATAAGCACTGGACTGCTAACCACAAGGTTGGAGGTTCAAATCCACCAGCCACTCCTTGGAAACCATATTGAGTCAGAACTGACTCAATGGCACTTACAACAACAACAGCAACAAGGAACCCTATATAGGATAGAGTAGAACTTGCCCATAGGTTTCCAATGCTATAATCTTTACAGAGTCCTAATGTGGTGGCTCTGGTAGTGTCGTGGTTACAAATCGGGCTGTGAACCTCAGGAACAGCAGTTCAAAACTACCAGCTGTTCCACGGGAAAAAGATGAGGCTTTCTGCTCCTGTAAATATTTCCAGCCTCGGAAACCCTGTATAGGGTCGCTATGAGTCGGAACCAACTCCACAGCACATAACAACAACAACAACAACAATGTGGTGCTGTAAGATAAGCAGTGGACCACAAAGTCAGTTTGAACCTTAAAGTCGAAAGTTCAAACACAGCAGCCACCCCTTGGAAGCCTAATACAGAGTTGCTATGAGTCAGAACTGACTTTACAGCACTTAACAACAGTAACAATTTTACTGAAGCAAATTTCCTTCTCTAATGAAGCAGCTGGTGAGGTCAAACTGCCAACCTTTTATTTATCAGCTGATTGCATAACCACTTTGCCATCAAGGTGCCTTTTTTATATACTAGCACAACCAGATTTGGACTCCACTGCCTTTTCTATTTCAGATGGAAATTTCCTATTTCAGATGGAAACGTGTGGATCCATTTGAGGAGAATACAAAATCATTGTAAATATGTTTTAATCTCTGAAAAATCAGTATGTCCCATTGGAACAGATACTCATTCTCTCTCATCGGCATATAATAATTCAAACAGGAGACATGTGAACTGCAAAATTTTTCCACAAAATCCATAAAGTAAAAGCTTTTTTGGTCTGAGTAGGATAAGACTGGACATAGAAAGTATGATAAATATTACTAAAATTATCTTTCTTAAATGTAATGGTCCAATTCCAAAGACAAAAGTCAGTTTCCTATTCTGAATCATTTCTCAATAGGCTGAATTTGCAAGCAATGGTTTACACTTATAAGGGTCACATTTTAACTAAATATCCTCTGTCTTTGGACTCGAAGGTTGCATCATAATCACATTTGGATGCATCAAAGTTATCATCCAGCACACGTGATGCCATGGGTATCACACATGATACCATCTAAATAATGAGCTTATACTTAGGGTGCAACATAAATTAATAATTTACCTACAAGGAGATAGAGGTTTAAAATGGTTCCTCCACTCTTGTGTGCTAGCAAACTTTATCCTACATCCTGGATCCTCAACAGGCCATCATCCAACAGCTGTTTGGGGGAAAGAAAAAAAAAAACACCTTTCCTCTGGAACTTCCTCACTTCTCTGCACCCTACGGCTACCTACTTCTCTTAAGCACTTTACTTTCTTCCTCTGATTCTTCTTATGTTTTCTGACTCATTCAGTTCTACCTATATCCACCCATTCAGGCAAGTATTGGGGAAAGAGGTTTCCCAATCCATGAATCAAGTATCTATAAGACACTAAGAACTTCTGAACAACAAACTGAACTTCACTTAGGATATCTCCTGAGCATGACTACGCTACAAATCTCTGTCCTTCTTCCACCTACATTCAGTACTAAATGCTGCCTTCTTTTTTTTAATTTTACTCTAGACATGACTTAGGATGGTAAAGTATTAGACACACACACACAAAAAAAAAAAAAAAAAATCTAACATGATAGAATTTATAGAGCACTTTCTTATAAGATTGCCATGAGTCAGAATTGACTTGATGACAGTGGGTTTGACTTTTGGGGTTTTTGATCAGCACTAGACTGAACCACAAGGTCAGAAATTCAACCCCACCAGTGGCTCCTCAGAAGCCCTATACAGACAGAGGTCATTAAGAAAATGATGATTTGACAGTATGAAGTCAGATTTTTTTTTTTTTTTAATAATGTTGTTGTTGGTTGTTAAGTGCCATCAAGTTGGCTCCGACCATAGCGACCCTGTATATGGGTTCAAAGGAGCAACTGGTGAGCTTGAACTGCCAGCCTTGTGGCTCAAACCAACCTTGCAATCCAGAGTATTAACCCACAGCACCGCACCAGGTCTCATTTAGTACTGCACGATAGATGTTTTCAACACCCCCTGGAGCATATTTGACAATTTCTGGAGACATTTTTGATTGTCACAATTGTGGGGCACTATTGGCATCTAGGGAGTCCTGGTATAGTGCTGTGGGTTAATGCGCCAGACTGCAAAGCCGTTTGAACTGCAAGGTCAGTTGTTTAAGCTGCTCCTCAGAAACCCTACACAGGGTCGCTATGGGTCAGAACAAACTCGACAGCACTTAACAACAACAACAACAACATTGGCATCTAGTAGGCAAAAGCCAGTGCTGCTGCTAAATAGCCTGTAATGCACAGGGCAGTCCCCCACAACGAAGAATTACCCAGTCTACAGTGTCAAGAGCATCGGGTTGAGACACTGGAAGGAGTTTAGTCTAGTTGGCACATTTACCACTCTCCACCCCACTCTTTTTCATGAACTTTTATTCTCTATGTCTATTTTAATAGTCATGTCATATGTTAATCTTTTACTGCAAGGCACTAAAGTTCTGAAGGGGAGTAAGGAGAGTGTGGATAACAGACAAAGTGACTTTGAAAGAATCTCCAAGGAGGAGTACCCTGCTTGGAACAAAATGCTCTGAGGGCACTATTTTGGGAACAGTGATCCAACAAGCCAAAGATCGGTGGTTCCTGAAATCCTGTTCAAAAAAAGCTGTTGGGGGTGGGAGAGTGGTTACCCTGGAACATGCCATTGCAATGAGAAATCTTGAAAGGAAAAAAAATCTGTAATCTGATGCCAGCCTTAACAGCTCTTCACTAACCATAAATCAAGAGAAAGTGAAATAATTTCCATCACACTCATACTGCATGTTCTCTGGGGTTTACAGGGAAGGAAGAGACCATGTGGAGGGAATGCATTAGTGTGTGGTTCCGTAAGCAAAGTCTAATTAGTCAGACGATAAAGTCAACAGGCTTCAGTAATGAAATGTATGTCCCAACCATGCCTATATTGAGCAAACACTAAAAAAGCTCAAGAATGACAGACATTCCAGCAACTTCAGTGGAAAAACATTTTTGTTTATGTTGCAGGACTGACATGTAAACTTTGAAAGCACACTATCGAATGAAGAAAATATTTTAATTGGCCTTTAAAATATTCTTATAGGGACAAAATCAACTTGTTTAAAATGTTGCCTGGCTGCTCTCTGATTTTGGCAGCTCATTACACTGTCTTAGCGCCATAAGAATAATTAATCATTATGTCAGTTTCTTTAAAAAGTGTTCCAGGTTTTACCCAATTCTGAGTCAAAGTTATTTATACCTTAGAATGTTGTTAACTGCTTCATGTCAGAGGAAAATATGGAGTGAGTTATAGTTATTACCTCAGTTAATATCTTTCTTTTTTTTTTTTTTGGCAGATTATGTTCATATTCTTTAAGACTAGGATGTCCCATTCCCTGCCTATTAAAATTCTCTTTATAATTCAAGGGCTAACTCAAATACCACTTTCTGCATTAAACTGTCCCTGATACCCTATGAACATCAACCAATTGTTCTATTTTGTTCCCAGCTATATTGTTTGTATCTTCACTAAGCACTTCGTTATTATTGTTATTACATGCCATCAAGTTGATTTTTACTCAAAGCAGCCCAATGTAACACAGTAGAATTACCCCAGAGGCTGTAATCTTTACCGGACCAAATCACTAGGTCTTTTCACCTATGGAGTCAAACGTTTAGATAGCAGTCAAATGTTTGTGAGTCACCAGGATTCCTCATTTTGCTTTACTTAGTTATCTGTGGAGTCCTGGTGTGGTGCTGTGGGTTAATGTGTTGGACTGCAAAGCTGATTGAACCGTAAGGTAGGCAGTTCAAGCTCACCAGGCACTCCTGGGAAACACTATACAGGGTCGCTATGGATCGGAAATGACTCAACGGCACTTAACAACAACAGTTACCTGTGTGGTGTGTCTTCCTGAGTTGAGTTGAAACACTGGCAATGAGAGGGCCTGCATCTTATTCATTTTGCATCTCAAAAACCTGACAGTGTACCTGGAATTAGTAAGCATCCAACAGTGTCTCATTAAATTATATGAGTTAATATGGGTTTTATCAGGTAGAAATTAGTTTTTTGTTCTCTTTGGTTTCTTTGAAGCAGTTTACTCATTTTAATAATTATAAGACCCAAAGCTTAATCAGTTAGGGCAAATAGTTCTAGTGCCTTCCCTCCCCTAGACTTAAGTTTGAGTTACAACAGGTGCTAGAAGATGAACAAAGCCTCTTCAAATGCACATATTGTTTTGGATTGAGACCACACCACCCCAGATACCACAGTCCAAGTGGGATGAAGAATGTGCTAGATATTTTGCCTGACTTTAGGTGATACAGGCAAGATAGCTAATAATTAATTAAGGCAAGTGCTTCCATAAATACTTTGTTTCTAAACTTTCCCACACATTCCCTCTCTCATTAGTTACCAACTCCACCAGCCTCTCTCCAGTAGAACGATGAGGCTTTCTGCACCCATAAAGATTTACAGCCTTAGAAACCCTATACAGGGTCACTGTGAGTTGAAAACTACTCAATGGCACATAAAAACAACAAATGGCATGTAAATGAGTTTTGTGGTGCAATGGTTAAGCACTCTACTGCTAAACGCACGGTAGACCATTTGAAGACATCAGGAAGCAGACTTTGCACTCTACCCCAGTAAAGATTACACATTAGAAAACCCTTGGGGCAGTTCTGCTCTGTCCTATAGGGTCACTAGGAATTGGGGAAGATTTGATGACACAGAACAATAATAAAAATAACACATAAGAACACGGTGGAAGATCAACCAGAAGAAGAAAGAAGAGGAAAAAAGAGTACTCTGATACAATTTGATGAACTTGACCTACACCTATGGATGCAGTAGCTCAAAAGAGCAAACAAATCCTTACAGCAAGAATCATTCCCACCCCCTCCACACACAGAGTAGACAGGGATGAGCAACTTGGACATTAGCTACCCAAAATGGGTGGGGGGACTACAAAGGCAAGAAGTGACTGGCTTACAAGCTTTCAAGAGGGACCCTAGATCCAGAGGGCATGAAGGAAGGTAGAATCTCCACTGAGTAGTATCCAATCTGTCTAGGCAGGGCTGATGAAATGAAATGCGGATGGGTCTCTTGTGATACAATAGTAAATAATTGTTATCAGGACTGCTTGTGAGGGTTGGAAATGTAAAGGTAGACATTTTGCAGCAAGGAAGGGAGTGATTGACTTTTCAGTCTAGGAGTGGAGGTCCCTGGGACCATCAAGGGAGAAGAGCAGAGAGCAGGACCCTACTCAGAGAAGCAGTGATGCCTGAGATGGAGGCAGAGACGATGATGTGGAGAGATGGAGAGGCTGGGGACTTTAAATCCAGAGAGGGAGTGTGCTGAAGACCAGGGGAAGAAGTGTGGTAGGCAGGCTTGCAGGGTATACCCTTTGGTTGGTTGATGATGCATGGAGGGGATTGTAACCATGGCAATGAAATGATATACGATAGGATGAATGGAACACTAATGTTCTCCCATGTAAACTATCACATAATTCACAATAAAACCTTAAGAAAAAAGAACACGGTGGATTCTGCAAACAGTTAACTCATTCAACAGCTAACCAAAAAGTCAAAGGTTCAACTCTACCCAGAGAACTTTGGAAGAAAGACCTAGTGAGCTACATCTGAAAATCAGCCATTGAAAACCCTATGGAACACAGTCTACTCTGACATACATGAGGTTCATCATGAATAGAAACTGCCATGAAGGCATCTTTAGCAATTTAAAATACTGAGCTCAATAAGGACATAAAAGTGAGTTCACACAAACAAATGTTGTTTCTGCTGCTGCTGTTGTTCAAGTGTCATTGAGTTGGTTCTGACTCATAGTGACACTGAATTAGGATTTCTCAGGAGCAGTTAGTGGGTTTGAACCGCCAACCTTGTGGTAAACAGTCCAGTGCTTATCCTACAATTCCACACCAGGATTCTTTAAGAAACATTGTTGTTGTTGTTGTTAAGTGCCACTGAGTAGGTTCTGACTCATAGCCACAGTATTTAGGGTTTCTGAAGAGTGGTTGGCAAGTTTGAACTGCTTACCTTGCAGCCCAAACCAACCTCGAGTTTGAGTGATTATCCTACGGTGCCACACCTGGACTCCAAACCTTAGTCTCTGCCTAGAATCACAGTAATTTATATTTGGATGTTGTTGTTGTTATGTGCCTTCAAGTCAGTTCCAACTCATAGTGACCCTCCGTAGGGTTTCCAAAGAGCAGCTGGTAGGTTTGAACTGCCAATTTTGTGGTTCTCAGTCCAGTGTTGATCCTACCGGGCCACACCGTGTTGTTGTTGTTGTTATTTTTAAGTGCCATCGAATTGGTTCTGATTCATAGAGACCCTGTCTAAGGTTTCTAAGGAGTGGCTAGTGGATTTGAACTGTCGACCGGGTGGTTCAAACAGATTTTGCTGTCCAGTGCATTATCCTGCAGCACTGCACATAGGGCTGTTTTAATAGAAGATTCTACCACTGAATATCTAAAAGCATGAAAAGTTGAAAAGAGTATTTTGATAAAAAATATCCACCCAGAATATGCCCTGGGTTGGCAAAAAGAGTTTGTTTTCAATTGAAATTGTTTTCAATATCCATTGTTCACAATGCACCACTGAGGTTACATAATTAATGCATGACTGGTGAGAATAATCCAAAGACAAATTCAGAGACAAGGATTGTCTGTAGGAAAATCCTAAACAACATGTTCTACACCTAACTCTCCACTGGTCTTCTCCCAAAATGAAGTCAAGGCTTCATCAATCAACTTTGACCTTGTTTCCTTTTATCCGATACCTGGCTGTTTCATAGCAGGAAAACTACTTCCAGGTTGAAATTTGTTGTAAGATTCTATTTATAAATAGCAAAAGTGGTACAAGTCTCTCAGAATGGAATTGTTGTTGCAAAGAAGAAAATAGGGCACTGATTTTTAGGAGTGGACTCGCAAGTTTTGTTTTTTTTTGTATTCTTTAAACTTCAACTCTGAATGTTGTTGTTAAGTGCCGTGGAGTCGGTTCCGACCCATAGCGACCCTGTACCAGGTTTCCGAGGGTGTAAATCCTTACGGGAGTGGAAAGCCTCATCTTTCTCCCACGGAGCGGCTGGTAGTTTCGAACCACTGACCTTAAGGTTCGCAGCCCGATTCGTAACCACTATGCTACCACCTCAGCTCTAATCTTGTCTGACAAGTTGTATTAGTGTGGTCCAATCACTTAACTTCTTGGACCCAATTTTCTGAAGCTTAGAATAAAATTGTGGATGAGGTTATCCCTAAGATCCACTCCAAATATGGAGGTATGGCTTGCTTAAGGAATCCTAGTGTTGCAGTAGTTAAGACCCAGCTGTTAACCAATAGATCGGCAGTGCAAACCCAACAGCTGCTCTGTGAGAACAAGGTATGGTCGTCTGTTTCCCTAAAGAGCGCAGCTTCGGAAATCCTATAGGGTCACTATGAGTTGAAAGCAACTCTATGGCAACAGATTTTATGGCTTGCTTGGTTGTTAAATTAGGGTTGCTTCAGGTTGCTTTGGAATTTTCTATCAAGATATTGGAGAATCAAGATTGCCAACTAAAAACTGTTACCAATATTGATCTATTTCCATAAATACACTCAGACTTTTCTTAAAATTGTGTTAATAATTTATTCCTTCTTCTCAGTGATTTGATGATCTCATATGATATGTCCGAAGTCACAAAAGTAAAAGTAGTACCCTACTTCAACTCTAATTTTGAAGACAAAGGGATTATTTTATTTAAACCTTTGTTCCTAAACCATATATCCCTGGGGTCTTGCAGCATTTGTTGCAAAAACGTTGTGGGGACCATGTCTGACTTCCCCTGGCTTCACAAGTGGAAAAGAGAATCTAACTCAAAATCAGCCCCAGGCTGATTCCTATGAAGCAGAGGTTAGACATGCTTCCACCCTACAACCTTCATTACTCTATTCTGGCACCAGCCATCCCTCACACAGCACTCTATACTTCACATCTGGATTCGATAGAAAATCCATTGCAGTGGCTCACAGAACTCATAACAATACTCACAATTATGGAGTTTATTAGGGAAGTGAACAGGCACAATTCAGGATGGAAACCAACTTAGGACACAGCAGTTCTCCAGTCAGGAGCGCCTCTTGTCTGCCATATTGCAGGCACGCCTCACTCATGTTTTAGACCTTTCAGCCATATGGTCCCTTGGCCTCTGCCCTGCTCTGTCAAGTGTTACAAAGTTATTTTAGCCAGTCTGTGACTGCCCAAAGGGCACATTCTGAAAGCCAGTCTTCTGCAATTAGGCACTCAGTTTTATTCAGTCCATGGGTCTAGAGCCCAAAGCTGCTCTGTCTCTCCATGCCTTCACCTCTGCCATCGCTTTCTACAGGTAGGGAGTCTCATGCTTCACTCATGCTCTTCCTTCTTGATGGTCCTGGGTTCTTCCTTCTCTGCTTCTGAGAAGGCTCCTTTTTAACCTAGTTTGAGGGCAAAACTAACCAATCCCAGCCTTAGAGTCCTATATACCTTATTTGCATGATCTCAAGTAATTACTTGGGGGAAATTGAGAAGACTTTGGAAAGAAAAGCCATATCAAGTAAATTCAAGCCACCAAAGATATAGCTAATTAAAAGATAAGCATCTTGATAATATTTATTTAATTTTGCCAAGAGCATCTCTTCAACTTGTCTTCAAATTGGCTCTAAATTTAGATTTGTCTTATTTTTATTGGAGAATTTCATAAAGCAAACCTGCCAAAGAAGAGTCTTGCCAGTGGAAACTGATATATTCCAGAAAGGAAGAGCTTTGCTTCAGTAATGGGAAAATTTAGGTAATAATGAAGAAGGACCCTCGGGCAAAACTCATTGAAAATCACTTTATTCATTTTAAAATTTTATAGTTTAATATTTTGCAACTTCTGGAACTCAAAGTCACATTAACATGATCTAATGCAACCCACTTGTTTTTGAGATTAGGAAATACAGAGTACATCATAGGCAAATTGTGTGACTAGTATGGCCATTTACTGACATTGGAAATTTTATAAGATATTAAGGGTAGGAAGTAGATGATGAAGTTTGCTGAGCCTGAGGTGCTTATGCAGCATGTAAGTAAACATGCCCAGAAAACCAGATGGATATACAGGTCTAGTGCTCAGGAAACTGTATATGTGGATATGTGTGTGTACATGACCAGATGTGAATAGTAACTTAAGCTATAGCCATGAGTGAGGAAAAATATAAGGATTACAGAGCAAGAACAATCTAAGTATCAGAAAGAATTTCCAGAGAATGTGGAATGGGTCCAGAAATGATATTATTTATTTCAGCAATGTCAAATTATTAAAGAAATTCAACAAGAACTCCAAAGAGTTTTGGAATTTAGTGACATCAAATATCATTGATGACATTAACATGAGTAGTTTCAGTGGAATGATGGGTATGGAGACCAGTTGGTAATAGAGTCAATAGTAAGTTAGGAGGGAAGGAAATGGAGACCAAGTATACACAACTCTTACAAGTTATTAAGAAGAGGAGAAGAGAAATTGGACAATGCTAGTGGTAAAAATAAGGCAAGGCAGGGTTTTATTAAGATGTTGATGTTGTTGTTAACTGCTGACTCATGTTGTTGTTGTTGTTAGGTGTCATCGAGTTGGTACCAACTCACAGCGATCTTATGCACAGCAGAACAAAACACTGCCCGATCCTGGGCCAACTTCACTATTGTTGCCACACTTGAGTCCATTGATGCTGCCACTTGGCCAATCCATCTTGTTGGAGGTCTTCCTCTTTTTCTCTGACCCCCCTCCCCCCCTTACCAAACATGATATCCGTCTCCAGTGACTAGCTCCTCCTGACAATATGTCCAAAGTATGAGAGAGAAAGTTTGGCCATTCTGGCCTCCAAGGGGCACTCTGGCTGCACTTCTTCCAAAATGGATCTGTTGGTTCTTTTGGCAGCCCATGGCACTTTCAATATTCTCCTCCAACACCATAACTCAAAAGCATCAATTCTTCTACGGTCTTCCTTATTCACTGTCCAGCTTTCACATGCATATAAGGTTATCGAAAATACCATAGTTTGGGTCAGGCTGACCTTAGTCCTCAAGCTGGCATCTTTGTTCTTCTACACTTACAAAGGTCTTGTGTAGCAGATTTGCCTAATGGAATACATCGTTTCATTTCTTCACTGTTGCTTCCATTAGTATTGATAGTTGATTCATGAAGAATGAAGTCTTTATCAATTTCAATCTTTTCACCGTTGATAAGAATGTTGTTTATTGGTCTAGTGGTGAGGATTTTTGTTTTCTTTACATTCAGATGTAATCTGTAACAAAGGCTGTGCTCTTTGATTTTCATCAATAAATATTTTAAGTCTTCTTCACTTTCAGCAAGCAAGGTTGTACATCTGCATATCTCAGATTGTTAATGAGTCTTCCTCCAATCCTGATGCTATGTTTTTCTTCATATAACTCAGCTTCTCGGGTGATTTGCTCAGCATACAGGTTGAATAAATATGGTGAAAGAATACAACCCTGTCAAACACCTTTCTTAATTTTAAACCATTCAGTGTTCCCATGTTCTGTTCATAGCAACCCCATATAGGGTTTCCAAGGAGCAGATGGTGGATTTGAACTACCAACGTTGCAATTAGCAATCTAGTGCTTATCATACAGCACCACACCAGGACTCTTTACGGATCCAGTAGAGAAGTTGAGATTGAAGAGGTAAGGAAAAAAGAAGAGAAAAGACAAAAATGTCTGATGGATTCAAAGAAACTTAGCAGAAAAATATTCCTGCAGAATAGTTAGTTTTTATTTCTTTGAGGGTTTTTGTTGTTGTTATTGTTTTAGGGGGTTAGAATTGGTCCCTTTATTATTGAGGAAGTGGAAGAGTCAAGTAGAGGTTGTCTATAACAAAGATAGGCAATGTCAAGAATATGCACGTAATTCAGAAAGTGTCAATGGTGGCAGAATAAGCAACAGCAGAGTCAGAATTTCATTCCAAAATTTGAGGAATGAAGAAAACATGAGCAGAAGAATCTCCTACATCTGTGTAGGCAGACGGGTCTAAACCAAGAGTTCCATGTCTTTTAATGTAAGTTCCATGGCTGTAAGACCAGTCACTGATCTGCCTGGCAACTGCGCTACAACAGCCCACCTCACAGTAGAAGCAGGCATAATTCAGAGAATAATTGTCTAAGAGACTGCTGTGGCTAATCCCATTACAAAAGAAGTTTCCACAAGTGTAGGACAATGGGTTGTAGTTACATGTATCCCCCACTTTTCAAAAGCTCCCTTTCCACCACTTCACTTTTTAAAAAGACCTACATTCATACCTGTTTTTGCTAACTAAAAGAAATTTGAAGAGAATTTTTGTTTTGTGAAAAGTACAACTAGCTTTCAAACTTTGTTTTGCAGTGAGCCTGGTGTGGTGCTGTACGATAAGCACTGGACTGCTAACTGAAAGCTAACTGCGTGGATGGTAGTTCAAACCCACCAACCACTCCTCAGGGTTGCTATGAGTCAGTACTGACTTGAGGGCACATAACAACAACAGCATTAAAGAAGCAGCACACAACTTGGGCAACAAGAGTGGTGTCCTCACACTCCTTCCCCAAGAACTGCATTCAGCATCTCAGCATCAAGCTGCCATAGCTTTGATCTGTGACAGTGTTAGTGTTACTTTAGGGTTATTTCTTATATGGTAAGATTTGGTAGGTTATTTGTTGAGTGTGGGAAAGCTTTAAAAAGTTTTGCATGTAAATTAATGGTAACTGCCTCTTTCCTTTACACCACTGGACATTGAATAAGGAAGATCATAGAAGAATTGATGCCTTTGAGTTGTGGTGTTGGAGGAGAATACTGAAAGGGCCATGGACTGCCAAAAGAACCAATAGATCTGTTTTTGGAAGAAGTACAACCAGAGTGGTCCTTGGGGGCCAGGATGGCTAAGCTTCGTCTCTCATACTTTGGACATATTGTCCGGAGGAAACAGTCACTGGAGAAGGATGTCATGCTGGGTAAGATGGAGGGTCAGAGAAAAAGAGGAAGACCCCTAACGAGACGGATTGGCCAGGTGGCATCATTGATGGACTCAAGTGTGGCAGCAGTAGTGAGGTTGGCCCAGGATCGGACATTGTTTCATTCTGCTGTGCATGGGGTCACTATGAGTCAGTTCCAACTCAATGGCACCTGACAACAACAACAACTAATGATTTCATATTGATTACATCTGCAATGATCCTATTTCCAAATAAGGTCACATTCACAGGACTTTGATTTACCTTTTTTTGACACACAATTTAATGCATCACCATCGCCACCTAAATTGCTGACCAAAAAAATCAGCAGTATCTCTTCAAGCAGAATATTTAGAGAAAAGGTCTTCTCCAAAGCCAGTTTTACACATACAAGATTGAAGAAATTCTTAAAAACAAATAACATCAAGCAGATAGATATACAAAATAGGATGTGGTTTTAAAGTCTAATTTTTCAAGAGGACCCCAATGTCTGATCCAAATACCAAATTTTTGGAGGCACGTAGTCACTTTGACATACAAGGGTCATTTTTTTACATTTGTTGTTGTTAAGTGCTGTCAAACCTTTTATAAGCTGAAGTGGTGTAAAGGAAAGAGGCACTTGATAACAAATCCTATATAGCAACCCTATATAGGATTTGTTGTTAAGTGCCTCTTTCCTTTACACCACTTCAGCTTATAAAAGGTTTCTCCTGCTATCTGTTGTTTATTATTGGACACATTTTTAACTAAAATTGGTTGATCTTATTTTTCTCTAACCATTAGGTCTATGTTTTTGACGTATACTCTAATTGTTTGCAGTAGTTCAAACAATTAGAGTATAAGCCAAAGATGAATAGGTTCACCAGTGTTTGAATTCAAAGAGATCTTCAAAAGCCTAGTCAGTGAATTAATTTATTTATTCAGCCATGTTAATGAGGACTTTGTATCAATGAATCACTATTAAAATTTTAAGGGAACTTGCCCAAATCTAAATAAAATCTTTCCTTGTGAACAAGACCTCCCAAAAAGCTTTATTTAAAAAAAAAAAGTTTTTGAAGTTTGAAAACATATTCAATAGCATATAAGAACTGTCCTAAATATTTAGGTTCAAAGTGATTTTAAACCTAAACAATTTAACAACTGGACCAATAAATAATATCATGATAAATGGAAAAAGGTTGAAGTTGTCCAACACTTCATTTTGCTTGGATCCACCATGAACACTCATGGAAGCAGCAGTCAAGAATCAAATGAAGTATTGCATTAGGCTAATCTGTGGCACAAGATCTCTTTAAAGTGTTTGCGAGCAAAGATGTCAGTTTAAGGACTAAGGTATTCCTGACACAAGCCATAGTATTTTTATAGTCTCATATACATGACCATGGTGGTGGTGGTGGTGGTATGTTGTGTGCCACCAAGTCAGTTCTAACTCACAGGGACCCTCTATAGGGTTTGTTGTTGCTATTGTAAGTGCCAGTCAAGTAGATTCCGACTCATAGCAACCCTGTGTAGGGTTTCCAAGGAGCAGCTGGTGAATATAGGGTTTAAAAGACTGTCCTGGTGTGGCACTGTGAGTTAATGCACTGGACTGCAAGGTAGGTTTGAACTACATGGTCAGCAGTTCAAGCTCACAAGCCACTCCTCGGAAACCCTATACAGGGTCACTATGAATCAGAACCAACTTGATGGCTCTTAACAACGACAGCAACAAATCTTTACTGGAACATAAACCCTCATCTTTTTCCCACTGAGTGACTGGTAAAGTCAAACTGCTGACCTTGCAGTTAGCAGCCCAGCTGGTAATCTACTACACTCCTTAAGCATGTCCATAGAATCCTTCAATATTGCTGAACATGTTCTTACCTTTCAGTTTTCTAATTCCAGGCCTTTGCACATTTCATTATAATACCAACTTTTCATTATAATACTAACTAGAGCTGCCCTTTGAAATTTTCTGCTCACCTTTTTACTTCTTCATTTCTTCCATTTTCTTTAGCATCTCTACTTGCTAGAGAGCAAGTTTCAGAGTTTTTTCTGATATCTATTTTGGTCTTTTCCTTATTTCTTGTCTTCTTAATGACCTTTTGCTTTCTTCTTCTATGAGGTTCTTGATGTCATCTCACAACTCTTCTGGTCTTCAGTCATTACTGTCTAATGAATCCAATTTATTCTTGAGATGGTCTCTAAGCTCAGGTGGTTATGTTCAAGGTTAAATTTCGGCTCTCGCAGACTTATTTTAACTTTCTTCAACTTCACCGTGAACTTGCATATGAGCAATTAATGGTCTGTTCTACAGTCTGTCCCTGGCCTGGTTTTGGCTGATGATATGGAGCTTTACCACCAACTCTTCCCCAGATGTAGTCAATTTGATTTCTGTGTATTCCACCTGGCAAGGTCCATGTGTGTACAATCATCTTTTATGATGTTTTAAAAAGGTGTTTGCAGTGAAGAAGTCATTGGTTTTGCAAAATTCTATCATGCAATCTCCAGCATTATTTCTATCACCAAGCTCATATTTTCCAACTCCTGATCCTTTATCTTTGTGCTCATGAAGAACCTGCACATAGACTAACACAGTCATTTGAACAGAACAAGGGGACACTGAGTGGTCTAAAAGCAGGAGGTGTGCAACAGAGTTGCATTCTTTCACTATACGTATGAAATATGCTGAGCAAATAATCCAAGATGATGAATTATCTGAAGAAGAATTTAGCATCAGGATTGGAGAAAGACTCATTAACAACCTGCAATATGCAGATGATATAATCTTGCTTGATGAATGTGAAGAGGACTTGAAATATTAACTGATGAAGATCCAAGTATGGGTTGCACCTAATGTAAAGAAACCAAAAATCCTCACCACTGGATCTGGACATAACACAATGATAAATAAAGAAAAGATTGAAGTTGTCAAAGGCTTCACTTTGCTTGGATACACTAGCAAAACTCATGGAAACAGCTGTCAAGAGATCAAAAGGCATATTGCAGATGGCAAATCTGCTACACAAGTCCTCTATGCACAAGATGTCAGTTTGAGGACTAAGGTGTGCTGGCCCAAACCATGGTATTTTCAATAGCCTCATATTCATGTGAGAGTTGGACAATGAATAAGGAAGACTATAGAATAATTGATGAATTTGGGTGTTGGAGAAGAATATTAAAAGTATCATGGACTCTTAGAAGAACAAAGGATAGTGAGACTTAGTCTGTCATACTTCAGACATGTTATCAGGAGGGAGTCCTTGGAAAAAGATATCGTGCTTGGTAAAGTGTAAGGTCAGCAAAAAAGTGGAAGACCCCCAGCGAGATAGATTGACACAGTCACAGCAGCAATGGGCTCTTGCTTAGCAATGATTGTGAGGATAGCAGTGGACTAGGCAGTGTTGCATTCTGCTGTACGTAAGGTTGCTATGAGTCAGAACTAACTTGACAGACAGCATCTAATAACAACATAAGCATATGAAAGTTGAACAGTGAATAAGGAAGACTGTAGAAGAACTGATGCATTTGAGTTATGATGTAGGAGAAAAATATTTGAAAGTACCATGGACTACCAGAAGAACAAACCAATCTCTGTTGAAAGAAGTACATCCAGAATGTTCCTTAGAAGCAAGCAATATCTCATATTTTTAATATATTATCAGCAGGGACCAGTCCCTTGAAAAAGACATTATACTTGGTGAAGTGAAGGGTCAGGGAAAAAGAGGAAGACCCCACCCCCACCCCAACGAGATGGATTGGCACAGTGGCAGCAGCAATGGGCTCAAACGTAACAGTTGTGAGGATGGTACAGGATCAGGCAGTATTTTGTTCTCGTGCTGGCTCGAGGGCACCTAACAACAACAATAAAGAGATCTACTGAGCTCTCGCCAGATGGAACACATAGAAATCAAATTGACTACATCTGTGGAAAGAGAAGATGGAAAAGCTCCATATCATCAGTGAAGACAAGGCCAGGG
>NW_006408567.1:1928415-1941997 GCF_000296735.1 Chrysochloris asiatica
GGTCAGAGAAAAAGAGGAAGACCCCTAACAAGATGGATTGGCCAGGTGGCATCATTGATGCACTCAAGTATGGCAGCAGCGGTAGTGAGGTTGGCCCAGGATCGGACATTGTCTCGTTCTGCTGTGCATGGGGTCGCTATGAGTCGGTTCCGACTCGATGGCACCTGACAACAACAACAACAACAACTGAGCCCTACTAAGTCAGTTAAATTCAAGGCAGAAAATTCAGCTCAGAATGTGATGACGATTGTTCTTCATTTTTGGTGTTTTAGCGAGGGATTCTAAAGGGATTATCTTGATAGATTTTCTCAAAAAGCACAGGATGATCATGGGGGCTTATTATGAAGAAGTTCAAAGAAATTTGAAACCTATAGTGGTGAGAAAAAGGTCAGAGTAATTGCAAAAAGGATTTTTTTTCCATCACTACGCTACATTTACTCATTCTTTGGAAAGTATTAAGTGTTGTCCTGCCAGAATTTCCCTGGGAAACCTCACCCTATCCACCCTGTAGTCCTGATCTTGCCCCTTTGCAGATTTCTTATGGTTTCCAAAACATGAAACATTGGGACATGATTTGACTCCTTCAAGGATGTCAAACTCCCACCTTGACATACTGCAAATAGAAGAGCACTGGATTATTTGAGGAATGACTGAAGAGAGGGAAGCACCACCTTCAGAAATGTATAAATGGAGGGTAGGTTGAATAACAATAACTTCATGTTTTAAATTTGGGGTTTCTATGACTTTGTAGCAACAATCTTTGACTCTCCTTCATATGAAAAATATTTTCAGCATCTATTATCTATGTGGAGTCCTGGTGTGGCATTGGAGGATAATGCACTGGACCACAAGGTAGGTTTGAGCCTCAAGGTCAGTCGGCAGTTCAATCCCAACAGCTGCTCCACAGAAACCCTATACAGAGTCACTATGAGTCAGAATCGACTCGACGGCACTTACTATCAACAACATTATCTATATACTGTATTTCATTTAATATGTCTCTTAAATTGTTGATATTGGTTACATTTTAGGTACAGGTAGTCTCTGACTTAAACATTTTAGTTACCACAACAGGACTTTAGACCAACTATTGTTTTGTTAGTAGATCATACCATTAGTAGCATATACAACATACTATGTTGTAGTGCATAATTTCCTGATGTTATCTTTCCCAGATGTTCACTTGCAGATGTTCAATGATATAACTTACTATTCAAAACACTGCCTTATAGCAGGCAATTATGAAAAGATTTTTGAAAAGAGATTTTGACTTATATCAGAACTGACTTACAATGGAGTCATCAGATCACTAATTCATCTTACTCAGGTCAGGGACTACCTGTATTCAATTTAAAGCTCTTTAATTAATGGGCTCAAGTATAACAATTGGGAGGATGCTGCAGGACCAGTCAGTGCTTTGTTCTGCTTTGCATAGGGTCCTATGAGTTGGAACCAACTCAACATCACCTAACAACAGCAACATATTCACATACATAAACTATCCCTTGGTACATAATAAACCACCCCAACACATTATTTTAAAATAATAATGATGTATTATGTCTATTGATTCCACAGATTGACTGGGTGGTTCTTATTTGAATCGCACAGAGGGCTAAATTTAAGTGGTGGTTGGGTTGAGCTAAAAAGTTCAAACTAACTTCAGCCATGACCCTCGCTCTACTTGGCCGTATCTCATTCAGTTGCCTAACCAGAGCTTCTTTACATGTGCAAGCTGCATGGCTTCCCAAGGCCTTTTCCCAGAAATCACAGGTCATGATTTACACCCATTCTGTTGGTCAAAACAAGTCATAACAATGAACTTAATTCAAAGAGAAGAGAATTACAAACCTCCTTTAGATGGGAGAAATAGGAAAAGGACATGTTGAATGGGACCAATTCTTGCAATTCCCTTTGTGACTAATTTACCAACGTGGTGATGTGATAATTAACACTTCAAAATTGGCATTTATACATGAGTCATCTTTCACAAATAGCAAGCTAAAAATCATCATGCTGTCTAGACAGAAAATCCATGAATAGGATAGAATTGTTGCTAAATGCTGTCAGTTACAACTCACAGTGATGCTGTATAGGATTTCCAAGGAGCAGCTAGTGGACTGTGATTCTAAGTCCAGTGCTGGTCCTACAGTGCTACACCAGTAGCCAAAAATAGGTATACATGCAAAGGGATTTATTACATTAAAAAGTTGAAAATTCACATCAGTGGGAGCCAAGCACCCAGAGTTAAGCGCTTCCCGCAGGGAGCAAAAACACATTTTTTAAATAACTGAAATTTATTTAAAATTCACATGTAGCTATAAGAAATAGTACAGAGAGATCCCTTATACATGTTACCCACAGATCCAATGACAGCATTTTACAAAATTACAGTATAATGTCACATCCAGGATATGGACATTGATAAAATATACTTACTTGATTTAGATTTTCCCGGTTGTACTTGTAGTTATTTGTTATGTGGATGTTTGCATGTTAATTCATTTAATCTCATCACCTTCATACATTTGTTTAACCTCCAATTACAGTCAAGATAATGATCACTTTCAATACAATGATCTCTCATGCTACCTTTTTTATGACCACACCCATCTCCTTCCCCTCAGCTCCCATCCCTAACCCCTGTCAACCACTAATCTATACTCCTTTTCTAAAAGCTTGTCATTTCAATAATGTTATATAAATGGAGTCATACAGTATACAACCTTTCAGGATTGACTTTTTTCACTCAAAATAATTCCCTGGAAAGTTATCGTTGTTGCCTGAATCAATGGTATGTTCCTTTTTATCGCTCCGTAGTATCCATGGTTTGGAATCTTTTAACTATTACAAATAAAGCTGTCATGAATATTCATGCATGGTTTTTATATACACATAAGTTTTCCTTTATCTGAAACAAATACTTAAAAGAATAACTTATGTATCATATAATAATTTCATTTTTAGAAACTGCCAACATTTTCTCCAAAGGCAAAACCATTTTAAATTCCCACTGAGCATCTAGTTTCTTCTCATCCTTTCCAACATTTAGTCGTCACTATTTTTTTTTTTTTTGTAATTTAACTTCAACTATTTTTATATGTGTGTGGTGATATTTCATTATTGTTTTAATTTGTACTTAGTTGATGGGCAATAACATCTGTTCATGTGCTTACTAAATATCTATACATCTTCTTCAGTAAAATAAATGTTGTTATCATTTGTCCATTTTCTAATTGGATATATATAGAATTCAAAGGTAACAGAATCCTTCCATGAACTTTTGAAGCCCCTTCATTTATGTGTTTATGTGTGAACATATTTTTTTGTTATTGTTCATTTGTTTCAGTTTGTTTTATTTTCTGTTTTTAGAGCTCTTTATGTATCCTAGATACTATTTTTTGTTGAATATGTGACTTTCAAATATTTTCTCCCAGTGTGTAGCTCATCTTAGCATGGGCTTTCACAGAGTAAGTTTTTGATGTTGCTAAGGCTCAACTGCTAATTGTTCCCTTTATGAATCATGCTTTTGGTTTCAAATGTAAAAATTCTGAAATATGGACTTTTTAATAAGTGCTCTTAGCACTTTTCTAGAGTAACCTGTAGAGAAACATGAAGTTGAATCCATACTTCACACAATAACTAGAAACCAATCTAAAAGAATCAAAGATATATATATAAAGTAAAACTAAAAGAGTTCCATGATAATGCATCAGTAAATGTATTAATAATTCTGAAGCAAGAAAGGTGTTACTCATATGACTCAGATTCCAAAAGTCATAAAAGAATAGATAAAATGTTTTTAAATTCCACATGGCAGAAAATCACCATGATCAAGTCGAAAGACAAATGAAGAAGTAGGGCCAATATAAAAAATGACTCATATTTCTAATATATTAGAATCTAAAACTTAACGGCAATAATATCTGATTTTTAAAATGGGCAAAGAAAATAAGCAGTCCACAGGGTAAAACACACACACATGTCTAACTCCTTGGCACAAGTACTTCTCATGAGCTTTTCTCTCCTGGGACTACGCATGACTTCCTGCCATCTTTCTGGGAAACTTTTTCTTTTTTTGAAGTTTTTATTGTGAATTGAATGAAAGTTTACAGGGCAGATCAACAGTTTTACATTCAACAAATCATATACTTTGTTTCATTACAATGATTATAATCCCTTTCATGTACCATCAATTAACAGTATTACCCTCTATTCATTTTAGCTCTATTTTTTTTAACACTCAGGCATATATAATAATTTATACCACCAAAGAGCACATTCTGCAAATCTGCCTCCTGGCCACCAGCTCTTAGTCCCTCTCTTCCCATGAACCTAGAGTCCTCAGCTACTCCCTCTCCCCATGTTCTCATCTCTGGTGTCACTGCTTCTCTGGATAGCGTTCCACATTCTGTTTGTGCTCTTCTCCCTTGTCTGCCTGGAATGTAATATTGACTGCTCACCCATTTTTGATACAAAACTTCTACCTTTACAATTATGACAGTTGCAATTAGTCATGATAACAATTGCAAAACTTTTTCTTTTGATGTTTCCTATCATCTCTCCTAGTGTGGTTCTGTGGGTTAATGCGCCAGACTGCAAAGCCATTTGAACTGCAAGGTCAGTGGTTCATACTCACCAGCTGCTCCATGGAAACCCTATACAGCGTCGCTATGGGTTGAATCGACTCAACAGCAATTAACACACACACACACACATCATCTCTCTTCTTCCAGTTTCCAATATCACAAGCACCAAAGGACAATTCCAAAGTGCCCATTGTTGTGTAAGGCAAGGGCTATTCAATTCCAAACACGTACCCCAGTCTTGGTTCCTGTAAGAGTGGCTTATTATGAATGTTATCTTTTTTAAAAATCCATCTCCACCTGAGTTAATGCTCTTGTTACCTGACAATTTCTTCTTTTGTTGCCACAAATGTTTCTATGTATTAAATATGGAATATTGTCTGCTGACCCATCATGTGTGTCTTGAAAAAATAAAAGTTCTCAAATCCCATAGAAGAATGTGCCTGTATCCAAAAAGGACTGTATTTCGGTCTTGAGCATCATAGCCAAGGATCATAGCACTGAGGTGGCAATTGAGACATCAAGAATTTGAACCTGACTGAGTTCTATTTGGGTAATTTTGGAGGACTAAGCTAGATAACTTTTTAAAAATTCTTTCTAACCCTAACAAGGTTTTACTCATTACAGTGATCACATTCATTGTGTATACAATGAAAAAGTTTGTTTAAATTCCTCAAGTTCTTTCCTCTGGAAATGTCCTGGGAGGCTCCACAGTTCCACTAAGCAGCTATTGCAATTCTTCTGTGACTATGTTTGATACCATATTTCTTTTTTGGTAGCAAGGAGCTCTGGTAGCGCAGTGGTTATGAATCGGGCTGCGAACCTTAAAGTTAGCAGTTCAAAACTGTTCTGAGGGAGAAAGCGGAAAGGGGCTTTCTGCTCCCGTAAAGATTTACAGCCTCAGAAACCCTGTACAGGGTCACTATGAATTGGAACCAACTCCACAGCACATAACAACAACAACATCTGCTCTACTTCTCTGACTCTTCATCCTCCATTGATATGATTCCTGAGCTGTGACTAAAACATCACTACTCAGTGGTTATCACTCACAGATGGACTACACTTATGCTGCAAACAAACTTTTCAATTAGACAGGAAAAGCTCTTCCATCTTATTTATAGATTTTTAAAGTTTTCCAAAAGCATTATATCTTCTTTCTCTGGTTTTAAATACTCCTATGAATATGTTGTTATTCTGCTGTTTTTGCTAGCTGTTGTTGACTTTATCCCCAACTCATCCCATGAACAATTGGGTTGAACTGTTATGATCTACAGAGTTTTCATTGGCTAATCTTCAGAAATAGATTACCATGACTTTCTTTCTTGTCTGTCTTAGTCTGGAAATTCTGCTGAAACCTATTCAGCATCATAGCAACACACAAGCATACACTGACAGAGAGGTGGTGGCTACATTGTTTGGGAATCAAACCCAGGTCTCATGTATGGAAGTCATGAATTCTATCACTGAAGTATCACTCATCACTTCTATTTATTCTCATTCTGTGGGTTTGGTTTTTGTTTTGCTTTTTCTCCCAGGACCTTATCTCAAGAAACTTGGGATATATTCACCCAGGCTCAGGTGCACAGATACTAAAGAGGCACTGCACAATGTCAAGTCTAAAAGCAACCTCCCATCACTTCAACACTCCCTAAAAGTAAATTTTTATCAACAGTGGATACCACCTAAAGATTACATTACAATGCAGTTTTGTCTGCCTCTTGCTCTGTGTTTTACTACAGAGTATTGCAATGTGTTTATCTCTGATATCATTCTCATTGTTTTTCTGAGCAGGATCATAGAATATTTATTCAAATGAGACACACAACCACTCACAAACATGTGTTAGATATTTCCAGGAATAGGTTTGTATTTGGGGGTGCCCAAGACCACCCCTAAGGTAGCGTAGTGGTTACGAATCAGGCTGCGAACCGCAAGGTCAGCAGTTTAAAACTACCAGCTGTTCCGCAGGAGAAAGAGGAGGCTTCTGCTGCTGTAAAGATTTATGGCCTTGGAAACCCTGTACAGGGTCGCTATGAGTCAGAACCAGCTCCATGGCACACAGCCACCAGCCACCAAGACCTCCCCTTGTTTTCAATTATTTGTTACAAGAACTCACAGGTCCTAGAAAAGCTTTTATACTAAGAGTTACATTTTATTACAGGGAAAAAATACAAATTAAAATCAGCAAAATATAAAGGCACATAAGACCAAGAGACACCAAGTGCAAACTTCAAGTTGTCTTCTCTCAGTAGAGTTGTGTTTTGTTGTTGTTAGGGGCCATTCAGTTGGTTCCAATTCATAGCGAACCCATGTACAACAGACCAAAAACCTGCCTGGTCCTGCACCATACACACAATTGTTGTTATGCTTGAGACCACTGCTAATGTCACTGTGTCAATCCATCTCATTAGGGTCTTCCTGTTTTTCACTGATCCTCCAATTTGCCAAATATTATGTCCTTCTCAAGGGTCTGGTCCCTCATGATTGATTACATGTCCAAAATATGAGAGACAAAGTCTCATTGTCTTGGTTTCTAAGGAGCATTCTGGCTGAACTTCCTCCAAACAGATTTATTTGATCTTTTAACAGTCCATGATACTTTAAATATTCTTCTCCAATGCCATAAGTCAAATGCTTCAATTATTCTATGGTCTTCCTTATTAATTGTCCAACCCTTAAATGCATCCAAGGCAATTGAAAATACCATGGGTTTGGTCAGGCATGCCTTAATCCTCAAACTGATGCATTTGCTCTGGAACGCTTTAAGAGGTCATGTACTGTAGATTCACCTCATGAAAAACATCATGTGATTTCTTGATTGTTGCTTCCAAGAGTGTTGACAATGGATCCAAGCAAAATGAAGTCATTGACAACTTCAATCTTTTCTTCATTTATCATGATATTATTTATTGGTCCAGTTGTAAGGATTTTAGTTTTCATTACATTAAGGTAAAATCTATACAAAAGGCTGTGGTCTTTGATCTTCATCAGTATTTTAATTATGCTTCACTTCCAGCAAGGTGGTATCATCTGCATATTGCAGGTTGATGATGAGTCTTCTTCCACTCCTGATGCTGTGATCTTCTTCATATAATCCAGTTTCTTGGATTATTTGCTCAGCATACAGATTGAATAAGCATGGTGAAAGAATACAACATTGGTGCACAACTTTCCTTATTTAAAACCATTCAGTATCCCTTAGTTCTATTTGAACAACTGCCTCTTGGTTTATGTACAGGTTCCTAATGAGCACAATTAAGCACAATAATTAGACAGGAGAAGCTCTTTCTGCTCTGGAATATGCATTCTTAGAAATGCTATCCATAGCTTGTCATGATCCACACAGTCCAAAGTCTTTGCACAGTCAAAAAAACACAAGTAAAAATGTTTCTGGTATTCTCTGCTTTCTGGTGAGATTCATCTGAATCAACAATGATATCCCTTTTCATGTTCTCTTCTGAATCCATCTTGAACCTCTGGTAGTTCCCTATTGACATACTGTTGCAGCTATTTTTTAAATTATCTTCAATGATATTTTACCTACATGTTATATGAGTGATATTGTTCTATGATTTACACATTCCATTGGGCCACCTTTCTTTGGACTGAACACAAATATGGCTCTCTTCAATTGGTTGACCAGGTAACTGTCTTCCAAATTTCTTGGTATACATAAGTGAGTGCCTCCAGTGTTGCTTCACTTTGTTTGAAATATTTCAGTTTGTATCCCATCAATTCCCAGAGCTTTGTTCTTTGTCAATGCCTTCAGTGCATCTTGGAATTCTTCCTTCAGTACCATTGGTTCTTGATCACATGTCACCTCTTGAAATGGTTGAACATCAACCATTTCTTTTGAGTACAATGACTCTGTGTATTCCCCCCATATTCTTTTGGTACTTTCTGCATCATTCAATATTTTGCCTATAGACAAATCCTTCAGTATTACAAGCCAAGGTTTGCATTTTTTTTTCTTCAGTTCTTTCAGCTTGAGAAATGCTGAGAACATTTTTCCCTTTTTCATTTCTAACTCCAGGTCTTTGCATATTTCATTATAATATTTAACTTTGTCTTCTAGAGCTGCCCTTTGAAATGTTCTTTTCAACTCTATTACCCCTCATTTCTTCCATTTGCTTTAGCATCTCTGTGTTGGAGAGCAAGTTTCAGAGTCTTTTCTTGCATCCATTTTGGTCATTTCTTTCTTTCCTGTCTTTTTAATGACCTTTAGCTTTCTTCCTGTATGATGTTCTTGATGTCATCCCACAACTATTCTGGTTTTCTCTCATTAGTGTCTACTGCATCAAATCTATTCTTGAAATAGCCTCTAAATTCAGGTGTTCAAGGTCATATTTTGGCTTGTTGTGGAATTGTTTTAATTTTCTCACTTCAGCCTGAACTTTGTTGTTGTTGTTAGGTGTCATCAAGTCAGTACCAACTCATAGCAACCTTGTGCACAACAGAACAAAATACTGCCCGACACTGGGCCAACCTCACTATTATTGCCATGCTTGAGTCCATTGATGTTGCCACTTTGCCAACCCATCTCACTGGGGGTCTTCCTCTTTTTCTCTGACCCTTCAGCTTACCAAACATGATAGCCTTCTCCAGCAACTAGTCCCTCCAACCTGAACTTACATATAAGCAATTGATGTTCCACAGTCTTCCCCTGGCCTTTTTTTTATTTTTTTGCTTGATGATATTGATTATGTTGCATATTGATTCAATCTCTTTTGAGGTATAAAAGGAAAAATAAGTAAGCTGAGCTCAGAGGGGACCTACTATCACCAAGACAGAAGAATGGGTAGTGATGTGCATCCTTTGGACCTAGGTCCAAAGATCTGTGAAGTTCATAGATCCAGGGGAAGATTGATGCAAAGACAAGGAATACTGGGACTATAGATGCTGCAAGACTAGAACATTTTCCCAGAGCCAACAAAGAAAAAGGCTTCCCCTAGAGCAGACACTCTGAGTTTGGACTTCCAGCCTACTAAGCTACGAGAAGATAAATTTCTGGTTGTTACATCATCCACTTGTGGTATTTCTGTTAGAGCAGCATTAGATAACTAAGACATACAGGTGCCTTATGAGCACAATTAAGTGTTCTGGAATTACTATTGTTCAAGATGTTACCATAGCTTGTTATGATCCACACAGTCTTAATGCCTGTGTATAGTCAATAAAGCACAAGTAAACATCTTTCTTGTAGTCTCTGCTTTCAGCCAAGATTCCTTTTGACTTCAGCAATGATATCCCTCTTTCCATTCCCTCTTCTAAGTCCAGCTTTAATGTCTGGCAAGTCCCTGACAATCTGCTGCAACTATTTTTTAATTATCTTCAGCAAAATTTTACTTGTATGCAATATTAATGATGTTGGATAATTTGCTCATTCCATTGTGTCACCTTTCTTTGACATGGTCACAAATATGGATCTCTTGCAATCATTTGGCCGGGTATCTATCTCCCAAATTTTTTGGCAAAGATAAGTGAATGCCCTCAGCACTGCATCAGTCTGTTGGAACATTCTATTTGTATTCCATCAATTCCTAGAATGACTGCATGCTTTCAGTGCAACTTGGCTTTCTTCCTTCAATACCATTTGTTCTTAGTCATATGTTACTTCTTAAAATGTTGGACATCGATCAATTCTTTTTGGTACAGTGATTCTGTATATTCTTTCCATCTTCTTTTGATGCTTCAATCAATATTTTGTCCGTGTTATATATTATTGTTAAATGCTGTCAAGTCCATTCCGACTCATAATAACCCTATGCAAGAAGCAACTGGTGAGTTTGGACCACCAACCTTGCAGTTAGCAGTCCAGTGCTTACCCTTCAGCACATAGAAGAACTGCATTTTGCCCAGAAAGTGCTTAAATATTGCAAAAAAATATTGAATTTTTTCTTCAGTTCTTTCATCTTGAGAAAAGTGTGTTCTTCCCTTTTGGTTTTCTAACTCTGGTCTTTGCACATTTTATTATAATACTTAATTTTGTCTTCTCAAGCTGTCCTTTGAAATCTTCTGTTCAATTCTTTTACTTATCATTTTTCCTAAGGCTTCCTAGAATTCTTAAAACAGAAGCTACGTCATTCAAGATTCAAAGATTATGGAGGAGACAGGGGGCAGGCTTGTAGGGTATACCCTTTGGTTGGTTGATGATGCATGGGGGAGATTGTAACCATGGCAATGAAACAATATGCGATAGGATGAATGTAAACCTAATGTTCTCCCATGTAAACTATCGCATAATTCACAATAAAACTTTCTTTTTAATTCAAAGGTTATTCAAGTATTAATGTCAAGCACAATGATAAAACTCCCAGTTGTTAACTGAAAGGTCAGAGATTCAAAATTACCAGCAGTGCCTAGAGAGAAAGACCTGATGAACTGACCCATAAGATTACCACCTAGAAAATCCTATGGGGTAGTTTACTCCAGCATAGTGGGTTACACATTAAGCTGTTAACCACAAGGTCAGCAGTTGGAATCTACCAGTGGCTCCGAGGGAGAAAGATGAGGCTTTCTACTCCTGTAAAGATTTGGAGAAGTCCTGTTGTGATTCTGTGGGTTAATGGATTGAACTGCAAGATCGGTGGTTCAAGCTCACCAGCCAATCCTTGGAAACCCTATACAGAATCGCTATGGGTCAGAATTAACTTGAGGGAACTTAACAACAACAACAACAAAGATTTGGAGTCCTGATGTGGCACTGTAGGATAAGCACTCGACCACAAGGTCAGTTTGAACTGCAAGGTAGGCGGTTCAAACCCAACAGCCACTCCTTGGAAACCAACTCCACAGCACGTAACAACAACATAGGGTTAATTATATGTCAGAATCAACTTAGCAGCAACAGATGTTAATGTTGGAAGCCATTTTCTCCTCTAACTTTTTTAAATTGAATGGTCACAGCCTTTGTAGGGAGACTTGGTGTGGCGTTGTGGGTTGATGTGCTGGATTGCAAAGACAGGTTGAACCACAAGGTCAGTGGTTCAAGCTCGTCAACTGCTCCTTGGAAACCTTATATAGGGTCGCTATTGGTCAGCACTGACTCAACATCACTTAACAACAACAATCTTTGTAATGAGTTCTCAATTGGGAGTGACTTTATTCCTTCTTCATTTTCCTTCTTTGTTTCAATGACTTCATCTGCACCAACAAGTCAATATAGTACATGCCATATTATGAATGACATTAAGAATTATATTGTCTCCAAAACACTTTTTTTTTGATGCTCAACATTTACAGTATTTTTTTGGTTTTGGTTTTTGTTTGTTTGTTTGTTTTGTTTTTGTTTGTTTTTAATGTTTTATTTTGAATTGTGTGATAGTCTACATGGGAGAACATCAGCTTTACATTCATTCCATCAGCCATCATTTCATTGGCATTGTTATCATCCTGTCCATGCATCCTCACCCAACCAAGGGGTGTACCCTGTAAGCCTGCACCACCCCCCCACCACAGTCCTCAGCCCCTTTCCATCTCCTGATCCCGAGTCCCCAGCCCCACCATCTCTTGACGTCATCTTCTCTGCCTCCATCTTAGGCCTCACCGCCTCTCTGGGTAGGATTCCGCTCTTTGCTCTTCTCCATCAATGGTCCCAGGGTCCTCCACTCCTAGACTGATAAGTTAATCACTCCCCTCTTTGCTACAAAATGTCCATCTTTAGATTTCCAACCCTCACTATCAGTCCTGATAATAATTATTCACCACTGCATCACAAGAGACCCATCTATATTTCGTTTCATCAGCCCTTCCTGGACAAGCTGGACATTATTCACTGGAGATTCTACCTTCCTCCACGCCCTTTGGATCTAGGTTCCCTCTTGAAAGCTTGTAAGCCAGTCACTTCTTGCCTTTGTATCCCTCCCCCCATTTTGGGTAGCCAATGTCCAGGTTGCCCATCCCTGTCTACCCTTTGTGTGAAGGGGGTGGGAATGGTTCTTGCAGCAGGGGTTTGTTTCCTTTTTTGAGATACTGCATTCATAGGTGTAGGTCCTGTTTATTGAATTGTATCAGATGACGCTTTTTTTTTTCTCTTCTTTCTTCTTCAGGTTGAGCTCTGTTTATCCAGTTATTGAAGTCCGGTCAAATGGGTATCATCTGCAAGTGTGGGTGTTCTTACGTCTGTCCGGCCTCTTTTTATCGGCTGGCTGCCCCGCTCTCCACTCTAGACATCTGTGGCTGTGTCATTGACTCTGGGCCCATGAGTCCCCAGATGTTGCCTCGTTACTGGCCGACCAGGTCTCCACCCGGGTTCACAGTAGTTTGCTGAACAATGTAGGGCTTAGCTCGCCCCTTCATTGATATTCTTCAGGTCACTTCCCCTTCTGGGTGATGTGCATGGTTGTCAGTCAAAGCGTATATTTCCCTTGCGTCTTAGTCTTGGAAGAGAATTTGCACTGAGAGGATCCAACCACTTGACTTGATGTCTCCTGAGCAAGCCACCTGTATGTTCTTGTGGTAACAGTTGGACTGCCCTTATTGTTTTGTATTTTTCCAGTATTTGACACCAATGGAATGCAGTAGGGATATATCCTCATGAAACAGTAAAGTTCCATGTTCCTATCCTCCTTGAAAATAATAAACCTAGTTCTTTTAACATATGATACAGTTTAGAAAAGTTGTCCATAAATTAATTACCTTGTGCTTTCACTGTTGGTGAATGCCATTAAGTCAATTTCAAGTCATAGTGACCTCCACAGAGCAACTGTTGGTTTGAACCACTCACCTTTAGGTTAGCAACCAAGTGCTTAACCACTGCACCACCAGGCTACTTTGTGCTTTCACTAACCCACATCAAATTAAAAATTAAGACTTCAGCATATCATAATAAGAGAAGTAATAAGGCAAATAAAATCATAAGTAATTATTGAAATATATATGGTTGTTGTTGTTGTTGTTAGTGCCGTCGAGTCGGTTCCGACCCATAGCGACCCTGTGCAGGGTTTCCGAGGGTGTAAATCCTTACGGGAGTAGAAAGCCTCATCTTTCTCCCG
>NW_006408567.1:1942097-1971903 GCF_000296735.1 Chrysochloris asiatica
AACCGCTGACCTTAAGGTTCGCAGCCCGATTCGTAACCACTACGCTACCTAGGCAAAGATTTTAATATGTTTTATATATGCTTATTATATAAAGACTCATAACAAGAAATATGTTGAATTTAAACATTTTCAATATTCACAGAGATAAATAGAGAATACAGTGCTTTGGTGGGTTATAAAAGTACTCTGATATTGTGTTGTTATTGTTGTTGTTAAGTGCCATCGAATGGGGTTTCCTAGGAGTAGCTGGTGAGTTTGAACTGCCGACCTTGTGGTTCAAAGCAAACTTGAAGTCAAGTACTTATCCTACAGTGCCACCCTAGGACTCCTGAAATTGTGGTAGCCATGGTATACATTTACTGAATATATAAAACCACTGAATGTTATTCAATTCCAATCAGTATTTTAAAATACAAATTAACAGCTGGCCAATATGTAAAATATTATTTTTTTCTAGTCTTGGTGAAAATATATTATAATAAGCATCTTCATATTTTTGTTGTTGTTAAGTACTATTGAGTCAGTTCCAATTCAGCGGTCCTATACAAGATTTCCAAGGAGCAGCTGGTGAGTTTGAACTGCCGAGCTTGTGGTTCAAACTGACCTTTCAGTCCAGTGCTTTATCCCACACCTTCATATAAACAGATAAAATTGGTGCATTTCTGGAACATAATTTAGTGGTAAGTACTGGACAACATTACCGACTCCGCGGCACATAACAACAACAACAACTGGACAACATTGCAAAGTATGAGTATTCCAGAACGCTTAATTGTGCTCATGAGGAATCTGTACCTGGACCAAGAAGCAGTTGTTTAAACAGAACATGGGAACACTGAATGTTTTAAAATTTAAAAAGGTGTGCGACAAGGCTGTATTCTGTCACCATACTTTTCAACCTGTATGCTGAGCAAATAATACGAGAAACTGGGTTAGGTGAAGAAAAACGTGGCATTAGGATTGTAGGAAGACTCATTAACAACCTGTGATATGCATGATACAGCCTTGCTTGCTGAAAGTGAAGATGATTTTAAACATTTACTGATGAAGATCAAAGATTCCTCAGAAGTACAATTAAGTGTTCTGGAATAGTCATACGTCTCAATGTTGTCCATAGCTTGTCATGATCCACACAATCGAAAGCCTTTGCATAGTCAATAAAGCATAGGTAAACATCTTTCTGATATTCTCTGATTTCAGCCAAGATCCATCGGACATCAGCAATGATATCTCTCATTCCACGGCCTCTTCTGAATCCAGCTTGAACCTCTGGAAGTTCTCTGTCAATGTGTGATTGTAGCAATTTCTGTATTACCTTTAGCAAAACTTTACTCACTTGAGATATCAAAGAGATTGTCCGATGATTTCCGCATTCCGTTGGGTCACCTCTCTTTGGAATGGGCACAAATATGGATCTCTTCGTCTTCCAAATTTCTTGGAAGACATTAGTTATCATAATTAAATTTTAATCCAACACTCTATAAAGTTATAATTCTCTATAACCACCAGATAAAATAATACTTTGAAACTAAGGTAAGAAAACCTCATATTTTTTAATAAATTTTTAAAGCTGTTTATATATTGTTGTTGTTAAGTGTCATCAAGTCAGTTCTGACTCATAGCAACCATGCATAGGGTTTCTGAGGAGAAGCTGCTGAGTTTGAACCACTGATCTTGTGGTTCAAACAACCTTGCAGTACAGTATTTACCCTACAGTGCCATACCAGAACTCTAGAGAGAATGCTAGCAGTATCCAACACTCTATAAAGTTACAATTCTCTATAACCACCAGATACAATAACACTTTGATATTAAGATAAGAAAACCTCATGATATTTTAAAAATAAATTTTCAAAGCTGTTCTATATAGTGTAGTTTTTAATTGTCATCAAGTCAGTTCTGACTCATAGCAACTCTGTATAGGGTTTCTGAGGAGGAGCTGCTGAGTTTGAACCACTGACCTTGTGGTTCAAATGACCTTGTGGTCCAGTGTTTAGCCTACAGTGCCACACCAGGACTCTATAGAGAGTGCTATAGATAAAAAAATAAAAGACCTATAAAACTTTGATTTGTTGATAGAAGCTTGAATAACTAAAGGAAAGCACATATAATATTAATGTACATTAGGTTTCTATTTCAGTTGATAGAAGCTTGAATAATTAAGGGGAGAAAAAAACCTGTAAAATTAAAGAATAGTAATTGTTTCTTTTGTTCGATTTTCTCTTGATGCTGTATCAACTGAATTTAAGTTAGGAATATTACAAAATTGGAAAGGAAAAAATATTGTTTCCAATTTGGAACTGGACAATGCCAATAATTTAAATATTTTAAAAATGATGGTCATGAGGCAATGAAGAAGAACTGAACTTTGCAGCAAAGCAAACATGGGTATAAACTGGCATACAAAGGAAAAATAAAATAACTTCTTAGAGAGTCATCATTATGATCTTGATACAAGAAGTCAAGCTGTTCTTTCTATTTGTATTATAATGCTGAATGAGAGAAGAGATCTCAGTGATGGAACCAAATGCAGGACTTCATAAGAAACTATAGGCAATCTATCAGAATTCCTGGAGGTCACCGTCTGCCCTTTAACTAGCTTTGGGAAAAGAATGAACACAAATAAATAGGAAGGGGTAATAGAGAAGGATAGCTGTTTATTACATTCCTTTAGGGGAAAAAAATACAAAACTGTAATTCTATGAAACAGAAACATTAAGGTCTCTTCTGGAAAATGAACAATAAAACTGGAGAAAGCTTGTGGTAATGGAATATATTGAATAAAAATTATAAGGACTTTCATCCAGAGGAGGTGGAGGAGGCAGGGCTTGCTGATGGATAGAGTAGAAGTGCAGTGAGGATCTCCAGCAGCAATAACACAGAGTATCAGATGAAGCAGTTTCAGGGACAGTTCCAGAAATCTGAACCACATATCTAGAAATATTTAGAAAGTATGAAGGCTTATAATGAGTGGAATTTGTAGCAGAAAAAAGAAATCTTGAGCTTTCGAATTCGCAGGGCGCAGAGGCCCCCAGAGCCAGAGCTGCCATCTTGGGTGAGACATTTACAGTAGCCACCCAAAGGATGAAATATTAGGAATAAATGTAACCTGATAAAGAAAGAACCTATACAAAGAAAACTACAAAACACTACTACAAGAAACCAAAAGAGACTTACAAAAATGGAAGAATGTACCATGATCCTGGATAGGAAGACTTAACATTGTGAAAATGTCAATACTACCCAAAGCAATCTATACATATAATGCAATCCCAATCCAGATCCCAACGACATTCTTTAAAGAAAAGGAAAAAACAGTTACAAACTTCATCTATAAAGGAAAGAGAACCAGGATAAGTAAATCACTGCTTAAGAAGAACAAAGTTGGAGGCCTCTCACTTCCTGACTTCAGAATTTGCTACATGGCTACAGTGATCAAAACAGCCTGGTACTGGTACAATGAAAGATACATAGATCAATGGAACAGAATTGAGAATACAAATATTAACCCATCCACATACAGCCAACTGATCTTTGACAAAGGGCCAAAGTACATTGAGTGGGAAAGACATAGTCTCTTCAACAGATGGTGCTGGCAGAACTGGAAATCAATATGCAAAAGATTGAAACAAGACCTTTACCTCACACTGTATACAAAGACCAACTCAGCATAGATTAAAGACCTAAATGGGAATCCCAGAATTATACAGGTAATCAATGAAAAAATAGGGACAAATTTAAGGGATCTAATCCTGGAAACACACAGATTACAAAACGTTGTGAAAATTACACAAACAAAAGAAGACAAAATAGATGACTGGGACATTCTAAAAATTAGAAACGTATACACATCAAGAGATTTCACCAAAAGAGTAAAAAGGGAGCCCACAGAATGTGAAGCAATCTTTTGAAATGACATATCAGACAAGGAACTAATTTCTAAAATCCTTAGGAAACTACAACACCTCAATAAGAAAAAGACAAGTAACCCATTGGAAAAATGGGCACAGGAAATGAATAGATGCTTCACCAAAGAAGACATTCGGGCAGCCAACAAACATATGAAGAAATGTTCACAATCACTAGCCATCTGAGAGATGCAAATCAAAACAATAATGAGATATCTCACATCAGCGAAGTTAAAAAATGCAGAGGATAATAAATGCTGGAGAGGATGTGGAGAGACTGGGACCCTCCTACATTGCTTGTGGGATTGCAAAATGGTCCGACCACTCTGGAAAACAGTATGGTGCTTCCTCAGAAAGTTGGAAATAGACATACCTTATGATCCAGCAATTCCTCTACTTTGTATATAGCCACAAGAAATACGAGCCATAACGCGAGTAGATATATGCACACCAATGTTCATGGCAGCACTACTCACAATAGAAAAAAGACGGAGATAGCCTAAGTGCCCATCAATGGAAGAATGGATAAACAAACTGTGGTATGTACAAACAATGGAATATTATGCTTCCTTGAAGAATAACAAAGAAGCTTCAAACTACTGCATAACATGGATGAACCTTGAGGACATTATGCTGAGTGAAATTTGTCAGTCACAACAGGACAAATATTGCATAAGACCATTATTGTAAAAGCTTAAGAAAAGATACCTTGATTGGAACTTAATCCAACAGCATTTTAGGAGGTTGTGGAACAATATACACTTGTCTGTGGATATTCATCAGCTACATGCTCAAATTTATGATATAAGTAATTCTCAAAGTGAGCACTGAGTGGCTACTAATTTGCTACCCCTGCTAGAGAGTAAGATCCCCTAAGAACTTGATTGAACCTCAGCATAGTGATCCTGCTTGGTCACCTTAGAGCAGGTGGTGGGCTGGCAACGTCTTGCGTATGGGGTCCCCAGCCGATCTCCTCCCTCCCTGCCTTCCTCGGATGCTGGCTGTTTATGCTGGACGTGTGGCCAGAGACGGGTAAGGATCACGTGGAACCTCGGCAACTTAAGACAGAGCCATTGCCATGCTGCAATGAGTTTCAATGACTGGTAAGACTGAGGAATTCGCACTGACCGCCTAAGACAGGCAGCGTCCCTTAAACAAACAATAAATAAGGAGGATTCGGATGCAGACCGTGCACACCCGGTCAGGAGGCCAAGCCCCTGTGGGCACAAGCATTGTTGACCATCCAAACCACAGGCTCTGAGGATCAGACTCTAGCTACCTAGTAGACATAGCAAACTGTCCCTCATCTGATTATTCAGTAATGCTTGTTAGTAATCTCATACATGAGCCCTGGATATCCACAGACAAATGTAAAAACCTTCCCTAAAAGCCGAGACTGTAAATTCCAAAAAGGCAAGTCCCCACCCACCCAGAAAAAAAAAAGCTAAAGAGGATAGAGAGAAACACTGTTAACTGATTATATATGGAGGGGATAATAATCAATGTAATGAAACAAGCTATATGAATGGTTGAATGTGAAGCTGATGATGTGCCCTGTAAACTTTCACTCAATCCAAAACAAAAACATTTAATTTTAAAAAAAGAAAAGAAAAGATACCTATGCTAAAAAAAATATATTCTTAGTTGGTTACCATGGGGTTGGAGTGGAAGGTGGAGGAAGACGACGGTAGAGCACAGGGTAGGCACAGACACATCATAGTTCGGGTATTGGGGAAGGCAATACAAAAGAAGTGGGAGGGGGTGGAAGAACAAGGTAGATAGGGGAACACTGAGACAGGTTTGCATGGGCTAAATGGGACAGAGGTAAATAGTGATGCATGCTCAACCTTGGAACAACAGGGCTCTGTGATACAGGGATCAAGACATAGTTTGAAGAGGGGAAATAATGCTAACATGCTTGCTGTCATATGTATATTGGTTTCCCTTTCCTACTATTGTAAAACTGAAACTTGAGTTGGATACAAAGGTATGTCAGGAAACATGATAACAGAAAGCTTCTGAGCCCATCTTCAACCTATAACTGATTGTAATACCTAAAAGGGATTCTAGAACTTGCCCAGTGAAATAGGCCTCCTGCAGAGCCTTTGCAGTGTATAGGATCTTAGGTGGAATCCTGAGCTGTATCCATAACCTTCTGAGGTAGGACATTCCCACTAGAAAGGAAAAGTGGACCAGGCTGGAACAGGTAGAGTGATAGAAGATACATCTTCAAAGAAAGATCATCAAGAAAAACCCAAAACAAAAATGGCAGTATTACTGGCTACTACAGGGATAAGCAAGTTGTTCACCGGGAAGCCATCAAGGCAAGCAATCAAGTTCCTTCAGGACAAACCTCCTTTAAGACTGAAACTCAAAGGGAGCCCATGAGGAGCAGGCATGTAAACTTGCTGGTGCCTATGTTGGTCTACTGGTGAGTGGCAGAGGGGAAATGCAGCAATAAAGAAATGGGCTGAGTACAACCACGTTCCACAGACTCCCGTGGACCTGGAAATGAGAGAGAGAAGAAGAAGGGCTGGTTGGTCCAAAATATCGTGAGACCTGGAGACATCTGAGCCTATGGACAAAGACATAGCCACAGAAGTCTAGAGCTGATAGTGAAGCATCCAGCTGATATGGATAGGGATGGGCAACTTAAGACATTGGCTACCTAAAATGAGGGGGCAATAAAGGCACGAAGTGACTGGTTTACAAGGTTTCAAGAGGGAGTTTAGTATAATAGTGTGCTGGGGAAGAAAGAGTCCCCACTGAATAGTTTACATCTTGTCTAGATGGGTCTGGTTAAAAGAGATGGGGATAAGATTCTTGTGATCCAATAATGAGTAATTGTTATCATGACTAATTGAGACTATCACAATTGTAAAGGTAGAAGTTTTGTAACAAAAACAGGGGAGAAGTTAATCTTAACAGTTCAAAGACACAGGACTCTAAGACCATCAAGGGAGAAGAGCACAAGTGGAATGAGAGACCTTATCCAGAGAAGCAGCGACACCAGAGATGGAGGTAGAGATGGGGACATGGAGTCTGGGAGCAGCTGAGGTAGTCCTCAGGGAAGTGAGTTCTCATGGGAAGTGTGGGAGTAAGAGATGGCAGCCAAGGAAGCAGACTTGCAGAATGTGCCCTTTGGTGAATTATTATATATGCCTGAGTGTTTAAAAAAAAAAAGTTTTACTTTTTATAATAAAAAGTTTTTAAAAAATTATAAGAAGAAAATTAAAATCAAACAAGTATATTGTAGTAAGCAAAACAAACAAGTAACCTTTTTTTTTTTCTGTAACAAATACAATGTAAACAACGCAAATGCTAGGTTAAATGAAAGAGACTCATAAAATAAAGGGGATCCTTTCTGTTATCAGGCTCTTAATAATATTATTAATAAAACATTAGAAGGGGCTTGATATGATATTTTATTTGTGGGGAGAGTGGTTGCTAGAATTTAAATCTGTTCTGTTTCAGGGTCAATGAAAAGAAAGGAAACTCTCAAGAAGTTGAATTGATACATTAGCCACAGCAGTGGGTTCAAACTACCAACGCTGGTGAAGATGGTACAGGACCAGCAGTGTGTTCTATTATAAATAAGGTCACCATGAATTGGAGAAAACTCAATGGCAATTCATAGAAACAACAAAGCAAATCAAATTAACAACCAAATGAACTGTTGATGTCATTTTTTTACAAAAGTAACCAAAGACATATTTGAAAATGTGGTATGTTTGAAAACTGAAGAGCATTCACATAATTAGATGATAAAAGAGAGGCAAAAATCAAACAGCAGACATCATTGGTTTTATAATTTTCAAGATCTAAATAATATAGATGAGTTCCACAAATAAAATAGCTCAGAATCTCTCAAGACCAAGATCACTACAAGGCATATATGATAGTGGAAAGGATGAAGAAATGGGATAAAATCATAGGGTATTGGTTACAGGCTGGTCATTATAAAATCAGTGCAATAAAGATCACTTAACAGTTCAGAAAAAAGGAAAAGAAATAATTTTGAAAGTGAAGAAACTGTGTTCCTGGGTTTTTAGAACATCATTGTTTGAAATGGGGAGCGAAAGAGAAGAGTTGATAACTAAAGTTTATCTGTCAGTTACATGAGCCAGACACTGACAGGTCATCTCTTACCAGATGCTCACAATAACTCTTGTGGTGGGCATTGTTTATCTCATGTTTATCCATTATGGGAATAACATAATGACTGTTTCTAGTATGTCAAGAACTGTGCTAAAGATTCACGACTTATCATTTAATCCTTATAGCAACCCTATGAAGTGAGTACAAATGTGACCCCATTTTACAGGAATGGAAACTAAGGCTAAGAATATTAAAGTCACTTCACCCTGAGCACTAGCAGTAAAATTGTTACTCCAGTAACTTATATTCCTACATGGTGCATTCATCATATTTTTAAATTCCAAAGAAAATGGTGTGTAGAAAACATGTAGATGAGGGAACTGACTTAAACAGGGCCAGCCATCAGTGACAGAATTCATCTGGTTTTAAAACCCAGTCTGGAGCTCTTTCCAGGTCAAGACCTGTCCAGAATGAAACGGCCCAGACATGCTAGCTCCTTTGTCTGAGTCCATACTTACCACAGCAAAGCCTTCTGGCATTAATTGATTTAAAAACCAAGTCTCCCATTCTGGAAAAGTGAGGTGTTAAATTGAAGTTACAAAAAAAAATCGTAAGAATTATTTTCCCTAATAAATTAATCAGCTGTTCGGTTAGTGTGTGGAATAGTGCCCAATCAATTTAACTAGCTAGTATGTCAAACTACCCACACTAGAGCCCTCTCAGGACAGATACCAGGGATAGAGATCATTCAATTCACTCTCAGAGCCCATGTGTTAAGCAGATAATTATAAACATGACTTTCTTTGTCTGCTTTGACATGTGCAGAAACCACTGAATGAGCACTTTTGAACAAGAAGTAAAAAGTCCATCTTTCTTAAGTGTCATGAAGCATGGAAAGAGATGCCTACTAATGATTAGTGTGAAGTGATGAATACTAATAGGACTTAGATCTAAGGTCCCAAACCTGTCAAAGGAAATAGAAGACTATAGAATAGAGCCCATCATCAATTGCATAGCCATTTACAACGATCAAATGTTGAGTTGGATCTACCCTTTTAAAGGTTACAAAGTAGCAAGGGAGTTACACACAATAATGGTAAGTGGAGTTACACACAATAATGGTAAGTGTCATATATGTGAAGAGTGATGGAACATGAGATCCTACTATAATTCAAGGCTGGGGTCATGTGGGCAGGGTGGAAAAGTAAGGACCCTATTAAAACTCTGCTAAGGAAGTAAAGTTTAAGGTTACACCTACATTCATGGTGTGTATGTGTGCATATATCTTGGATAAAGGGTTGATAATAGACAAAAACCACCTTGGAATTTTTAAAAAACCAGTTGTCATGTAGTCTTTTCCTACTCATGACAAACCCATGTGTGTTCTATAGGGTTTTCAATGGCTGTGTCCTTTTAGAAATAGATTACCAACCCTTTCAGTTAGTGGCACTTAACCACTTATACCACTAAGGGACTCCAACCTTGGGATAAAGATACGTAGAAATAATGAAGAGCACATGACATGCAAGAATTAAAAGAAAACTCTTGTGACTGGAGCAGAAGGAGCAATGGAAAGAAGTCTGGAGCTGGAGCTGGAGAGCTAAGCAGAGTCAGTCTGATTTCATTCCTTGATCTCAAGAGTTTATCTAACAAGTCCACTCCTGGATCTGTTCTGTGTGCTCTAGCAAAAGCCATGTTAGAAGCCCTGCAAAACAGAAGGTCAGGCTTAGCCATGAGATTTATCAAAGCCTCATGAGAGACAGCCCATGAGACAATATTTACCTCGAGAAAATATTATAGATCTACCACGTGGAAAGGAAAGCATGTTTATGATTTATTGTTTTATATTTTCTTTTTGTGATTAATGACACCTTATCAGTATATAACCACCACTCATCTGTCAGTTTCTCATACTGTGGTGGCTTGTGAGTTGCTGTGATTCTGGAAGTTATGCCACCAGTATTTTAAATACCAGCAGGGTCACCCATGGTGGATGGGTTTCATCATGGTGAACATGTGGACGTCTTCCAGACAAAGACAGACTAGGAAGGAGTGACGAACTACTTCTGAATATTAAGTCACTGAAAACCTTATGAATAGCAGAGAAACACTGTCAGATATATCATTGCTGATGTCTGATGGATCTTGGCTGAAAGCAGAGAATATCAGAAAGATGTTTACCTGTACTTTATTGACTACACAAAGGCTTTCAATTGTGTGGATTATGACAAGCTATGGACAACACTGCAAAGTATGAATATTCTGGAACACTTAATTGTGCTCATGAAGAATCTGTACATGGACCAAGAGGCAGTTGTTCAATCAGAACATGGGAACACTGAATGAATTAAAATTAAGAAAGGTGTGCGACAGGGTTGTATTCTTTCACCATATTTATTCAACCTGTATGCTGAGCAAATAATATGAAAAGCTGGGTTCTATGAAGAAAAACATGGCATCAAGATTGGAGGAAGACTCATTAACAACCTGCGATATGCAGATGATACAACTTTGCTTGCTGAAAGTGAAGAGGACTTGAAACATTTACTGATGAAAATCAAAGAGCACAGCCTTCGGTATGGATTGCATCTCAATGTCAGGAAAACAAAAATCCTCATCACTGAACCAATAAACAACATTCTTATCAACGGAGAAAAGGTTGAAGTTGTGAAGGACTTCATTCTTCTCGGTTCAACTATCAACACTCATGGAAGCAGCAGTCAAGAAATGAAATGACGCATTCCATTAGGCAAATCTGCTGCGCAAGACCTTTTTAAAATGTTGAAAAGCAAAGATGCCAGCTGGAGGACTGAGGTGCACCTGACCCAAACCATGGTATTTTCAATAACCTCATATGCATGTGATAGCTGGACAGTGAATAAGGAAGACTGTAGAAGAATTGATGCCATTGAGTTATGGTGTTGGAGGAGAATATTGAAAGTGCCAGGGGCTGTCAAAAGAACAAACAGATCTGTGTTGGAAGAAGTACAGCCAGAGTGCTTCTTGGAGGCCAGGATGGCCAAACTTTGCCTCTCATATTTTGGACATATTGTCAGGAGGGAGCAGTCGCTGGAGAAGGATATCATATTTGGTAAGGTAGAGGGTCAGAGAAAAAGAGGAAGACCCCCAGCGAGATGGATTAGCAAAGTGGCAGCATCAATGGGCTCAAGCATGGCAACAATTGTGAGTTTGGCCCAAGATCGGGCAGTGTTGCATTCTGTTGTGCATAGGGTCTCTATGATCGGTATCAACTCAATGGCACCTAACAACATCAGTATATAAACAGAAGGATTATTTGTGCTGAATTCTGAAAGAGCACTGATACATTTTGGTAGAAATCTAAATATCTACTTGTTGCTGGGATTTTATACATTGACCAAATACCCACTTCCAATCAAAACTGACTTTCTAATGATCACCTAAGGTTCCTTGAAGTTCAAATTCACTTTGTGGTTCCCTGCTTATCCTACAGCGACACACCAGGACTAATATATATCCAGTTCTAGCTGTGGGAACTCTCTAAGTGCTGCTGTGAGTTGGAACTGACTCAATGGCACTTAACAGCACTAACAAACACTGAAAAAAAATTAGTTCAAAATTGATATTGGATATCCAAGCTAAGAAACCCTTGGGCCATGGTGATTAAAGCACTCCGCTGCTAACCTAAATATCGATGGTTCAAACTCTCCAGGCACGCTGCAAGAGAAAGATACTGCAATTTGCTTCCATAAAAATTTTCAGTGTTGGGAACCACATGGGGCAAGTCTACTCTGTCTTATGTGGTTGCTCTGAGTCAGAATCAATTCACAGGCCTGGTGCGGTGTTATAGGGTAAGCACTGGACTGCTAGTCCTCTAACCACAAGGTTAGCAGCTGGAATTCACCAGCTTCTCTTGGAAACCCTATAAAGGGTCTCTATGAATCAGAACCAACAACAAAAAGCCACCCATTTGTGATATTTGTGTTACAATAGCTCTGGGAAAGTTTTCCCAGTTTTAGAAACTATCAGTGAGGGAAATATGAATTCTAAAGATAGTATGGAAATAATCTACATGTGTTTTATGCCTATGTATTCTTAATGTATTTTGCTTTTTCTAAAATACATTTGGGAAATAAAGTAAATAGCAGTTTGATATCACTGGACATAGTCAAAAGTATATACAAAGTCAGAAGTGTGAGCGATCGAGACAGCAGGAAAATAACTTCCCAAGATGTGAGCAGGTTAAGAGAAACTAGATGCAGTCCATGAACAGGGGGATATTCTTTGTGGAAAAGTCTCACTTCGTAAAAGTCAGATTGGCCTTTGCTGATTTTTACCAGAGTTAGATGAAAGGCAAATGAGATATAAAACTGTAACTTGTATGTACTTAACATGAAACAGCTATTAAACAGCAAAACCTCAACTCAGGACAAAATTTATGATAATGGTCAGCTTTTAATTCTAGAAGGATGTTTAATGGTAGGAGATCTGAAAGACATCAGAAGGAGACAGGGTAAAGTTGCCAGACAACATACAGTAAAACACAGGAGATCTAGTTAAATTCGAATTTCAGATAAACAAGGGATAATTTTTTAACATAAACTTGTCTATATAATGTTTGCAGTGGGGGTGAATTTTTTTTCTTTTTCTTGAGTGTTCTACTGCTTTCTAAGAGTTTGAATGTGCAGGTTTGGCTATGATGTGTTGAGACAAAGTCAAATTTCTCTTCATTCAAAGAGGAGAGATACGGATTTCAAACTGAAAGCAGGAAAATTAAAGCCAGCAAGGAGAAGGGAAGAAGACTTAGCAGAGGCCTGAGGAATGTGGGAAAGGAAACACAAGGAAGGAACGTTTATGAACTGTTACTTCATGTTCCTGTTGCATAAAATCCTCTTCAGTCAAATCTACACTGCCCTCTAATGCTTTGGAATAGTGAGTGGTTGAGTAGATTCTTTCTTGGCAATAAAGGTGCGAAGTCTTACTTAGAGCTTGGCACAAAATAGTCAACATGTGGATTATATAAATAATTACAGAAAGTCTTACAAGCAACAGAAAGTCCATACATACTTGCTTCAGCTCCTAGACAGATAGATCTGCAAAATCACTCTGGATCAAAGGGACTCAAAGTGTGACACACAGGTGTAATGGAAGACAGCTGCAAAGCAACTAAAAAAGAAGACTTGGACCCAACCATATGAAAATCACGAACATAATCACTCATAGACAAGGACTTTAAGGATATTCCATCCAAAGAAGACTACAAAAGTATGTATATAGAGCTTTCTGCTCGTGGACACCGGCGGAGGAAGCATCGTCTTTTTTTTTTTTTTTCTCCCCCTCACCGCCGTCATGTCTCAGTCAGAGTCTCCTAAAGACCCCGAACAGCTGCGGAAACTCTTCATCGGAGGTTTGAGCTTTGAAACAACAGATGAGAGCCTGAGGAGTCATTTTGAGCAATGGGGGACGCTCACGGACTGTGTGGTGATGAGAGATCCAAACACCAAGCGCTCCAGAGGCTTTGGGTTTGTCACTTATTCTACTGTGGAGGAGGTGGATGCAGCCATGAATGCAAGGCCACACAAGGTGGATGGAAGAGTGGTGGAACCAAAGAGGGCTGTTTCAAGAGAAGACTCTCAGAGACCAGGTGCCCACTTAACTGTGAAAAAGACTTTTGTTGGTGGCATTAAAGAAGACACTGAAGAGCATCACCTAAGAGATTATTTTGAGCAGTATGGAAAGATTGAAGTGAGTGAAATCATGACAGGCCGAGGCAGTGGCAAGAAGAGGGGCTTTGCATTTGTAACCTTTGATGACCATGACTCTGTAGATAAGATTGTTATCCAGAAGTACCATACTGTGAATGGCCACAATTGTGAAGTAAGGAAAGCCCTGTCAAAGCAAGACATGGCCAGTGCCTCCTCCAGTCAAAGAGGTCGAAGTGGTTCTGGAAACTTCGGTGGTGGCCGTGGAGGTGGTTTTGGTGGGAATGACAACTTTGGTCGTGGAGGAAACTTCAGCAGACGAGGTGGCTTTGGTGGCAGCCGAGGTGGTGGTGGATATGGAGGCAGTGGGGATGGTTATAATGGATTTGGTAATGATGGAAGCAATTTTGGAGGCGGTGGAAGCTATAATGATTTTGGCAATTACAATAATCAGTCTTCAAATTTTGGACCCATGAAGGGAGGAAATTTTGGAGGCAGAAGCTCTGGCCCTTATGGTGATGGAGGTCAATATTTTGCCAAACCACGAAACCAAGGTGGCTATGGCGGTTCAAGCAGCAGCAGTAGCTATGGGAGTGGCAGAAGGTTTTAAGGATAGCCAGGAAACAAAGCTTAGCAGGAGAGGAGAGCCAGAGAAGTGACAGGGAAGCTACAGGTTACAACAGATTTGTGAACTCAGCCAAGCACAGTGGTGGCAGGGCCTAGCTGCTACAAAGAAGACATGTTTTAGACAATACTCATGTGTATGGGCAAAAAACAAAACAAAACAAAAAAAAACTCGAGGACTGTATTTGTGACTAATTGTATAACAGGCTATTTTAGTTTCTGTTCTGTGGAAAGTGTAAAGCATTCCAACAAAGGGTTTTAATGTAGATTTTTTTTCCCGCACCCATGCTGTTGATTGCTAAATGTAATAGTCTGATCATGACGCTGAATAAATGTCTTTTTTTTAATGTGCTGTGTAAAGTTAGTCTACTCTGAAGCCATCTTGATAAAGTACCCCACAGTGTGAAGTTTAGAATTCCTTCAGGGTGATGCCAGATTCCATTCAGTTTACTTATATAACCTTAGAGAAGGACTGCTTGGGGGCAGAGAAGCCATTTGCAGAAACCATGGTATAGTTGAACTGACAGTTGCTGTTAAGAACCTGGAATTCACCATTAAATGGTCACCCAAGCAGTTAAACAATTGGTTATAAAAATGGTTGTTGGCACATCCTATGCAATATATCTAATTTGAATTAATGGTACCAGATAAAATTATAGATGGGATTGAAATTTATGTATCATCCATGATCATGGGTATTCAATAAAAAGATTTAACATCTTGAAAAAAAAAAGTATGTATATAGAGATAGCATCATTAATATTTTAACCTGTGTGTTGCTGTGATGCTGAAAGATATGCCACCTATATTTCAAATACCAGCAGGGTCACACCCATAGTAAACAGATTTCAGTGGAGTTTCCAGACAAAGCCAGACTAAGAACAAAGGCCTGCCAATCTATCTAAAAATTAGTCAATGGAAATCTTACAGATGCCCACTCAATTGTTTTGGACATGTCATCAGAAGGGATCAATCACTAGAAGAGGATATCATGTGTGCTAAAGGACATGGAGGACCCATGTTGGTGGTGGTGGTGTTAAGTGCAGCTCATAGCATTTCTGGGGAACAGCTGGTTGGTTTGAACCACCAACTTTGCAGCTATCAATCCAGTGCTTATCCTACAATTATCCTACCTCAAGGAATCCTAGAGAGTCCATGGGGGTTAGGGAAATCATTGATGAAATGGTTGGGCACCACAGCCACAAGATGGACTTGGCTATCCCAGGGACTATGGAAATGACACAGGACTGGGCAATATTTCATTCTCTTCCACATAAGGGCACCATGAGTCAGAGTCCACTGACAGTTGTCTGCCTATCTATCTTCTATCCATCTATAATCTATCCATCCATCCATCTGTCCATCTATCTATTTTTCATCTATCTGTCTGTCATTGTCAAATTTGTCCAGCATCTATTAAAACACCAAAAAAACAACTCTTACTCAGTGCTTTGTGAGTTCGTTGATTTCAGAATGTTAACTGCTTGTTGTTTTTTCAACAAATCTGGCCATTTTACAAGCACATTGTAGCTAATCGCTTCATAAAATAACGCATTTACATAAATGAAATCCCTTTTGATAACTAGAAGCAAAAACCTATACCATAAAACATCTGAGAAATCTTTTTGAATGCCACCTTTCAAAACAAAAACTTGAAAATGTGACTCCGTTTTGAAAATCGGTGTTGTTGTGGCTAAGTGCCATCGAGTCAGTTCTGACTCATAGCAATCCTGTATAGGGTTTTCAAGGATTGGCTAGTGATTTAGAACTGCTGACCTTGCAGTTCAAACCGACTTGCAGTCCAGTGCATTATCCCACAGTGCCACACCAGGACTACATTTTGAAGATAAGCACCTGCAATAAACAAAGATCATTTTTCCAAACCAAATTCCAGTAGAAAGTTTGGTTAGGCTAGGGGGATTTTTTTTTTTTAATTAAAAAAAAAAAAATGGTATACGATTCAGAGAAAATTTACATTAGGGAACTTGTACTTGTCAAGTATCTACCTGGAGCTTCCAAGAGGCTACTGAAGTTAAGGTGTTTTGTTTATCTTTTGTTTGGGATATTGTGTAGCTGTTTATGAGTACAATAATTTCCATTTGTTCTTTTGCCATGGAAGGTGTCCTGGTAGTGCATTGGGTAAGCATTAGGCTACTAACTTCAGGTTGGTTGTGTGAATGCAGAAGCTGCTATTCAGGAGAAAGATGATGCTGTCTGCTTCCATAAAGCTTTATAGCCTCAGTAACACTATGTAACAGTTTACTCTGTTCTATAAAGTCTCTATAAGTAGGAATTGACTGTATAGCACGGGAATTCTTTTACACTATGGACGACAAAGCAGTCAATTATTCCTGGCTTGTTGTTGTTGTTGTTGTTGTTAAGTGCCATCAACTCACAGCAAACCTGTATAGGGTTTACAAGGAGTTGCTTGTGAGTTTGAACCACCAACCTTGTAGTTCAAACTGATTTTGTGGTCCAGAACATTGCATGCCAATGAATCATAGGTAGTCAATAAAAATTCATTAAATGAATAAATATTTCTATATCTTCTCTCGAACTTTAGGAAAAAACTATCAGTGAAGGAAAGATGAATTCTAAATGTAGTATGGAAATAATCTAAATCTATATATTCTAAATGTATTTTGCTTTTCCTAAGGAGCTCTGGTAGTGTACTGGTTACGAATCGGGCTGCTAACCCCAAGATCGGCAGTTCGAAACTACCAGCTGTTCCGCAGGAGAAAGATGAGGCGTTCTGCTCCCGTAAAGATTTACAGCCTCGGAAACCCTGTGCAGGGTCGCTGTGAGTCAGAACCGACTCCATGATTCTTAACAATGGCAACAACAAAATACATTTGGGAAATAAAGTAAAAGAAATGGCTCTGCCTGCATAGACTTCTAACTGTGGACTAGTGCTTTAAAATAAAATAAAATAACCGTAACTGTGGATTCCAGAAAATGTGTACACCAAAGGTTCTCAACCTAGGCTGAGTATTAAAATGATCTCACATATTTGTTTTTGTCTCACCCCAACTCGCAGACCATATAGGCACCCTTATAGAGTAATGGATTACACTTTGGTACTAACTACACAGGCAGCAGTTCAATCCACAAGTGGCTCCATGGAAGAAAGATGAGGCTCCCATAAAGATTTACAGCCTCTGAAAGCTCAGGGTCACTGTGAGTCAGAACTGACTCCACAGCATGTCGCCATCCAGGCCACACTTAATCCATTCCCATTACATCAAAATCTCCGTGGGTAGGGTCCAGACATCAGGATTTTAAAAGAGAATTCCTTTATGAAATCAAGGTTGAGAATGACTTCTTCACCCTTTACTCATAAGAGTGTGCATATAGCTCCACACTATAGACAAAAGATGGATAAAAGCCCATCATCTGTTCATGAGGCAGCAGAACATTGTCCCTCCATGACGCAGAACCACATGGCAACAGAAATGAATAACGATATATATATATATATATTCATATATATATAGAGAGAGAGAGAGAGAGAGAGAGAGAGAGATTGAGAGAGAGTGTGTCCTGGTGTGGCACTAAGGGTTAATGAGCTGGACTGCATGGTCGGTTTGAACTGCAAAGTCCATGGTTCAAACTCACCAACCACTCCTTGGAAACCCTATACAGGGTCACTATGGGTTGGCACCGACTCCACAGCACTTCACAACAACAACAACATATATTTTGAAAGAAAGACTAGAGCTGAGGAAATGAGTGTTTTCAGTTTCCTCTTCCAACAAGTTTCCTCTTGTGGTATTCTACTTGGCATAGCCTTATAAATGTTAATGTTTGAAAGACAGATGTCCTTTTAAGAAATCTCTGTTAGAAAACCACCACCTGACTTTTAGTTTGTCATACCGTGATAGCTTACATGTTGTTACGTTGCTGGAGACTATGCCACTGATATTTCAAATACCTGCATGGTTACCATTGTGGACAGGTTTTAGCAAGCTTCCAGACTAAGGCAGATTAGGAAGAAAGGTCTGACAATCTACTTCTGATAAGTATCCAGTGAAACTCTATAGATTACCACAGAATGTTTCTTGATCTAATGCTGGGAAAGGTGCTCCCTAGGTTGGAAGTCACTCACAATACACAGTGGTCACAACCGTGGACTAGAGCACACCAGCAATCATGAAGACAGCATAAAACTGGTGGAAGAGGGAAAGGAGGTCCACATTTTGTTCTATTGTACATGGGGTCACCATGAGTCAAAGCCAACTCAACAGCACTTAACAACAACCATTAGAAACAAAATTGAGCATTATGCACTTCTCTAGTGTGTCCTGCTTCTGGATTTATTGGCACTTGAGTTGACTAAAAGTCACTTAGTAGCCTTAAGTAGAAGTAGGAGAGGATTCACCAAATTCCCTGTGTTCAAGTGGACTAAGAGAAAAATGTATATGTAATAAGGAAAAGCTTATAATCCAATGGAATTTCCTAGTGTTTAACTCTTCTGATTGAAAAAAAAAAAAAAATCCACAGGCTGTCTCAGGTAACAAGGGTTTACTGAGTCTTAATTGGAGACAATAAGAGAAAAGGAAATTCCACAGAAACTTCTAATCATGGTCCCATTGAGCAACATCTGTTTATTGAACCCATGCCCACACAGGCAACTCTTACTGTCCAGACTTCTACCTTCTCAACAACTGTTGCTGCTGCTTTACAACCTCCTTCCCCTCTACTATCCCGTGTCTGTTTATATCTTCCCACAAACCTTATTGCTTTTGTTTATCTCTGGACCTTTTCAGCTTTTGCTCCCAATGTCCAAGCAGATTATAATCTCTGATGTAGCCCCCAGGGATCAGTATCCTTTAAAGCTACTTTCAGAGGATTCCAACATGATGCCAAGGAGGAGAACCACTTCACCAAAGAACAGGGAATATTAGTAAAGCAATCAGGATTCATAATTCAAGTCTTAGTCTGAAACCAAAAAAATTGAAGAAGACATCTCAACACGCTGGCACATTGTATTCTCCTTGCATTTTAACACAAAGTCTCATTTCTATTTTTATAGAGTATTTGTTTATTCACATGTGTTAGTATTTTATCTGGCTTATCAAGTGGAGATATTTGAGCAATCACTTCCTGGAGAGGAAGACTAAAGATTGTAGCTAATGGGGCAAGACTGCCATCTAGTGGCAACTACCCCTGAATTACAAATACAACGTATCAGCTGGTATCAAAACTCTTGAAGTCCCTGAGTGGTACAGCTACTGTGGTAAACTGCTAACCAAAAGTGAGAGGTTTCAGTTCACCCAGAGGTGTCTTGGAAGAAAAAATCTGACAGTCTACTGAAAAATCAGTCATTGGAAACCTCACAGAGCACAGTTCTACTCTGACACATCTGAAGTCACCATGAGTTAAGGTTAATATGACAGTACTCAGCAAAGTTCTTGAGGAAATGGTTGGCCAACTGCAATAATTCATCTACGTAAGACAAAATGCACATGGGTATATAAAAAGAGTTTTGTAATTTTCAAGCTATCTCAAAGAGTCTGGAGAATAAATACTTTTTGTTAAAATGAAATTTTAAAAATACAAATTTCTTGATCCTGACAAATAAGTTTACTAAATTCAAAGATTATATCGAATTCAAATATTGATATGATGAGAGTAAATGTTTTCTATGAAATAGTTAAGATAAATCATAGGTTATATGCTTTGTGATAAAATCTTAGCTGACTCTTCTTTCTCTTCAATGGACTCCAGAAAACAGCATGTTTGCAATGACCCAAGTACTTAAAGTATTTTTTGTAGTCTTCGTGGTTGTTTCCCTAAATGGTGTATGTGTCAATTCATTTGCCTAGAATATAATAGAATGCTATTCAACCAATAACAAATACTTCACTGTCTAACCACTACTTCTAAAGGTATTTCCAGATGTTTTTAACTAAAAATGCTGAAGCTGAAATATCAGTAAATTAAAATTCTCCTTCCTAAAACAGAAAGTGAAGCAAGTAGAGTTCTGCCTAATATGGATATGTGTAATCAAAATAGCTATGATGGTAGGTCCAGTGGGGACAAATTCATCAATTCAACAGGAATGCTTCTTAGATTGTCCATTATATGAAGTATTTGGAAGATATGTGAATACTGAAAGCAACCACATCAGTACAATTGAATGGAGATATTAACAAACCCATTGTTCAGATCAGAAGATAATCCTATAACTGAATATTTAGAAACTTTGAGGAAAGAAATACACAAATATGCAAAGACAGCAAATTCCCTTCATGAGATGTGGAATCCACACATTGTAGTCACAGGTTTGGTTTCACTGAATAATTTATGAAGATGTCTGTTTTGAATTATTCACTGACTACAGATTTGACAAGTAATCGCTGAAGAACAATGGGACTGGTCACCAGGAGTCTCTGTTTTATGTCTGATTTGGTAAAGACTGTTGTTTTTAGCTTTTGTTTTTATTCTCAAGGGAATGTGAAGTTCTATGTAATATGAGATTCAAGCAAGAAGTGCAGATTCTGTAGTATGTTCACAAGACAGTCTCATTAAATGTGCTGATGGGCTTCCAGAACCCAAGAGTCTACAAATGGGTGCCACTGAAGTCTACACTTTGATGTTTCAAGGGTTAGGTTCTGCCATTTTTCCTAATAAATACATCCACAGATAACAGTGCATAAAATATAAAATTGTCGTATAAGTTCAGGTATGTATTTGGCAAAACTGACAGAGGGCAGTGATGTCTTCATTGAGCTAATTCCAGTATGAGGCAGGGAGTGGTTGAGCTGCTTTGGTGTGCTGCTTTATCAGGCTCGACTCTAGACCTACAGAGCCACCAGACTAGCATTTGTAACTTTGTCATATTGTGGTGGCTGGCATGTTGCTATAATTCTGGAAGCTATATCAGCAAGGTCATCCATGGTATATAAGTTTCAGCTGAGCTTGCAGATGAAGATAAGACAAGAAGAAAGAGAGACAAACTATTTTCAAATATTTAGTCAATGGAAAATTTAGTGACTAGAGTGGAACCCTGTCAGCACCAGAATACTGAATATTGAAATACGATAAAAAGAAGCAGAATATTGTCAGATATAGTGCCAGAAGATGAGCCCCTCAGGATGGAAAGCACTCAAAATTCGACTGGAGAAAACCTGCCTCCTCAAGGTAGCGTTTACCAAGATGAAGTGAGTGGGATAAAGACTTTGGGAACTTCATTTGTTGGTGGGACACAATTCAAAATGTAGAGAGACAGCTGTAACCATCCATTAATAATATGAACATAGAACATATGAAGTATGAATCTAGGAAAATTGACAGTTGCCGAAAATGAAATGGAATGTATAAACATTGATATCCTAGGCATTAGTGAGCTGAAATGGATAGGAATTGGCCATTCTGAACTTGACAATCACATGGTTTACTTTGCTTGGAATGACAAATTGAATAGATATGGTGTCACATTCATTATCAAGTAGAACATTTCAAAATCTATCTTGAACTAGAATGCTGTCTGTGATAGGATGATATCCATATACCTATAAGGAAGACCAGTTAATAGTACTATTATTCAATTTACACACCAACCACTAAAACCAGTGATGATGATGGTGTGAGCTATGGGTTAATGTGCCAGATTGCAAAGCCATTTGAACTGCAAGGTCAGTGGGTCAAGCTCACCAACCGCTCCTCAGAAACCCTATACAGGATTGCTATGGGTTGGAACTGACTCGATGGCACTTAACAACATCAACAACCAACTTTTAAGTCTGAAATTGATCAAATGTTTCAATAAAGATGCAGTGATAATTATTGGTGATTAGAATGCATAGGTTGGAAACAAAAAGGAAGCAACAGTCGTTGGAAAATATGGCCTTGGTGATGGAAACTATGCTGGAGATCACATGATAGAATTTTGAAAAATAATGGACTTCTTCATTGCAGATACCTTCTTAAAACAACAAAAAGGATGTCTACATGCATGGACTTCACCAGATGTAATACACAGAAATCAGTTGACAACATCTGTGGGAAGAGACAATGGAAAAGCTCAATATAACCAGCCAAAACTTGTTTTGGGAAGACTATCAACTGTTCATTTACAAGTTCAGACTGAAGTTGAAGAAAACTCAAACAAGTCCACGACAGCCAAAATATGTCTTTGAATAGATCCCACCTGAATTTAGAGATTATCTGATGAACATATTGGATGTATTAGACACTAAAGATTGAAGACTAGAAGAGTTGTGGGATTATGTCAAGAACATCAAAGTTTCATTGAGAAGACAAAAAGAAGGAAACGACCAAAATGGATGTCAGAAAAGACTATGAACCTTTCTCTCCAGTCCAGAAGTGCTACAGCAAATGGAAGAAATGAGGAGGCTCAAGAACTGAACAGAAACAAAACAATAATGGCAGTCTGATTGACTACTACAAGAACAAGCAAGCTGTTCTATTGGAAGCCATCAGGGCAAGTGGTCGGGTCCCCTCAGAGCAAACCACCTTCCAAGACTGAGACTCAAGGGGAATACACGGGGAGCAATGTGGTCTGTATGGTGACCACGTTGGTCACCGATAAGGGGAAGAAGGGGAAAAACAGTAATGAAGCTGGGAGGTAAGTCCAACCACATTCAATAGACTCCTGTGAACCCGGGTGGAAACCTGATTGGCCAGCAATATGGCAAGACCTGAGGACTCCTGAGCCCAGAGGCAGTGACATAGCCACGGAGAACTAGAGCAGATAGCGAAGCGTCCAGCTGATATGAAGTGAGGGGAGATGCACAAGAATACCCATACTTGCAAATAGTACCCACTTGACCTGGTTTCAATGGCTGGATGAACGGAACTCGAAGAGAAGAAGAAAGAAAAGGAAAAAAAAAGAGTAACCCGCTACAATTTGATGAACTTGACCTATGTAACAGCTCAAAAGAGGGAACAAATCTTTACAGCGAAGATCACTCCCACCCCCTCGGTACACACGGTTGACAGGGATGGGCAACATAGACATTGCCTAACCAAAATGGGGGGGGAGGGGGACTACAAAGGCAAATAGTGACTGGCTTACAAGCTTTCAAGAGGGAGCCTAGTTCCAGACAGGGCGGGGAAAGTTAGAATCTCCACTGAATGGTTTCCAATCTGTTGGGATGGGGCTAATGAAAGGAGATGGGGATAAGACTCTTGTGGTACAATAGTAAATAATTACTATCAGGACTGACTATGAGGTTCAGAAATGTAAAGGTAGATATTTTGTAGCAAAAGGAGAGAAGTGATTGATTTTGCAGTCTAGGAGTGGAGGTCCCTGGGACCATCAAGTGAGAAGAGCAGAGTGTAGACCCTACCCAGAGAAGCAGTGACGCCAGAAATGGAGGCAGAGACGATGATGACGTGGACAGATGGAGTGGCTGGGGACACTGCACTCAGGGAGGGAGAGGGACTGTGTGCTGATGGCTGGGGGGCAGGCCTGTGGTGTGTACCCTTTGGTTGTTTGATGCTGCATGGAAGGGGTTGCAATCATTGTAGTGAAATGAAATACAATAGGATGAATGTAAAACTGATGTTCTCCCATGCAAACCCACATAATTCACAATAAAAACTTAAAAAAAAAAAAAAAGCTACAGATAGATATAAATGTAATGCAATTAGTATTAGTAATGGCAATGGACTCAAATATATCATTAATTGTGAGGATGGTGTAGGACCTGCATAGGAACTAATGATGTCTCATTATATTGTACATAAGATTCCTGTGAGTTGCAGCCCACTTTACACATGGCATCTAACAAAATTATATATTTTTTCTTTTTCTTTTTCTTTTTAAGTGGAGAAAAAGTATTTGTGAACTATTTAGATTTTAAGAACAAATTTTGGTAAATTAGAATGTCTCTAGAAATTCTTTGTATTTAGGGAGAATTTGTGTCACTAAATTTAATGAATATTAAAAAAAAAAAAAAAAAAAGTGATACACAGAGTCAGTGTAACAGCAACAACAACAACAAAAAAAAAAATGGTCAATATTCAGTCATTAAAAGAGGTAGCATATGATCAAGAGCCAGTGGTACTGAAGAAAGAAATCCAAGGTGCATTGAAGGCACTGGCAAAGAACAAGACTCCAGGCACTAAACTGATAGAATGCAAAATGAAATCTTTCAGTAAACTGATTTAGCACTGGAGGTACTCATTCATCTATACCAAGAAATTTGCCTAATGACTGGAAGAGATCTATATTTGTGCCCATTTCAAAGAGAGATGACCCAACAGAATGTGAAAATCATTGAACAAAATTATTAATATCATCTGCAAGGAAAATTTTGCTAAATATAATTCAAAAATGACTGCAACATTACTTGACAGAGAACGGCACGAGGTTGAAGCCAGATTTAGAAGAAGATGTGGAACAAAGGATCTCATTGTTGATATCAGATGGAACTTGGCTGAAGGTAGCTAATACCAGAAAGATGTTTACCTGTGTTTTATTGACTATGCACAGGCTGTCAACTGTGTGGATCATGAGAAGCTATGAACAACATTGAGCAGAATGAGTATTCCAGAACACTTAATTGTGCTCATGAGAAACCTGTACATAGGCCAAGAGGTAGTCGTTTGAACAGAACAAGAGGACACTGAATGGTTTAAAATCAGGAAAGGTGTGTGCCCGGATTGTATTGTTTCAGCATACTTATTCAATCTGTATACTGAGCAAATAATCCAAGAAGGTGAATTATATGGAAAAGAATATAGCATCAGGATTGGAGGAAGACTCATTAACACCCTGTGATATTCAGATGATACAACCTTGCTTGCTGAAAGCAAAGAGGACTCAAAATACTTAATGACGAAGATCAAAGATCACAACCTTTGATATGGGTTGCATCTCAATGTAAAGAAAACAAAAATCGCCTCCACTGGACGTCATGACAAATGCATAAAAGATTGAAGTTGTCAAATACTTCATTTTGCTTAGATCTACCATCAACCTCATGAAAGCAGCAGTCAAGAAATTAAACAACATGTTGCATTAGGCATATACACTGCACAAGACCTCTTTAAAGTGTTGAAGAACACAATGTCAGTTTGAGAACTAAAGTGTACCTGACCCACGCCATGGTATTTTCAATAGCCTCATATGCATGTGAAAGATGGACAATGAATAAGTAAGACTGTAAAAGAACTGATGCACTGGTGTTATAGTGTTGGAGAAGAATTTTAAAGGTATTGCCAGAAGAACAAACAAATCTGTCTGGGAAGAAGTACAACCAAAATATTCATTAGAAGCAAGGGTAGCAACACTTAGTCTCTCATGCTTCAGACATATTATCAGGAGGGACCATTTCCTGGAGAAAGACATCATGCTTGGTAAAGTGGAGGGCCAGAAAAAAAGAGGGAGAACACCAACAAGATAATTAGCACAGTGGCAGCAGCATTGGGCTCCAGCATATCAACAATTGTGAGGATGGCGCAGGACTGGGCCGTGCTTCATTCTACTGTACCGATGGTTGCTGTGTGTCAGAAATGACTCGATGGCATCTAACAACAACTATAACAAAAATATTGAATGATGCAGAAAGCATCAAAAGAAAATGGAAAGAATACACAGATTCACTATAACAAATAGAAATGGTCCATGTTCAATCATTTCAAGAGGTAGCATACGATCAAGAACCAATGGTACTAAAGGAAGAAGTCCAAGCTGCACTGAAGGCACTGACCTAAAACAAGACTCCAAGAATTGATGGAATACTAGTTGAAATCATTCAACAGAAGCAATGGAAGCTGTCACTCATCTATGCCAAAAAATTCGGAAGAGAGCTACCTGGCCAGTTGATTGGAAAAGACCCATATTTGGGCCCATTCCAAAGAGAGGTGACCCAATGGGATGCAGAAATAATTGAACAACATCATTATATCACATGCAAGTAAAATAAAATTTTGCTAAAGATAATTCAAAAATGGCTGCCACAATACATCGACAGGAAACTGCCAAAAATTGAAGCCAGATTCAGAACAGGACATGGAACGAGGGATGTCATTGTTTCCACCAGATGGATCTTGGCTGAAAGCAGAGAATATCAGAACTATATCTACTTTTACTTTGTCAACGATACAACTGTGTGGACCATGAAAAAATATGGATAGCACTGAACAAGAATGGATATGCCAGAACACTTCATTATGCTTATGAGGAACCTGTACATAGACCAAGAGGCAATTGTTAGAACAGAGCAAGGGGATACTGTATGATTTAAAATCAAGAAAGGTGTCACCAGATTTATTCAATCTATATGCTGAGCAAATATCTGAAAAGCTGGATTATATGAATAAGAATGTGGCATCAAGATTGGAGGAAGTCTCATTAATAACCTGTAATAGCAGATGATGCAACTTTTCTTGCTGGAAGCAAAGAGTTAAAATACTTACTGATGAAGATTAGTGATTACAGCCTTCAGTGTAGTGTTCACCTCAATGTAAAGAAGTCAAAGATCCTCACAACTAGGCCAATAAATAATATAATCACAAATGGAGAAAAGATTGAAATTACCAAAGACTTCATATTGCATGGATCCACAATCATGAAAGTAACAGTCAAGAAATCAAATGACATGTTGCAATAGGGAAATCTGCTGCAAAAGACTTCTTTAAGGTGTTCAAGAACAAAGACATCAGTCTGAAGACTAGAGTGTGCTTTATCAAAGTCATGGTATTTTCAATCACCTCATAAGTATGTGAAAATTGGACAATGAATAAAGAAACTAGAGAAGAATTGATGAATTTGAGATATGTGTTGGAGAAGAATATTAAAATATCATGGACTTCCAGAAGAACAAACAATCTATATTGGAAGAAGTACAGCCAAAATACTTCTTAGAAGCCAGGATGGTGAAACTTTGTCTCTCATACTATGATACATTATTATAAGGGACCAGTGGAGTACTGGTGTGGCACTGCAGGATAATGCACTGGGCTGCAAGGTTGGTTTGAATCCCAAGGTTGACATTTCAAACTCACCAGTCATTCCTAGGAAACCCTATACAGGGTCACTATGAGTCGGAACAGACTCAACAACACTTAACAATAACAAACCCCTGGGAAGGACACCATGTTTGATTAAGTGGAGGGTCAGAAAAAAAAAAAAAAAGAAGAAGAAGACTCACCCCCAAGGAGATGGATTGACACAGTGCCAGCAATAATGGAATCAAAGGTAGAAATGATTGTGAGAATAGCACGTGATGAGGCAGTGTTTCTTTTTGTTTTGCATGGATTGCTATGAGTCACAACTGAACTGATGCCTAACAATAACAAATCTTTGTGGGAGCAGAGAACTTCATCTTCTTTCTCCACTGAAGCAGCTGGTGGGTTCAAACTGTCAGCTTTGGGGTACACAGTTCAGTGCTTACTCTACAGAGCCACAGCACTTCCCTACTTACTTAGTATGTTGTTGTTTTTGTTAAGTGCCATCGAGTTGGTTCCGACAGATAGCGACCTTGTACAGGGTTTCCAAGGCTGCAAATCTTTACGGGAGCAGAAAGCCTCATCTTTCTCCCGCGGAGCGGCTGGTAGTTTCGAACTGCTGACCTTAAGGTTCGCAGCCTGATTAGTAACCACTACGCTACCAGAGCTTCTTACTATAGACAATTCAAAATGCTAATATAGTTCCCAAAAGAAAGCAATTTTGCTTCTCATAGATCTAAGTGCCAGAAGTGCTGAAAGTTTCATTTCCCTCTATTTTCTCACACGCTTCATGTACTTTTAGCCCCTAAACACTCCTAATGGACTAACATTGTTGTTGTTGTGTGCTATTGAGTTGATTCCAACCCATAACGACCCTGTATATGGTTTCTGAGGAGCACCTGGTGAACTTGAACCGACAAACTTGTGGTTCAAACTGACCTTGCAGTCCAGTGCATTAACCTACAGTGCTACAATATTGAAGCTTGAAGTCCAGTAATCTTGGATCATGAATTTGTTGTTTCTAAATAATACAGTCCTTATAAATGGTATTTGTACGCACAGTTGGGTGTTGTTTTTTTAATAATAAATGGTTATGCTTTTTTTTAAATTTTTACTGCTTTCATTTAAGTTGTGAAAATGAAATAAATCCTGGGGTCCAGTGTGATCCAATCTCTGCCTAGTATTGAAATAAAAGCATTATAGTTTATCTACCAGAAAATAATGAGAAAAACTTCCAAACTGTTTCAGGTTTTTTTGCTTATTTGTTTGGTATGGGTTTTTTCAGCCTCTTAAGAAATACCACAGGATGGCGGATAGAGTGAAAGTACAGTGAGTAGCTCTGTCAACAACAGGGAATACTGGAACAAGCAGGCTTAGGGGGTGGTCCCAGAACTCTGAGCCATTTATAAAGGAATATTTAGAAGGTTGGAAGGCTTACAGCTAGGGGAATCTGTAGCAGAAGTGCTTTCTAAACCAAGATGCTCAGCTGCTCATGGAGCCACCAGCTTGAGTGAGACCAAGTGGGGAAAGAATCAGAGTAGCCATGGATGCCTGACAGAAGCACAGAGATAAAGGTGTGGACATTCTTTTTTTTTTTTTTTTTTTTTTTTTTCATTGGTCTCTTGCTGTCTGTGCACCTCCATTCAGGTGACTACAGGGAGTGCCTGAGCAAGTGGACACCCCACCCACTCAAAGGTTCTACTACACATGCACACAGATTTCATTGAAATTTAAAGTGACAGTTTCCACTTAAAACCAAATGGCAGGAGGGAAAAAAATCAAATGGCAGAGCAAAATGACAAAAGCTGGTCCTAAACTGTTTATCACTAGGAAAAAGGCCTGAATGGAGGTTGTGGAGCAAGTCAGGCAGACTAAAAAAGAAATAGGCTGAAAATTATATCCTGATTTACATCATAACGACCAACAGTGGCATCTTGAAATTTCTCAGGAAGAAGAGCGAAAGGGAAGCCCATCTACTGATCACATCTACCTGGAAGCAATCAGAAAGCATAAAAAATATCAAAATATACAACCATCTAAGTATTAAGGCCATAGCTAACTCCTGAATATTCCCAAAAAAAACAGAAACAGATGACCATATCAGCACATGTCCAGAAACGAGGTAAAGTGACTGAGGCAAATGAGCTGGAAGTAGACCTACACTCCATACTGAAAGATGGGAAGGCTTTGGAAATGCCTGAGAAGGAATTCAGAAAAATGATTGTAAAATGTATTAAAACACTATACAATGGAGTTGAGAAAAATAAGGAAGAATTCAGGAAAGCACTACAGGAACAATCAAATAAGATAGACACAATATTAGAAATAATTCAAAACCTACAGAAAGAGGTCCAAATGATTAATAATAGAATGCCAGAAATGGACAATACACTGAAAGGACAAAGGAGCAGAATTGAAGAGATAGAAGCCAGAACTAGTGAGCTAGAAGACAAATCTCTCAACACTACTAAGATAGAAGAGCAAATACAAAAAAAGGATTTAAAAAATCTGAAGAAGGCCTAAGATTCATGTTGGACAACATGAAGAGGAATAACTTAAGAATTATCAGCATTC
>NW_006408567.1:1973744-1981291 GCF_000296735.1 Chrysochloris asiatica
GGACAAGGACATAGCCACAGAGAGCTAGAGCTGACAATGAAGCATCCAGCTGATACGAAGTAAGGGGAGATGCACAAGAACACACAAACTTGCAAACAATAGCCATTTAACCTACCTTCAATGGCTTGATAATCAGAACACGACTAGAGGAAGATTTAAAAAACAAAACAAAAAATTTTTTATAAAGTAAACAAGGGTAAGTTGCTACAATTTGATGAATCCTGACCTATACTCATGGAGGTAGTAACTCTAAATACCAACAGAGAGGGAAGGAGTCTTCACATCAAGTATCAATGCTAGTCCCTCTGTACACAGGGTAATAGGGACGGGCCACTTACACATTGACTACCTAAAATGAGGAGGGAATAAAGAAAGGCACGAAGTGACTGGCTTACAAGTTTTCAAGGGGGAGTTTAGTTTAAGAGTGTGGGGGGAGGAAAATGAGTCCCCACTGAATAGTTTTCATCTTATCTAGTTGGGTCTGGTGAAAAGTGATGGGATAAGATTCTTGTGATTCAATAATGAGTAATTGTTGTCATTATTAATTGGGACTGTCACATTGTAAAAGTAGAAGTTTTGTAGCAAAAACAGGGGAGTGGTTAATCTTACAGTCAAGAAAAACAGGACCTTACCACCATCGAGGGAGAAGAGCACAAGCAGAATGTGTGACCTTATCCAGAGAAGCAGCAACACCAGAGATGGAGGCAGAAATGGGGACATAGAAAGGGGGAACGGCTGAGGACTCTAGATTCATGGGAGTGGAGGATTAAGAGCTGGTGGCCAGGAGGCAGACTTGCAGTATGTGCTCTTTGGAGGTGTAAAGTATTATACATGCCTGTGTGGTTTTTGTGTTTCAAAAAAATAGTTAACGTGAATAGAGAGAAATACTGTTAACTGATGGTACATGGAGGGGATTATAATCATTGTAATGAAACATTGTATGATTTGTTGAATGTAAAACTGATGATCTGCCCTATAAACTTACACGCAATGTACAATAAAAACCTTAAAAAAAAAAAGAAGAAGAAGAAGAAACACCACAGAATGAAATAATGGCCTGAAAACATCTTTAAAATTCTCTTTAAAATTTTTTCTGATAATTGTACATGTAGTTAGTAACTGTTTCCCAAAATTTTCTCCCTGACCATTAATTACTCACCCACAATCCACAAAGGCTCTTCCTTCCCTATACCATTTCTTCCTAGTTCCATTACTTTCCACCCTTTCAAACAAACAAAAAAATATTTCTTCAACTTGAAATATCCATTTCCACTTCTTGATCACCTGATTAAAATAATGTAAATAATAAAGAATGGGTTGTTGTAGCAAAAACTGCAGGACAATGTCCTATTTGTCTTTATTATGTAAGAGAAGAAAGATGTGTGTTTTATTTTAAAACAACATAAAAGGATCTAATCAGATGGAATACACAGAAATCAAATTGATTTTTGTGGAAAAAGATGGTGGAAAAGCTTCATATCACTAACCAAAACAAGACCATGGTCAGACTGTGGAACAGAACATTAATTGTTCATGTGCAAGTTCAGGCTGAAACTGAATAAAATTAAAACAAGCCCATGAGCCCCAAAACATGACTTTGAATATATCCCACTTGAATTTAGAGATCATCTCAAGAACAGATTTGATGCATTACATACTAATGACCAAAGCACATAGAACACTGGGAAGAAATCAAGAATACAAAAAGGAAGGGAGAAAAAGGTCATTTAAAATACTGGAAAGGAGGGAAAAAAGACCAAAATAGATATAAAAAGAGACTCTAGCATAGACATGCTAAAGTGAATGGAAGAAATCAGAAAGTAAAAGAGCTGAACAGAAAATGACAAAGGACAGCTTTGAGAAGACAAAAGGGGAAAACAAGTTCAGAATTTCTCATCCTGAAAGAACTAAAGAAAAAATTCAAGCATCACCATGCAATAATAAAGGTATTTATGGGCACCAATTAGCTGTCAGTTTGTTGCATTGTGGCGAATTGTGTGTTGCTGTGAGGCTGAAAGCTCTGCTACCAATATTTTAAATATCAGAAAGGCTACCCATGGTGGATAGGTTTCAAATGAGCTTCCAGACTAGGAAGGATAGACAGACTACTACTTTTGAATGTTTAGCCACTGAAAACGTTATGAATAGCAGTGGACCACAGTTATATAGCACTGTTGTTGTTAGGTGGCATTGAGTCAGTACCAACTCATAGTGACCCTATGCACAACAGACCAAAATACTGCCCACTCCTGGGTCAACCTCAGAACTGTTACTATACCAGAGTTCATTCCTGCTACCACTGTGCCATCTGTCTCTTTGGGGGACTTCTTCTTTTTCTCTCCACTTTAACAAACATGATATCCTTCTCCAGTGACTGTTCCCTCCTGATATATGTCCAAAGTATGAGAGACAGAAGTCTGATCATCCCGGTTTTCAAGGAGCACTCTAGTTGTACTTCTTCCAGCACAGATCTGTTTGTTCTTTTGGCAGTCTGTGGCACTTTTCAATATTCTCTTCTAATACCATAACTCAAATGCATCAATTTTTATATGGTCTTCTTTATTCACTGTTCAACTTTCACATGCATGAGAGGTTATTGAAAAAAACATGGCTTGGATCAGGTGTCCCTTAGTCCTCAAACTGACATCATTGCTATTAAACAATTTAAAGAGGTCTTGTGCAGCCGATTTGCCTAATGCGATACATCGTTTGATTTCTTAACTGTTGCTTCTATGAGTGTCAATGGCTGATCCAAGCAAAATGAAGTCTTGGCAACTTTGATGAAATTGAAGTATTCTACCAACTTCTTCAGTCTGAAATTGATCAAACATGCATTCATAATTACTGATGATTGGAATGTAAAGGTCGGAAACAAAGACGAAGTAACAGTAGTTGGAAAATACAGCCTTGATGATAGAAAAGATGCTGGAAATCACATGATAGAATTTTGCAAGACCAATGATTTTTTCATTGCAAATACCTTTTTTAAACAACATAAAAGACAACTATACACGTGGACCTCACCAGATGGAATACACAGAAATCAAATTGACTACATCTGTGGAAAGAGACGGTAGAAAAGCTCCATATATATCATTAGCCAAAACAAGGCCTGGGGCAGACTGTGGAACAGATCATTAATTGCTCATATGCAAATTCAGTCTAAAGCTGAAGAAAATGAAAACAAGTCCACAAGAGTCAAAACATGACCTTGAGTATATCCCACCTGAATGTAGAGATCTGAAGAACAAACAGATTTGATGCATTAGACACTAAAGACTGGTGACAAGAAGAGTTGTTGGATGACATCAAGAACATCATACAGGAAGAAAGAAAAGGTCATTAAGAAGACAAGAAAGAAGGGAAAAACAAAAATGGATGTCAAAAGAGACTCTGAAACTTGCTCTCCAGCACAGAGATATTAAAGCAAATGGAAGAAATGAGGAGGTAAAAGAGCTGAATAGAAAATTTCAAAGGTCAGTTCAAGAAGACAAAGTCAAATATTATAACAAAATGAGCAAAGACCAGGGGTTAGAAACCCAAAAGGGAAGAATATACTCAGCATTTCTCCAACTAAGGGAACTGAAGAAAACATTCAGTTGGCCAGGTAGTTAGTTGTCTTCCAAATTTCTTGGCATAGATGAGGAGTGCTTCCAGTACAGCATCAATTTGTTGAAATATTTCCATTTCTATTCCATTAATTCCTTGCTTTTTGCCAAGACTGCATCTTGCTCAATGTACAGGTTCCTCGTGAACACAATCAAATGTTCTACAAGACCCATTCTTTGCAATGTTAGCCATAGCTTGTCATGATCCATACATTTGAGTCTTTGCACAGTACATAAATCACAAATTAACATCTTTCCGTTTTTCTTTGCTTTCAGCCAAGATCCATCTGAAGTCAGCAATGCTATCCCTAGTTTCATGTTCTCTTCTGAATCTGGTTTAAATTAGTGGCAGTTCCCTATCAATGCAGTGTTGCAGTCATTTTTTAAGTATCTTCAGCACAATTTTATTTGCTGTCATATTAATGATATTATTCAATGATTTTGCATTCCATTGAGTCATCTCTTACAGATGAAGATGAAAACACTGATGAAAATCAAAAGACCACAGCCTTTTGTATGGACTGTAACTCAATGTAAAGAAAACAAAAATCCTCACCACTGGATCAGTAAATAACATCATGATAAATGAAGAACAGATTGAAGCAGTCAATTACTTCAGTTTGCTTGGATCCACATAAACACTCATGCAGAAAGAACTCTTTAAAGTTAAAGAGCAAGGATACCAGTTATAGGACTGTGGTGTGCCTGACCCAAGACATGGCATTTTCAATAACCATGTAATTGAATTACAAAATACATATAAAAGTTGAACAATGAATAAGGAATACCAGTAAAGAATCAATGCATTGAATTATGGTGCTGGAGAATATTAAAAGTATCATGAACTGCCAGAAGAACAAACAAATCTGTGTTGGAAGAAGTACAACCAGAATGTTCCTTAGAAGCCAAAATGACCCTACATCTCTCATACATCAGTGGGGACCAGTCCCTGCAGAAGGACATCATGCTTGGTAAAGTGGAGGGGAAGGTCAGCAAAACAGAGGAAGACCCCCCCCAATGAAATGGATTGATAGTTGCAACAATGGGCTCAAATATAACAACAATTGTGAGGATGGTGCTGGACTTAGCAATGTTTTGCTCTGGTGTGCGTGGGGTTGCTATGAGCCAGAACCGACTCGACGGCACCTATCAACAACTGAAACATGAGTCCAAACTGACTCAGTAGCACTTAACTACAACAACAGCAGTGAATAACAAGTATTTTATCAATGTGTAGGAAATAAAATCAATATTTTTAATGACCTTGTCAAATTAACATATGGTATTAACTAGCTCTGTCTCCAAAAATAAATTCTACCTTTTTTATGAATTCATCATATTTACTTAGCCTATAGGACAAGGAGGTCCTGACAAATTTACCTGATTTTTTGTCAATTTCCTGACCCTAGAGTATTCTGATACCATTTAAACTTCAAAAATACAAAACAAGACTTGAACATTTTGTAATTTTATAATCCAAAATAAAGATAAGGACAGCCAGATTTTTCTATAACAAAATAGTTTTACAATAGAGTAATTCCAGTAATCACTTTGAGTATGTCATATAAAAAAATCAAATGTTGAAATCATTTTTAAGACTACAATGTACTCCCAAAATGATTACTCTGTGGCAAAGAGATACAGCATTTTGGTAAGCTGATGGATAATAAACCAATCATCTTATCCAAAAGTTTTATATCACTGAGAATACTTAATAACCCTGAGGTTGTAAGACACTGCAGATTAAACCTGTATCCTTTCTCAACTCTAACCATCTGTTCCGCAGGAGAAATATGAGGCTTTGTGGTTACGAATCGGGCTGCGAACCTTAAGGTCAGCAGGTTCGAAACTACCAGCTGCTCCGCGGGAGAAAGATGAGGCTTTCTACTCCCGTAAAGATTTACACCCTCGGAAACCCTGTACAGGGTCGCTATGGGTCAGAACTGACTCGACGGCACTTAACAACAACAACAAAAGATTTACAGCCTCGGAAACACTGTACAGGGTCGCTATGAGTCAGAACCAACTGAACGGCACATAACAACAACAATAATTCAATAAGACATGTGATGAACTGTTCATTGTTGTTGTTGTTAGGTGCCATCGAGCAGTACTGACTCATAGCAACCCTATGCACAACAGAACGAAACACTGTCCGGTCCTGGACCAACCTGACAATTGTTGTCACGCTTGAGCCCATTGATGCTGCCACTTTTCCAATTCATCTATCTGAGGGTCTTCCTCTTTCTCTCTGATCCTCTACTTTACCAAACATGATATCCTTCTCCAGCGACTGGTCCCTCCTGACAATATGTCCAAAGTATGAGAGAGTCTGGCCATCCTGGCCTCCAAGAAGCACTCTGGCTGCACTTCTTCCAACACAGATCTGTTTAGTCTTTTGGAAGCCCATGGAACTTTCAATATTCTCCTCCAAGACCATAACTCAAATGCATCAATTTTCTACAGTATTCCTTGTTCATTGTCCAGCTTTCACATGCAAATGAGGTTATTGAAAAAAACATGGCTTGGGCCAGGAACAGCTTAGTACTCAAACTGATGTTTTTGCTCTTCAACACTTTTAAAAGGTCTTGTGCAGCAGATTTGCCTAATGGAATACATTGTATTTGATCCTTTGACTGCTGCTTCCATGAGTGTTGATGGTTGATCCCAGAAAAATGAAGTCCTTGACAACTTCAATCTTTCCTCCATTAATAAGAATGTTATTGGTCCAGTGGTAAGGATTTTTGTTTTCTTTACATTGAGATGCAATCCGTACCAAATGCTGTAGTCTTTGATTTTCATCGGTAAGTATTTTAAGTCCTCTTCACTTTCAGGAAGCAAGTTTGTATCATCTGCATATTGCAGGTTGTTAATGAGTCTCAGTCCAATCCTGATGCCACATCTTTCTTCATATAACTCAGGTTCTAGGATTACTTGCTCAGCATACAGTTAAATAAGTACAGTGAAAGAATACAACCCTGTTGCTCACCTTTCCTAATTTTAAACCACTCAGTGTTCCCGTGTTCTGCTCAAACAACTGCCTCTTGGCCCATGTACAGATTCTTCATGAGAACAATTTAGTGTTCCAGAATACTCATACTTTGCAATGTTGTCCATAGCTTGCCATGATCCATCCAATTGAAAGCCTTTGCATAGTCAAAAAGCAAAGTTAAACATATTTCTGGTATTCTCTGCTTTCAGCCAAAATCCAACTGACGTCAGCAATGATATCCCTCTTCTGCATCCAGCTTCAACCTCTGGAAGTTCTCTATCAATGTACGGTTGCAGCCATTTCAGTATTACCTTTAGTAAAACAACTTGCCTGGGATATCAAAGATATTTTCCGATGATTTCTGCATTCCATTGGATCACCTCTCATTAGAATGGGCACAAATATGGATATCTTCCAATCAGTTGGGCAGATAGTTGCCTTCCAAATTTCTTGGCATAGATGAGTGAGTGCCTCCTGTGCCACCTCACTTTCTTGAAAGATTTCAATTTTTATGCCATCAGGTCCTGGTGCCTTGTTCTTTGCCAATTCCTTCGATGCACCTTGGACTTACTTCCTTCAGTACTATTGGTTCTTGATCATATGCGACCTGTTGAATGGTTGAACATCAACCATTTCCTTTTGATACAGTGACTCTATGTATTCCTTCCATCTTGTTTTGATGCTTTCTGCATCATTCAATAATTTCCCCACAGAATCCTTCAATAATGAAAATCGAGGCTTAAGTTTTTTCTTCAGTTCCCCCAGCTTGAGAAATGCTGACTGTGTTCTTCCCTTTTGGTTTTCTGACTCCTGATCTTTGCATATTTTGTTATAATATTTTACTTTCCTCCTTGAGCTGACTTTTGAAATTTTCTGTTCAGCTCTTGGACCTCCTCATTTTTTCCATTTGCTTTAGCATCTTTATGCTGGAGAGAAAGTTTCAGAGT
>NW_006408567.1:1981456-2005433 GCF_000296735.1 Chrysochloris asiatica
AAATTTGCATATGAGCAATTGATGGTCTGTTCCACAATCTGCCCCTGGCTTTGTTTGGGCTGATAATATGGAGCTTTTCCACCATCTCTTTCCACAGATGTAGTCAATTTGATTTCTGTGTATTCATCTGGTAAGGTCCATGTGTATAATCATCTCTTATGCTGTTTTAAAAAGGTATTTGAAATGAACAAATCATTGGTTTTGCAGATTTCTATCATGTGATCTGCAGCATCATTTCTTTCACCAAAGCCATATTTTCCAACTACTGATCCTTCCTCTTTGTTTCCAACCTTGGCATTCCAATCGCCAGTAATAATCAATAATAATAATAATCAGTAATAATCTTGATTGCACGTTTGATCAATTTCAGATTGAAGAAGTTGGTAGAATTCTTCTATTTCATCCTCACTAGCTGTAGGGTTGGTGCGTAAATTTGAATAATAGTGGTACTAACTGGTCTTTCCTGTAGGCGCATGGATATTATCCTATCACAAACAGCGTTGTACCTCATGACTGATCTTGATATGTTCTTTTCGACTATGAATGTGATGCCATTTCTCTTCAATTTGTCATTCCCTACATAGTAAACCATGTGGTTGTCAGATTCAAAATGGTGAATACCAGTCCATTTCAGCTTACTAATGCCTAAGATACCCATGTTTATGCATTCCATTTCATTTTTGACAATTTCCCACTTTTCTAGATTCATAATTCATACATTAATAATTAGAAAATTCATAATGTTCTAATTATTAATGGATATTTACAGCTGTTTCTTTTAATTTTGAGTTTTGCCCTATCAGCAAATGAAGGTCCCAAGGGCTTTACTCCATTCGAGTCATCACAGTCAACTGTACTTTGAGGAGGCAGCTCTTCCCCAGTCACATATTGAGCACCTTACATCTTGAGGGGCTCATTTTCCAGCACTATATCTGACAGTGTTTCTCTGCTATTCATAAGGTTTTCAGTGACTAAATATTCAGAAGTAGTTCATCTCTCCTTCTCCCTAGTCTGTCTTCGTTTGGAAGCTCATCTGAAACCTGTCTACCATGGGTGACCCTGCTGGTATTTAAAATACCTGTGGCATAGCTTCTACAATTACAGCAACTCACAAGCCACCACAGTACAATAAACTGACAGACAAGTGTTAAAGTGTTCATATTATGTGCCCTTTATGCCACAAGCCCTATTCTAGGTACTTCACATGCTATGTCTAATTCATTTTTCAAAGTTTCCTGAGAATTTGCTATACTTGGACTATCATTAAACATATAGAATCCCTTGCCCCTAGAACTTCTGATTTGATTGGTCTGGGTTGGGAGCCAGGAATCTGTTTTGTTATGAAAATGTACTCTTCATTGCAATGCTGTTAAATGACTTTTGTTGTTGCTGGTCGACAGATGAGAAAATGTAAACACAGAGATATAAGGTAACTTGTCAAGAACACCTAGATAACAAGGGAGAGCAGAGTGTCCAGACTCAAATAGATTGACTCCAAAGACTACACTTTCATCACTAGGTCATGTAACAGCCCAGGAAAATCCCATTTGCTTTCTGTGCCTTAAATCGTGGCTTCAGTGGTCTGTCCATAGCAGCTCTAGCTCACCACTCTCACCCCTAGTATCCAGTAGTACATAGGTTCTCAAATTATATTATTGGTTATTATACTATAAAATGTTTCTTAGTGACTTGAGCAAAAAGACAAATCTAATGGGGAAATACAATAATGGGTCTTGTATTTCCTTGTCTGTAACCACACCTCTACCAAGGAACAAACCAATTGCCGTCAAGTTGCCTGTGACTCATGGTGAGCCCTTGTGTGTCAGCTTAGAACTATGTTCCATAGAGTTTTCAACGCTGATTTTTCCGAAGTAGATTATAAGAACTTTCTTCCAAGTTACCTCTGAGTGGATTTGAGCCTTCAACCTTTCCATCAGCAGTTTAGCATGTTAACCATTTATACTACCTGAAGACTCCACAAAGGGATAAGAATTGGTTAAAATTGAAAAACTTGGTGATTAACGTTTTGTCATTTCTACCTGACAAAACTACCATGTATTTATACAAATAACATATGTGTTAGATGTTTTTGCAAATGTTCAACCCCCTCACATATTTGTTTGCAATAAGCACAATATGTGTTATGTGTGTGTGGTTGACATGAGTGCATTATAGAGAAAAATGCAGTCTTCAGGAATTTGAAAGCTCCTATCTTCCAAGTTGCTTCCCAAAATGAAACTCAGGATAAAGCTTTATGATTTTGCCACAGATACTGCTGCATGACTTTGCATTGTTTATATTTAATTTCTGCTTCCTCATCTCTGAAATTTATGTATTTATAGGTGTGACATGCTTTTAAAACTATGAAAAATGATATGATGCTGAAACAAGCAAAACCCTTGACAGAAAGTTGAAATTGAGGTTGTCCAAGAACTCTGCCAGTACATAGTGTTTCTGCCTACTCTGATTCTTCAGCAGTTTTGAGAGCTCTTTCCCCTTGTTTGTTTTCAGAGCACATCCATCAGTATGTACTGTGGCATAGTGTCTGTTTTCCAAAAGTTCAGGAACATGAGTCAGCTGTTTAGCAATCATCTACAAATTTGGTAAAGTACTGTATTCATGGAATATGAGTGTGTTTTCCAGGAATTACATCTCTAGTGCCTTCACACTGTCTGTCCTGATCGTGTGATCTTAAGTATTTAGCATTGACTTTGTAAGGGAAATATTATCGGGGTAGATACTTAGGGGCTCTTTAGTCTGAATCAATGTAGACTGTAATAGCTTAATGCATCTACTATTCTGGTTAATACAAAAAGTCATAAACCATATGTCACATAACCGTAATTTAGACATATGCTTTAACTCAGGTAACTTGGTAGAAAATTCACATAGGAGCTCTTGCTGGTGCTTCCAGCTATGACTGTTGGGAAAATGTCAATGGCAGACAAGACTAAATTGAGATCTTTCTTCTTTTTTTCTATGTACTCCTTGCTTAGGCAAACTCATTAAACTTTGGTGCTTTAAATGCCATTTATACATAAATACATAACTGACAAATTATATCATTACATAACTGTTAAACCACTGAGCATCATGGCCTAACCAAGTTGACACATATTTTGGATAGACACATGATGTTGTCCAAACCTTCCTTAGGCTATTCTGTTTCAATCAGTGTTATCATCATCTAATAAGTTATGCAAACTAAAACCTAGGAACCATCCTTGTACCTTCTCCCTCATCTACCATATCTCATTTCAAATGCATTATCTCCAATTATGACCTCTCCCTGAACACCTGTAGCCTCCAACTTCTTCCTGGATAGCACCTCTTGAATGTATAATGGCACCTCGAAATCATATGAACAAAGCAAGACTTTGAATTTAATGCCTGCCTGTTTTAGCTATCTAGTACTACTATAACAGATAAACCACAAATGAATGACTTTAACAATCATAAATGTATTCTCTCACAGTTTAGGAGGCTAGAAGTCCAAATTCAGGGAATCAGCTCTAGAGGACGGCTTTCTCTTTCTATCAGCTCCAGGAGTGGTCTTTATTTCCTTTTGGATCCAGTGTCCCTTGGAGATCTCTATGTGTCTTATCATCAATCTTCCCCTGGGTCTAGAAGGTTTTCAGCACAGGGACCCTGGGTACAAAGGACATGTTCCACTGCTGGCTCTTCTTTTTTAGTAGTAGTCAGGTCTCTCTTTCTCTGCTCACTTCTCTTTCCTGTTATCTCATGTGAGATAAAAGGTGATGCAGACTACACCCAGGAAAGCTGCCCCTACGTCAGATCAGGGCTAAGGCCTGAGTATGAATATTACATCCTACTTTAACTCCCTTACAACTGATTGACTGATCACATCAGATCACATCATGGAGGGTGATTGCATCATTATATAACTGCTAGACCACTGAGCATCATGGCCTAACTAAATTGCCACATATTTTGGATAGACACAATTTAATCCATGACACTGTCCAAACTTTCCCTAGGCTATTCTGTTTTAATCAGTGATATCATCATCTGATATGTTATGCAAACTAAAACCTAGAAGTCATCCTTATACTTTCTCCCTCAGCTACCATATATCATCAGTCCGTGAGCTTTATAAGATATACCACCAAAAATTACACTACTATGTCAGTTCCCTGGGAGATAATCTCTGCATGGAAATTAGCTGCTAAGGTATAGAAAGAAGGTTTGGGAGAAACAGAGTGAGTTAGAACAAAAAGCCCCAGGGGAGTCCAGCCTCCCTGGAAACAAGAATGCTGCAAGCTAGTAAAGAGGTAACATAAGAGGAGATGATTAATGTAAAGAAGTCAGTAGGTCCCAACAAAAGGACACAATATGAAGGGGTCTAAATAAGCAGGGATAAGGACAAACATCTCAAGAAAAAGTCCCTCTGAGGAGTATTGACTATTTCAGCACCAAGGAGCTGTGTAGGAAACAGTCAGCACCCACTGACTACCCAGCAGCCACTGCAAGTCCAATCCATCATGTTTGATAAGGGGCCATCCTAGTTGTCCTTGCCACCAGGACCAAGAGGGGACTTCCCATCAACATCCACCAATACTTTGCCTGGTGACAAAGCAGATGTAATGCCTTTTCTTGCTTGACCTCATCCAACTTAATCACTGTGCTTCATCACTACCCCTTCCCTAGGCAGTGTTCAGAAAGTTTTGTAAACCCAAGGAAAAGAGGAAATGAGTGGTACTCTGGAGCCCTCATAAGATGAGTAGTGAAGGAAAGGGTGAATGGGAATTCAAATAGAACTAATACATGGTACCCCATGGGTCAGAAAAATGTGTAAAACATGCACTAAAATTCTAATAAACATCTCTTTCAGTAAGGATTACATTTAAACATAAAGAATATTAGATCTCACAACTGGCCCTATAAAAACCATCATGATAAATAGAGAAAAAAACTATTGATTCTATTAATAGTCAATGCCCATCAAAATAGCAGTCAAGTGATCAAATGATGTATGTATTGAATTGAGAAAATCTGCTGCAAAATACCCCTTTAAAGTTTTTTTAAAAGATGTCACTTTGCTGACCCGACCCAAGCCATGGGCTTTTCAACTGCCTCATATATATGGATTCCTGATGTGACATTGTAGGATATAGCACTGAACCACAAGGTCAGTTTGAACAGCAAGGTCTGTGGTTCAAACCCAGCAGCCATTCTTCATAAGCCACATGGTCACTATGAGTCAGAACCAACTGGACAGTACTTAACAACATATGCATATGAAAACTCAGCCATGAAAAAGGAAGACAGAAGAATAATTCTTGTGTTTGATTGTGATGTTGGTGAAGAACACTGAAAATGCCATGGATTGCCAAAAGAACAAACAAATCTTAAAAGAAATATAACCAGAATGCACCTTAGAAATAAAGACAGTGAAAAAAAGACCAATCTCTAGAAAAAGGATTTCATGTGTGGTAAAATAAAAATTCAGCAAAAGTGAGGGAACTCTTCAATCAGATGGGTTGACACAATCCCACAATAGACTCACACATGCAAACAATCATGAAGATGACATAGGATGATTTGTTCTGCTATATATAAGGTTGCTATGAGTTGGATCTGACTCAACAGGAACTTTTTTAAAGTGTTGAAGAGCAAGGATGTCAGCTTGAGGACTAAGGTGTGCCTGACCCAAGCCATGGTATTTTCAATAACCTCATATGGATGCGAAAGCTGGACAGTGAATAAGGAAGATTGTAGAACATTGACTTTGAATTGTGGTGTTGGAGGAGAATACTAAAAGTGCCATGGACTGCCAAAAGAACCAATAGATCTGTTTGGAAGAGGTGCAGCCAGAGTGCTCCTTGGAGGCCAAGATGGCTACAATTCGTCTCTCATACTTTGGACATATGGTCAGGAGGGAACAGTCACTAGAAAAGGATGTCATGCTGGGTAAGATGGAGGGTCAGAGAAAGAGAGGAAGACCCCCAACAAGATGGATCAGCCAGGTGGCATCATTGATGGCATCAAGTGTGGCAGCGGTAGTGAGGTTGGCCCAGGATCGGACATTGTTTCATTCTGCTGTACATGGGGTTGCTATGAGTCGGTTCCAACTTGTTGGCACCTGACAAGAACAACAGCAACAACAGCAACTAACAACAGCATTGTGATTCAGAAGTTTTTTGGAACCATGTAGAAATACAAGATGTAGAGGGAGAGCACCTGGTCTATATTGGCTCTGCTGACAAACCTTGGAACTTCTATTTTATCAACAAATAATGGGATAACAGTATTTTCAATCAATATTTTTTTTCTTCTCTCTGAAGCTAATTTTTCAGTTACCTATATTCTGGATGTTCAGCTGCTCCGCAGGAGAAAGATGAGGCTTTCTGCTCCTGTAAACATTTACAGCCTTGGAAACCCTATACAGGGTCGCTATGAGTTGGAACCGACTCCACGGCACATAACAACAACATATTCCAGATAAATTGTGGTTGGTTTTTGTTTGCTTATTTGTTTTTTCATATTTATACCAAGAAGGAAGATTCTGGGATTTTTTCCTCTATACAAAAGTTACACCAAATTTTGGATTATTCTGGCCTTCTTAAACTACATGAATATAAAATGCCAGGGAAGGTACTAGTTTTAAAATTCTAGATTTCAAAACACCATGGTTGTGATGGAGCTGTGATGACAAAGACACCTGATTCAGAGTCTGACCTCTTCACACTCTCCAACCTTCAGAATCTGATGTTGTGGCATCAGACACAAGAGTATTATTTTTAATGCTGCCCCTATTGTTATTCCTACTCTTTGTATTATAAATGGTAGTCACAGAAACTGGGGAAGGAAGAAAAACCTACTGCCATTGAGCCAATTCCAACTCTTAGTGACTCTATAGAACAGAGAAGAACTGCTTCCTATGGTGCATCTGAAACTATAACTTTATGGAAGCAGATAGCAACATCTGTCTCCTGAAGAGTGGCTGGTGGGTTTAAACTGCTGACCTGGTGATTATTAATATATAATTTACTATGCCTCCAGGACTCTGGGGAAAGAAAAAGAAAGACAAAAAGAGTTTCCTAATTATTTTGTGTTTAGAAGCATTATGGGAATCTGACATAGAGCTGGAAGGTAAAGCACTAACATAAGAACTGAAATCATTCTATTAAAATTGCTAGTTCAATCAGTGTAAAATGATATTTCACTCAATTATCCATAAATCTATCCTCTTTTTTTCCAGGAGATATCTGTGGACTATATAAAGCAGAACCTATTAAATAACTAATACTGAATGATTTTTCTGTCTATAGCCTCAAATTTAATAAACCAGACAAAATAGCATAATTAATTCTTTCAATTTCTTCAGAAATCAATATGGTGGCAGCCATTCTGGAGTCCTGGTGTGGTGTTGTGGGCTAATGCATCAGACTGCAAAGTCATTTGAACTACAAGGTCCGTGGTTCAAGCTCACCAGCTGCTCCTTGAAAACCCTATACAGGGTCGCTATGGGTCAAAATTGACTCAATGGCACTTAACAACAACAACATTCTTGTTTGACTAATCCAATTTCCATTTCAAATCCCCTGCCCTCTTGCCACTTCCTCTAGGTGCTAGAAAGATTTATACTCATATTTTCAGCCTGCTGTTATAACTAGACTTGGCCATGGAACACAATTATGTCCAATTAAATTCTGCTTGAAGCGGGCGTGTGTCTTGAAAAGCTTTTGTTTTTTCTTACAAAATAAATTTGACATATAAGAGCTATGCAGACTCTCCCCCTTCCTTTTCATTCCTGTTTCATAGACAAGGCTTGATGAAAATAGCTGGAAAAGTCATTTCACAATTATTAAGATTGCGTCACTAAATCAAATCCAGCAAACAACTAGTTCTGAATATCTTGTTGTGAACAAAAGATAAATTCTATTGGTTTCAGCCTCATTATTCTAGTTACTCATCTAAGCCAGTTGTCATTAAGCCAATGCTGATTCATGTCTCTGTGGGGTGCAGACCCACCTAAAGACAATTTAGAGGTAAAGTCTGGCAATCTACTTCTAAAAGCTGAAAGCCATGAAAATTCTGTGGGGTACTGTTCTACTCTAAAAACATACAAGGTCACTAGTATTCAGTTACTTTTCACTAAATGCCTTCTTTTGCACAGTATCTGTATCAAATTTCTTGTTCTGTAGGTATGAGGATCCTTTTTTCCTACATGGTTTCTGGAGTATTCCAAACCATTTGTTGAACTGATATTCCTTTCCTCATTGGATTGCTTTGGTGTTTTTGTTGAAAATTAAATGACTATAAAAGTATGAGTCTATCTCAGGCTTTCTTCTTTTCCATTGGATTAGTTTTATAAGCCTTATCGCAGTGCCACATTATCTTGTTTAATGTAACAAGTATAAGTCATCCCACTTTGTTCTTTTTCAATATAGTTTTGAATATATTAGGTCCTTTGCATTTTTTAAATTAATTTGCCAAATTCTACATGCACACATACACACAAATCATCTGGGATTGTGCTGGTGATTGCACTGAATCAGTAGATAAATTTGGGTTGAATTGACACCTCAACAATATTGAATCTTCCAATCTATCAACATGGTATATATATTGCTATTTATTTAAATCTTGCTTCATTTCTCTTAGTAATGTCTTACAGTTTTCCATGTAGGAATCTTATAAATTCATTTCTAAATATGTTGTATCTTTTGATGTCATTATAAATGAAATTGCTCTTTTATTCCATTTTCCAATTGTTTGCTATTAATATATAAGTGAGAATGTTTGTATAGTAGCCTTGTATCTTGTGACCTTGCTAATTCATTTATTAATCCTGGTGGTTGCTTTATAGGCCACTTAGGATTTTCTATATAAATAATCATGTCATCTGCAAAAAAAGATACAGTTTTACTTCTTCCCTTTTGATCTTTATACTTATTGTTGTTGTGTGCCATGGAGTCGGTTCCGACTCATAGCGACCCTGCACAGGGTTTCCGAGGCTGTTAATCTTTACAGGAGCAGAACGCCTCATCTTTCTCCTGCCGAGCAGCTGGTAGCTTTGAACTGCTGACCTTGCGGTTCGCAGCCCGATTCGTAACCACTACACTACCAGAGCTCCTTTTTATACTTATTAGATAAAGGAAATTAAGCTGGTTCAAATTTAATAGTTTTAATTAAAAGACTGGTGTTATTAATGCTCCTCAAAATAAGTCATTTTCAAAGCACTCAAGAACAACAAATTCAAACTATCATGGCATTCATCAAGTTTTTACTTACTCTTTTCCTAGTTTGTACTTAATGCATCAGTATGTGGTAGTAAAGCAGAACAAAATTCTGTCCCAGATAAATAGCTCTAGAGAAATTCATATGCCCATTATAGAGTTGATATATATGTTATTATTTCAAGAGATGATAGGGATTATGAAAAGATTGATAAGTAGTATGAAATACCAAGGAAGAAAATTCCTGAGAGAACAAAACATCTAAACTAGACTTTGAAGAAAGGGTAGCATTCTGATTAATTAAAATATAGAGAAAATGTTGGTATCAAGTAAATAAAGGTACAGGAAGATACATGAAACACATTCCAAAGATAAAGAGACAAAATCAAATCATTATGAAGGATATTGGAGCTGAAATAGGTCTCAAATAACAGGCTGTTGTTGTTGTGTGCCATGGAGTCTGTTCAGACTCATAGCGACCCTGTACAGGGTTTCCGAGGCTGTAAATCTTTACAGAAGCAGAAAGCCTCATCTTTCTCCCATGGAACTGCTGGTAGTTTAGAACTGCTGACCTTGTGATTTGCAGCCCGATTCGTAACCACTAAGCTACCAGAGCTCCTTCAAATAACAGGCTAGTTAGTTTATATTTTACCTTCTACTTTCATCAAGATTTTAAGGGCCAAAAAAAAAAAAAGCAAGGATTCTTGTTGTTGTTGTACCAACTCATAGTGACCCTATGCACAACAGAATGAAACACTGTCCAGTCTGGGCCAACCTCACAGTTGTCACCGTGGTTGAGCCCATTGATGCTGCCACTTTGCCAATCCATCTCGCTGGGGAACTTCCTCTCCTTCCTGTGCTTTATTGACTATACAAAAACTTTCAATTGTGTGGATCATGACAAGAAGGATTCTTACAAGTAGACAGAAATCAAAGAAAGCCTGAGCTCTGAGAGGAGACAACGGGTATAAATTGAAAGGGGACAGTGACTACAGCAGACAGTCTACATAGGATCGAATACTAAGTTTTCTGATTCCCATGTTCCCACAAAGCAAAATAAATAATCCATAGTCCTGAAGGGCATAATTGATGAACTACATTTAAAACGCAACAGCTGGAAATCATCATGATTAGCTCTCTATTACAGTGCAACTAAATTACAAAGTTAACATGCATTTAATATGCTGGAATGAGGAAGAACTTTGTGCTCTGTGGATGAGATTGTTCAGAGGGGAAAACAATTTACATTTTTATTGTATTTAAATGTTTTACTATTGCATTTTTAAAGAGAGGTTTGTTTTTGAAATAAAAAAAAAAAAAAAAAAAACAGGGAAATATTTCAATAATCAGGAGTTGATTCAAACCTTGTAGGAGTTCAATATCTGGGTATAAACTTCCTTTGCATTCTTTCATTATCTTGGTCTCCCACATAGTTTCTTGGCCTGCCAAGCTACTGCAATGGCACATGACAAAGTTGTACACATCTAAATAGCTGAAATCACTGTGGCTACCATATAGTAAAATTCCTTTAGTCCATCACTAATGCCCTGCCCTGCCCTTCCCAAAATGTGCTCCTCTCCAGTCAACAGAATCTGTGCTTTATTTATTACAGAACCTTCTTCTGGAGACAGTCTAGTTCAAGCAGCAGTCATTTCTTTTTTACTCAATCAGGGTTTAGTCAAGAAAATAGAAGTCATTCAGGGTATTTCAAGCAAGAAGTGATTTAATAGAGAGATTTCAAGACTTACAAAACTGCTGAAAGGAAGCAATCTTCCAGAAGCCTCCATTTACATACAACAAATTAGACAGGCCAAGAATGCCATAAACTTTGCATTTGCACCAGAGCTTGCAAAATCTCAGTCTGCCATTGACTTATGCCTATCCACTCATCTTATGCTACAACCAAAGATCAGTGACTTCATTTCTACCTTCCCAAAGGCACACATGTCTCTCACTTTGGAGAAATCTAGACCAGAAACCTCTGACAAGGTAGCCCTAGGAAATCATTTTTAGCATTTTAGCTCTACATACAGGGTAGAGTTTTGAAGGGTACAGCTATAGTAAAAACCATTCAATGGTAACACCTCATAGCCAACACACTCCCAGGAAGTCTAGAGTTTTTCCTCCACAGTATTCTCATTGTGGTGAGATCCTTCCAGAGATCCAGTTCAGTATTTCTACTTTCCCATTCTGTGTTCTGCTGTCCCTTCTTCTTATAACATCTGCATCCCTGGAAACCAGAATACCCACATCTCATTTTTAAAGAGATACTTTTTCCAGAATTTGAGTACCAGTTTGGGGTTATTATGGTGAAGAGGTGGTGAGGAGATGGTGTGGAGAGACTTATACAGTGAGTAAGTGTCTGCATTTGTTTTCTAAAGTTGTTGTAACAAATTAGCACAAACTGGTAGCTTAAGACAACAAAAAATGTATACTTTCAAAGTTCTGGAGACCAGAAGTCTGAAACTAAAGTGCTGGGCACTAGACAACAATTATTTGGGATCCTGTCAGAAGTTTTGGTGGCATTTTTACAGTATGTGAACATCTGGGGGCAGTGGATGACAACATAATGATATTTCCATGTTATTTCATGTTGTTATAAGATTTCAAATGGAGCAATTATATCTATTCTCATTTCTACCTAAAGGTAAAGTCTGGCAATTTTAAAGAAACAAACATAGAAGAGGATGAATTCACCAACACGTTGATATGAAAAGGTCTCTGGCAGCATCTGCTAAGCTTTAGCCCTGTTCACCACCGCATGGAACCAAAGAACTCTTGTTTTCATACCCTACTCAGAACATACTGCGTTACTCATAGAAAAAATGGATAGGATCCCAGATACATGCATTAGGGATCAAAAGTAATATAATTACAGGGATATGTTCTTGCTGATTTAAACACTGCTATTTGGTATTTTGAACTATCACCTATATTTGTTTTGTTTTCAGTGTTCCTCCTTACTTGTTCCTTCTTTACCATTTCCAAGCCTCAGAACTGTGGGTTATTTATAATCAGTCATCAATGTTTTAGTCATCCTCATTTAGTGAATACTTGAGAAACTGGGATTTCTTGAAGTTCTGTTAGTTGCTCAAGAAAATGCCAACAAATAGCAGGGTATAAAAAAGCCTCAAGTAAAACTAGATGGGGTTTTTGTTGAGTATACATGACGTAAGGAAACATAAAGTCTTTCTGTTACAGAGTCTGAATGTGCCATATAAACCAAATTAAAATGACCATATTATTTGTTAGTGAAAAAAAAAAAAAAAAAAAAAAATTAGTCATTTAAATCTATGCCGTTCATTTATTTATAAACTATAAAGATTTTTGTATATTTCATATATCAAAATTTTTAGCTTTTTTTTATTTTAGAATAATGAACCTAAAGCATTTTGTGCCAAAAGAAATTAGTCAATCACAGAAGGTCAAATATTGTATGAAGCCATTATTATAAAAAGTCAAGAAAGTTTTCACAAGCACACACACAAATAGAATAGGTCTAAGTCATATAAATTAAAAATTCAGCTAACTCAAGTAAGTGAAAGTATTTGGGCAATTTTTTGGCTTACTGAATTTCTAATTAGTGGTGAATATATACCAAAAATTTCCACTGCTTTAACTTAAAAAAAAAAAAAAAATCACCCCAGGTCCCTACGTTAACAGGCACATTCTACCTAAGGTGCATGACTTTTTTAGCAATTATTTCTTATTTTTAAATGTCTCATAAGTAATATTCTGACATTTGATTTATTGCAAGTGATGTGGATTCAGTATTAGAATGTGAAAAGCTAGCTTATATTACACTGTCAAGGTGATAACACAATGTGTACTGTTAAAGAATGCAAAACTTTATTAGTATTTTACCTCTTTTTAGTACAAAGTTAAGTGCAGAAGAAAGAAGTCATCCAGATTTCATCATGATACCCAAATTCTTTAAAACTTGTAATTTAGAATTACTATATTTCTGGTACTTATTTTTGGAGTGTTTATAATAGTGGGAGGATTTTGTCTTTAAAAAATGTCTTGAATGTGAAATGCGGAGAATTTTAAACAATTTTACATGTTTACTTCACACATAAAATACCTAAGTAATATGGCTTCTCTTCAAACACATAAATCAGAAACTGAATTCCAAACGCAGTATTGGTATACTCCCCTCTGCCAACAAAGGTGTTTCCTCTTTGCAGGTTTTTACGAATCGAATCTTTTCTCCATTTATCATGATGCCATTTATTGGTCCAGTGATAAGGATTTTTGTTTTCTTTACATTGAGGTGTATTCTGTACTGAAGGCTGTGGTCTTTGCTCTTTTAAGATCTCTTCACTTTCAGCAATCAAGATTATAGTATCTAACTAACACAAATTGTTAATGAGTTTTCCTCCAATATTGATGCCATGTTTTTTCCTCATGTAATCCAGCTTCTCAGATTATTTGCTCAGTGTACTAATTGAATAAACCACTCATCTGTCCATTTGCCATATTATGGTGACTTGGCATGTTGCTGTGATTCTGGAAGTTATGTCACTGGTATTTTAAATACCAGTAGGATTACCCATGGTATACAGGTTTCAGAACTTCTAGACTAAAACAGACTAGGAAGAAGGAGAGCCAGACTACTTCCAAATATTTAGTCACTTAAAACCTTATGAATAGTAGTGGAGCACTCTCAGATAGCACCAGAATATTGAATATTGAAACATGATGAAAACTCCCTAGATGTTTTCAGATATAATAGCATAAGATGAGTCCCTTGGGTTAGAAGTCACTCCAAATAAGACTAGGGAAAAGCTGCCTCTTCAAAGTAAAGTTGACTGTAATGCAGTAAATGGAGTAAAGCTTTCAGGACCTTCATTTTCTGATGGGGCACATCTCAAAATAAGGAGAAACCGCTGTAAACATTCATTAATAATCAGAACATGGAATGTACAATGTATGAATCTAAGAAAATTGGAAGTTGTCAGAAATGAAATGGAACACATAAACATAGATATCCTGGGCATTTCTGAGCTGAAATCGACTAGTATTGGCCATTCTGAATCTGAATAGCAAATTACATGGTTTACTATGCCAGGAATGACAAATTGAAGAGAAAGAGTGTCACATTCATCACCAAAAAAGAACATTTCAAGATAATTCTGAAGTACAACCCTGTCTGTGATAGGATAATATCCATACATCTACAAAGAAAAACAAGTTAATGCAAAAATTATTCAAATTTACTCACCAACATCTAAAGCCAGTGATGATGAAATTGAAGAATTTTACCAGATTCTTCAATCTGAAATTGATTAAACTTACAATCAAGATATATTGATAATTACCGGTGATTGTAATACAAAGTTTGGAAAAAAAGAGAAAGGATCAGTCATTGGGAAAATATGACCTTGGTGATAGAAATGAGATGACATGATAGAATTTTGCAAAACCAATGACATTTTCATTGCAAATATCTTTTTTTAATATCATAAAAGACAAAACAGAAACAGTGAAGCTAGAGATGGAGGCTGAGATGATGACGTGGAGAGATGGAACGGCTGGGAACTGTAGACCCAGAGAGGGCGAGGGGCTGTGTGCTGACAACCAAAGGGCAGCTTTGATGATGCATGGAGGAGATCATAACCATGGCAATGTAATGATATACGATAGGATGAATGTAAAGCTAATGTTCTCCCCATGTAAACTATCACATAATTCACAATGAAACAGTTAAAAAAAAAAAAAAGTCAACCATCAGCTGGAAAATTGATACTTACAGTGTTCTGGGATTCTCAAGGGCGCTGTGATCTTACATAGCAGCACAGGTTCTCACAACTCTGCCCACCCTGTTTACATTCTGAAAAAATTTCATTTATTGAGGTGTTAAAGCATCCTCCCTATAAACCTGATCTTGATCCATTGGACTTTCACCTGTTTGGATCCCCTGAAAGCAGCCCTAGAGGATAAAGATTCACCTCTGATGAAGAAGTGAGGAGAGTGGTACACTCAAGGCTCACAACTCAGCCTAAAACATTTTGAATATGAAAGCTTGTTGACAGATGGACTAAGTGTATTGAAAAGAAAGGAGACTATGTCAAAAATGATGTATTTGTCTTTTCTAAAAGTTGACTAAAATAAATTCTACCAAAAAAAACCAACAACAACAACAGGCAAAACACATTGACCTCACCAGATGGAATACACGGAAATCAAATTGATTATCTCTGTGAAAAGAGATGGTGGGAAAGCACCATATTATTAGCCAAAACAAGACCAGGGGCAGACTGTGGAAGAGACCATCAATTGCTCATATGCAAGTTCAGGCTGAAATTGAAGAAAATTAAAACAAGTCTATGAAATCCAAAATATGACTTTGAACATATTCCATTTGAATTTAGAGTTCATCTCATGAACAGATTTGATGAGTCATACTCTAATGACCAAACACCAGAAGAATTGTGGGATGGCATCAAGAACGTAATACAGGAAGAAAACAAAAGGTTATACGACACACAAAAAAAGGAACAAAACAAAATGAATTCAGAAGAGATTCTTAAACTTGTTCTCTAGCGTAGAGATGCTAAAGCAAATGGAAGAATGAAGAGATAAACAGCTGAATAGAAAATTTCAAAGAGCAGCACAAGAAGACAAAATCAAATATTATAATGAAATATAAAAAGATCTAGAATTGGAAAATCAAAAGGGAAGAACATGAACAGCATTCCTCAAGCTGAAAGAACTGAAGAAAAGTTTCAAGCCTCAACTTGCAATATTGAAAGATTCTATGGGCAAAATATTGAATGATGCAAAAAGCATCAAAAGAAGATGGAAGGAATACAGTCACTGCACCAAAAAAAAAAAAAAGTCGATGTTCTACCATTTCAAAAGGTAGCATATGATCAAGATCCATTGATAAAGAAGAAGCCCAAAGTACACTAAAAGGCTTGGCAATAAACAGTTCTACGAATTGATGGAATACAAACTGAAATATTTCTACAAACTGAGGCAGCACAGGAGTCACTCACTCATCTATGCAAAGAAATTTGAAAGACAGCTATCTAGCTAACTGATTGGAAGAGATCCATATTTGTATCCATTAGAAAGAGAGGTGACCCAACCAAATGTGGAAATCGCTGGACAATATCATTATTCATTATTGCATGTAAATTTTTGCTATAGATAATTTTAAAACAGCTGTAGCTGTACATTAGCAGGGAACTGCAAGAAGTTCAGGCCCGATTGAGACAGTCACGGAATGTGGAATATCATTGCTGAGGTCACATGGATCCTGGTTGAAAATAAAGAATGCCGAAAGGTGTTTACCTGGGCTTTACCGTCAACTGTATGGATCATGACAAACTAGGGACAGTATTATGGAGAATGAGTTTTCTGGAACACTTAATTGTGCTTATGAGGAACCTGTACATAGACCCAGAGGCAGTTGTTCCAACAAAACAAGGGGACATTGGATGGTTTAAAATCAGGAAATATGTGTGCCAAGGTTGCATTCTTTCACTATACTTATTTAATCTGTATGCTGAGCAAATAATCTGAGAAACTTGATTAGATGAAAAAAAGTGTGGCATCAAGATTGGAGGAAGACTCACTCACCAACTACTATATGCAGATAATACAACCTTGCTTGCTGCAGATGACAAGGACATAAAATACTTACTGAAGAAGGTCAAAGATCACGGCCTTCAGTATGGGTTGCACCTCAATATACAGAAAACAAAAATCCTCACCTCTGGACCAATAAATAACATCAACATAAATGAAGAAAAGACTAAAGCTGTCAGACTTCATTTTGCTCAGATCAGCAATCAACATTCATGGAAGTAGCAGTCAAGAATTCAAATGACGTATTCCTTTAGGCAAATCTGCTGCACAAGACCTTTTAAAGTCATGAAGATCAAAGATGTCAGTTTGAATACTAAGGTGCGCCTGACCTGAACCATGGTATTTTCAATAGCCTTATATGCATGTGAAAGTTGTACACTGCATAAGGAAGACCATAGAAGAATTAATGCATTTGCATTATGATATTGAAGGAGAATATTAAAAGTACCATGAACTGCCAAAAGAAAAACCAAATCTGAAGAAATGCAGGCAGAATGCTCCTTAGAAGTCTGGATGGCCAAACTTTGTCTCTCATACTTCGGACATATTATAAGGAGGGAACAATCCCTGAAGAAGGACATCATTCTTGGTAAAGTGGAGGGTAATCGAAAAACAGGAAGACCCCCCCCAACAAGATGGATTGGCATAGTAGCAACAGCAATGTGTTCAAGTGTAGCAACGATTATGAAGTTTCGTTCTGTTGTGCATAACGTCATTATGAGTAGGTACCAACTCAATGGCACCTAACAACAACAACAACAAATTGAATAAATATGGAGAAAATAATTGAAGTTGTCAAAACTTCATTTTGTTTGGATCCACTATCAGCACTCATGAAAGCGGCAGTCAAGAAATCAAATGACATATTGCATTAGTCAAATCTGCTGCACAAAACTTCTTTAAAGTGCTCAAGAGCAAAGATGTCAGTTTAAAGGCTGATGCACCTAAAGCACAGTCATGTTGCTATGATGCTAAATAGGTTTCAGCAGAGCTTCCAGCCTAAGATAGTCTAGGAAGAAAGGTCTAAAGATCTACCTCCAAAAATCAGCCGTTGAAAACTGTAAGGGTCACAACAGTCCAATCCAGCTGTGGAAGAAAACACCATGAGTCAGGGTTGACTTTACAGCAGTTTACAACAATAACAATAAGGCAAAATGTTCTCGGAGCCTCATTTCCCTCATCTGTAAAGTGTGTAAGAGCACCAACTGAGTAACATTCTTGAAATGATTGAGTCAGAACTAACTTGATGGCAGTGGGTTTGGTTTGGGGTATGTGACAAAAACTGACCCATAATATCAAACCAAATTCAACCCACTGTCATAGAGCAAATTCTGACTTGCAGTAATCCTATAGGACAGAGAAATGCCTCATAGCGTTTCCAAAGCTATGAATCTTTATGAAAGTAGACTCTCATTTTCCTCCCCCAAAGAAGCTGGTGAGTTTGAACCTCTGTCCTCGCAGTTAGCAGCTCAGTATTTAATCCGTGACACCAGCAAGATTCCCGATCCATAATGTTTTTGTTGCTGTTGTTACGGGCCATCGAGTTGGTTCTGACTCATAGCAACCCTGTATAGGGTTTCCAAGGAGTGGCTGGTGAGCTTGAACTGCCAACCCTGCAGTTCAAACCAACTCTGCAGTCCAGTGCATTAACCCATAGCACCACACCAGGACTCCCTGATAGATAGTCTGTAAATACCAGTTTGTTTTCTCTGGTTTGGGGAATTCAGACAAAGCAATAATAATGACTGTATGTATAAACTCTTAATCAAAACTCTTATCTTAACCATCTACATGAAAATTCAAGGTCAAAGAACAAAAGAAATAAGGCTAAACTGTTTGTCTGAAAAATTACTACAATTCTGTGCCAAGTTTCCATAGTCTCATAAGACCTAAGCAAGTTCTTCCCAAGAATTTCCACTGCCCCTCCCCCAGTTGCTAATTAAAAGACCAACAATCCTGACATTTGTTTACTTCTAAAATAAACTAGTGGCTCAATCTTCAAAGAATTTTAATATAACCCAGAGTATTCAAATTAAAGCATAATTGAAGATTTTTTACAAGTCAAAAGGTCTTTCTAAAGCTTGCCTTATCTCAATTTGCTGATGGGAGCATTCATTAGTAATTTATTGAGCTGCAAAGGTATTATGGTTATTTTAACTAGGCAGCTCGATAAAGGCTTGAAAGCTTACTGGAGTAATACCTCACTGATGGCTAAGAATTTGAGATAAGCACATGTATGGGTGGTGCTGGTGGGTCCTCAAGTTAATTTCTATTCCTAGTGACCCTAGTTTTCCAGGCTGTAAATCTTTACAGGAACAGAAAGTCTCTCCTGGAGTAACTGATAGATTGGAATTGCCCACTATGATACCAGGGCTCCTTGTACATGTATTAAGGTAATTGGATAAAGGAACATGAACAAACTGCCACAAAGAAGACTCATAATCATATTTTTTGTAGGATAGCAAGCATCTGTTCCCTATTTATGGATATTTTATTCTACTTCAGAATTCCAATCATCAATTTGCCACACTCTAAATTTATTTTTTTCCTTTTGACAACACAGTAAAATCAATGGATTTAGAAGTACTTGGGGAGGTATTTCATATACCATCTGGGACATAAAAAATAGAAGGTTTTTTGTTTTGTTTTCATTTCCTTTTTGCTGTTGTTTAGTATCATCAAGTCATTTTGACTCAAAGCGACTTGTATAGGATTTCTGAGGAGCAGCTGGTAGGTTTGAATTGCTGACCTCAGTTATAAATTTACCTCATGATATCAGTAAATTAGGAGTCCTGGTGTGGCGCTGTGAGCTAATGCATCAGACTGCAAAGTCATTTGAACTGCAAGGTCTGTGGTTCAAGCTCACCAGCTGCTCCTTGGAAACCCGGTACAGGGTCACTATGGGTCGGAATCGACTCCACGGCACTTAACAACAACAACATCAATAAATTAAACAGAAAATATTGTAAAATTATTTTCAACATTTAGTAACTGTATTTTAAGTTCTATTAACAAAACTGGAGACCTGGTGTGGCGCTGCGAGTTAATGCCCTAGACTGTAAGGTCGGTGGTTCAAGCTTATCAGCAGCTCCTCAGAAACATTATACAGGGTGGTTCTGAGTCAGAATTGACTCAATGGCACTTAACAACAACAACATTGACAAGATTAAGAGACCCTGATAACAGTTGGTTACGCATTGGACTGTTAACTGGAAGATCAGCAGTTCGAATCCACCAACCACTCTGTGAGAGACAGATAAGACTTTCTGCTCCTATAAAGATTTACAGGACTATATAGGGCCACTATAAGTCTTAAATGACTCTACAGCACACCCCAACCCCACCATTGACAAGACTGTTACCAAATACTTCAATCAAAAGTAACATGAAATAGTAATTTGCTTTATAAATGCTGGGTTTCTTGACCCACAGTTCAAAAGGATATTGTAAGGAACTAATTGCAGCAAAAATTTTAAAGAGCATTTGTGGAATCAAATATGTGTGGTATTTCTCTAGTTTATTTCCTTAAAATGAGGCACATCATAAAAGCAGTTACAAGGCACTTTTGTATGTGTATATGTCCCTGAGCGCTCTTAATTGTTGAATGGTGAGATTAGTTCTGCTGTCAAAGAGCTGAGAGGCTCCAGCTGGGACCTTCTTTACCCTAACTGTTGCTGAAAGTTTGATTTCCTTACCTAGTCAAACTGGAATTAGCATCCACAAAACCTTGTCTATAATCACTTGAAATGCAGACTTTGGGGACATCTCTTGCAGTCTAGATAGATCTTCTGATATATAGCATTCCACATAGCAGCTCACCCCCAAAATTAATGTCCATTCAATTTTTATTCCCCCTACCTCACTGTGTTTGTGTACTGCACATTGACAACTGTAACATGTTTGCAGTACAAACAGTACTTTGAATTTGGGGTTTAAAGCTATTTGGGCTTCCTCATGTAGTTGGAATGTTGGCATGACTGACAAAACAAAAGTCAACTTTGAAAAAAAAAAAAAAAAGGTCCCTCCAGGAAGCTAGAGATGGCTATCAGGCTTGACAAATGCACTGTAATGTGAAGAGGGTAGCAGAGCTAATTCTGTTAAGTGATTGCTCTAGGCCTTTGCTTGTCTTGGACTTGAAGCCTTATACTGCTAACAGGGTGGGCCTTGTTAAACAGCCAAGTTGACAATTTTATTTCCAAAGGCTTTGTCTTTCCCTGGTGATTTTTCAACAGAAAAACTCAAAGTACCCTGGAGGCTTTTCTTCCTAAAGCAGGTGATAACACTTAGCAAAATCAATGGATCATTGTTCGCTGGGTCCAAGCTAAAAAATTAGGTTCTCTGAGGAAAAAAAAAAAAAAAAAAGTTAAATGCATTAATAGATCACAGACTGCTCTGCTAATTTATTTTGGTTGATACTTTTTTAAACGTTGCAGTGGATCTCTGGTTCCACTGAACCATCTCAAAACTATGAATCACAAGGCTAAGTTACAAACTAATCCACATTGGGAGTTATCTTCGTACTGGATAAGGAACTCAACACTATGGACATGGATACCTTATCTACGTCAGACTTAACTGAAGACAAAAAACAAAAACTGTTGAGTGGAACTTCCCCTTAGGGTTTGGGGGGCTGTAATCTCCAAAGGGAGTCCTGGGGTGGCACTGTGGGTCAATGCACTGGACTGCAAAGTCAGTTTCAACTGCAAGGTTGGCGGTTCAAGCTCACCAGCTGCTTCTCAGAAACCCTATACCAGGTCACTATGGGTGAAAACCAACTTGACAAAACTTAACAACCACAATATCCAAAGGGATTTAGAATCCTGGTATGGCGCTGTAGGATCAGCACTGGCCTGCAAACCACAAGGTTGGTGATTCAAACCCACCAGCTGCTCCTTGGAAACCCTATGCAGGCTCGCTATGAGTCAGAACCAACTTGCCAGAACTTAACACCAATGTTTATAGAAGCAGATTGCCAGGCCTTTCTTTCGTGGTACTCTGATGACTTTCAACTGCCAACCTTTAGGTTGAGCTCAAACCATTTGTACCACCAAGGGACCTTATATAATGATAGTGGTCGTGATATGCCGTGGAGTAGATTCCAATTCATAGCCACCCTGTACAGGGTTTCCAAGGCTGTAAATCTTTATGGGAGCAGAATGCCTCATCTTTCTCCCAGGGAATAGCCGGTATTTCTTAAGGTTCGCAGCCCCATTCATAACCACTACACTACCAGAGACAACTTTTAAAATATTCTGTATTGGAAAAAGCAAGCCGACCAGCCGGGAGCAACTAGTGGAACAGAAGATACTTCTTGAAAGAAAGACCAGCACAGGCTGAGCTGTAGCTCCTGGCAGGCCCCGGACTGTGGAAGGCATCCTGGCAGCCCTCCACAGAGGTAGGAGCTGGGCCACCTACTGGACCCAACGACTGCCTGCTGCTGCTGCGAATCCAAAGGATGTGACAGCCGCTGGGGAGGGACCAGGGCACGGACCAAACGCTGCCCAAGTACAGCCGACGCTGGATGCACCCTCCTAGTGGAAAAGTATATAACCTGGACTTCAAGCCACTTCATGTACGTTGGATTGATGGTATCACTAGTGAACCATTAGTCCAGCAGGAAGATGATAAACCTGAAGTAGTTGCTGCCAGGCTAAGACAGTACAAGGAATCATTGAGCTATACAAGAGTCTAGTTTTCCGGGACAGAAACGAATAAAATCTGGCCCCATGTTTACACACTTTTCTCAAACAAGATAACGCCTATTGAGTCCAAAGAATCATACTGAGCCTGCCCAATGGAAGAACCAGGAAAATGTGGTCAATCGATTATGTGTGGAGTATTGGTGCCATGTCCAAATTAGAAGTTAACTGATTCCGTGTCTTAAAGCTTAAATGGTAAACTAATATGAAATAATGAGTAGAAAGAATTATTGAAGAGGCTTTCCTCCACCTTTCCAAAGGAGGGAGTCCTAGACATGTTTAAGAGGTCTCTGAACAGCTCTCAGGCCTTTGTGAAAAATCAGGAATAAATTGGATTTCAAATGGTGTATAATGTAAACTTTTGCTAATTTTTAACAGCCATGTTGCTGCTCTAGTAGCCTGTTTACAAGAGAAGGTATTGGTCTCTGGTTCTCTCCTCAGAGGCTGTTGAACTATAATACCACTTCCCTGGAATGTGTCCTTATGGGGACAATGGGATTGAAGCTCAGAGTGCTTGCTTCTCTGGTCTTGAGTGACTGTATCTACAGTTCTTTTTTTTGGTTGAGTGATACCTTCTTTTCCACATTCATGCTCCATCGAATCTCTCCTTGCCAGACATCCTGGAATTAAAGGATTTGACTTTTTTTAGTTTTATTAGGCAGTATTATTTCTACTTTGTTCTTTCCCTTCCTAGGCTATTCAGTAATACTGATTGTTAAGTAATTCTGGTTGTTGCTTTTGTTCCTCTCAAATTCCTTTTCTAAGAGCTGAGAGATAGGAGACTATATAAATTTCTTCATACACCAGGTACTGAGCTATGCAGAAGGCCTGCTCATCTGACCTTCCTGGGTTTACAGGGCTCCTGTCTTCTGTCATGAGAAAAATTAAATCCCCCAAAGTATCCTGGGAATCTTCAAAACTATGAGAAATATCACCCACACAAATATTGAAAGATCATTATCTCATGTACAGAAGTAATAAGATCATTTGAAATTATCGGACTAAAAGAATATTTTAGCTCTTTATTCAAGACAACAAAAAGTGTATTTTCAAAATGCTGCTAAATATTGATGTTGACAGTGTTTTTCTCCTGAAAATAGCCCAAACATGCCATAAATAGTAAAAGGTATGGAGCTTGTGAGGTTGAAGAAAATGTTGCACTAACTGCTGAGACTGAATCTGATAATTTTATGATTGTGGGAAAACAGAATCTTTTCTTTTTTTTTTTTTTTTACTTTGTTTTTCTTCTATCACAAAGATACATCCTATGGGGTGACCAAAAAGTCCAGAAATACAGATATTACTGGTGTTTTGTGCATTGTAATGCCATATCAATCAACAGTTTACTAAGGAGTTGTCTGCTTTCCAGACTTGGTGGCCACTTTGTATTATTCTTGCTCTCTGCTGGGAAGGACAATAAACTTCATTCCTGCTGCCTTAAAAATAAATGCCCCAAAAAAGAAAAAATAAATGCATACA
>NW_006408567.1:2006900-2014383 GCF_000296735.1 Chrysochloris asiatica
AACAGAGGGAATAGAAACAAATACTGTTGAATGATGATGCACGTGGGGATTGTAATCATTGCAATGAAATGAAACATCATGGGATGAGTGTAAAACCGATGTTCTCCCATGTAAACTATCATTCAATTCACAATAAAAACTTTAAAAAATAATAAATAATATTCTGGTTTAAGTTGTTACATGGAATCCTGGTGTGGCACTGTAGAATAAGCAGCGGACTGCTAACTGCAAGGCTGGCTATTCAAACCCACCAGCCACTCCTCAGAAAGTCTACATAGGGTCACTATGAGTTGGAATCAACTCATAGGCACTTAACAATAACAAGTTGTTACTTGCCATGTAGAAGTCCTGGTGAGGTGCTGTAGGATAAGCACTGGACTGCAAGGTCGGTTTGAACTGCAAGGTTGGTGGTTCAAACTCACCAGCCACTCCTTGGAAACCCTATACAGGGTCACTAAATGTCAGATTAGGGTCACTAAATGTCAGAACTGACTCAATGACACTTAACAACAACACTTGCCATGTAGTCAGTCCCTGACTTAACAGTCACAAAAAAAATTAAATAATGTGCCGTCCTGTGATCTGTTGTGATCTATAAAATTCTTGGCTTATTTTCATAAATACCTCACCAGAGCTGTCCCTCAGGCCTTTGTTAGTATGGAAGTGCTGCTGAAACATGTGCATCATAACAGCACTACTCAAGAGGTGCCTGGGACACCAATTCCACACAGTCTTCCACATGAAAAGTGAGACTTCTACCATTCAACCACCATGTGTTACATACTGTACATTATGGATTAAGTTGTATCCCCCAAAAATATGTGTTGTGAATCCTAACCTGTATGTATGCCTATGGTTTATAATTGTTTGTAACATAACATTTGGGAACAAATCATTTTGTTATGTTAATGAGACAGGATTAGTGTTGGGTGTTCTTGATTCAATCTCTTTTGAGATATAAAACATTGATTAAGCAAATGAGCAAAAGAAGCAGAGATGGGGAGAGAGGGGTGCCAAGCCACACAAAGATCACCCAGGAACAGACACTCAAGAGACAAAGACCTTCCTCCAGCGCCTACAGAAAGAAAGCCTTCTCCTACAGCCTGCACTCTGAATTTGAACTTCTAGCCTCCTAAACTGTGAGAGAATAAATTTATGTTTACTAATCCAATCCACAAGGAGCTCTACTAACGTAGTGGTTATGAATCAGGCTGCTAACCTCAAGGTCAGCAGTTCGAAACTACCAACTGTTCCTCGGGAGAAATATGAGGCATTCTACTCCCGTGAATAATTACAGCCTCGGAAACCCTGTACAGGGTCACTTATGAGCCAGAACCGATTCCAAGGCACATAACCACCACCTGTATGAACCTGCTAAAAACTAATGTCAAATGTTTCTAAAAGTGATCAGATCTACTAAGCATCTCCTTCAGAATCCCCAAGTAACCTTATTATAGAAACCTGACTTTATTGAGGTTGCTTCAAAAAAGATGTGCTAAGCAGATTTTCTGGATACTCTCTCCCCAGATAAACTTATGAGATTGGAGTAGGGGATACTTTTGCATGTCTAACAAGCTTCTGAGATGAATCACATGTTTGAGAAATATTCTAAACCTAAAGCGCCAGACTGCAAAGCCATTTGAACTGCAAGATCTGAGGTTCAAGCTCACCAGCCACTCCTCAGAAACCCTGTACAGAGTCGCTATGTGTCAGAACCTACTCGATGGCACTTAACAACAAAAATGGTGCTATAGAAATAACCACTGTTCCACAAGGTTGGTTTGAGTCATAGGGTCGGTGGTACAAACTTACCAGCCACTCCTTGGAAACCCTATGTAGGGTCGCTATGAGTCAGAAATGACTCAAAGACATTTAATAACAATAAACATGACTTTCCAACCTGGTTGCATATTTGAAACACTTGGTACATTTTTAAATGGCGATGTCCTAGTACCATAGTTGTTGTTATTGTTAAGTGCCACTGAGTCGATTCTGACTCATAGTGACCCTGTATAGAGTTTCTGAGGATTGACTGGTGAGCTTGAACCACCGATCTTGCAGTTCAAACTGACCATGCAGCCCAGTGCATTAACCCACAGCACCACACCAGGATTCTTGGTACCATAGTAGATCAATTAAATCAAATAAAATATTTCTCTTATAGCAGTACTAGATAACTAAGAAAGACACTATACTAAAAAAATGTAGAAAGTTTCTAAAAATTCATGTTAAAACCTTCTGAGGGAGGGGGAATCCTGGAATCATTTCAAAACATCCCCAGGTGATTCTAATATTCAGCCAAGATTGAGCATCACCAGTCTAGGCAGACATAGACCTTACAGGAATTGACAAGAGGAAGAGATCATTTCCAGCTGGAGTGGTCAGTTGCTACCTTTGATTCCTTCTCGTATCTTACAAAAAAACATTTTGTTCTCTTTGGACACTATCTGTGCATGTGTTTGTTGTTAATAAAGAGACATATTTACATAGCATCCATCCAAGAAATGGCGTATTTTTATAGACACCACTTAATCTCATTAATCCTCAATTCATTCCTATAATGTAATGAGAAGAAAAATTTAATCTCTTCTCAGTTACAAAGAAAGCAGGACATCAATACTTTGCTTGAGATCACACAGCTAGTTTATTCTAGAAAACGGACTTCATTGAATTGTTTTATGTTCTTTAAGCAATGATGATTAAAATAGAACCTGCCCAATTCTGAAAATTATTAAATTAGCATCATTACACCCCACGAGAGACTGGTTTCCTTTTGGCTTTCTGTCTTTTGATTGTAAGGAAAGGAGTAGCATGAAGGGTCAATGATTCTCCTACATCCCTGTTTCTATTGTCTCAGTAACCCAACAATGTTGAATACATTAATGTGCTTGCTCAGATAGGGTTTTCTCCCACCCCTGTTTAGTCAGAACTTTCCAGGTACTAGCACTAAAAGTTCTATGTCCCAGCAAATCTAGACAGTTCCTATCGGCAGTGGAAGTAAATAGTACCTGGAGGATCGATGGAGAAATGGGAATATGAGGTTGATGAGAAAGTAGATAGGCCAGACCAGTAATGAGCATGGACTGAGACAACAAATATCCACCAAGGGGTGCAGATTTGGCTTTAGACTTTCAACTGTGTGGATTATGACAAACTACGGATAACATTGAGAAGCATGAGTATTCCAGAACACTTAATTGTGTTCGTGAGGAACCTGTACACAGATCAAGAAGGAGTCATTCAAGCAGAAAAAGGGGATACTGAATGATTTAAAAACAGGAAAGGTGTGTGCCAGGTTTGTAGCCTTTCTGCATATTTATTCAATCTGTATGCTAAGCAAATACTCTGAGAAATTGGATTATATGAAAAAGAACATGGCATCAGGATTGGAAGGATACTCGTTAACAACCTACAATACGCAAATGGTACAACCTTGTTTGCTGGTAGCAAAGAGAGCTTAAAATGCTAACTGATTTACTTATAAAAATCAAAGACTGCAGTCTTCAGTGTGGACTGCACCTTAATGTAAAGAAAACAAAAATTCTCACAAATGGAACAATAAATAACATCAGGATAAATGATGAAAAGATTGAAGGTGGAATGGAACATTTAACCTTTTAGTTAACAGCCAAATGAATTAACCCTTTGTATTACCCAGAGACTACTAGCAACCAAGTAGTCTCACAAAGGCTGCTTACACCGTCTCTTCAGTCATGCTTTAAATAAATGTGATGATGGAAGTCAGGCTAAATGGGTTCATAAACCTGAGAATTCATGATGGAGCAGAATCCTGATCCTTCAAAATTCATTCTTCAGAATGCAAGTATGTCCTTTCTGAATGAGCCATATCATCCAACACGCAGAAGTAGAGAGGTCCAAGAAGGAAGCCTTCCCAAAGGATAAGTGGGAATTCAGAGAGAGAAAAGATAGAAAATCTCCAAGACGATCTGTCAAAGAATATCCAAAAAAATACAATCTTGCTCATCCATTCAACAAATGTTTACTAAGTCTCAGCTATGTATCAGATACAATACGACACAGAAAAGCTACAGAAATTAATTTAGCACAGCCCCTGCTTTCGACACACTCATAATCTAATGGGGCAAGCAGACAAATTAACAAATGACTGCAGTTCCTCTCAACTGTGTTATAATAGAGGCATATATACAATTCAAGAGAAGCATAGAAGAGGGAGACTTTCCCCCAATCCTTATATTACTCTCAATGTCATTAACTGTTTAGGCATCTATGAGTTAAGTCCTTTCTTCTCAGAAACTATTTGAACAATTCATCAGAAAAAAAAACAAAAAACAATTATTTGTTTCCTAATTAAAATTTGAATCAAAAACAGCACTGGGAGAGGAGAACACACTAACGTTAAAGGGCACAACAACCATAGTTAACTAAGCAAGAGAGAGAGTTGTGTCATCAGACTTGGCTTAGGTAAGCAGCAATATAGAAACAGAGGCTGGTCAATAAATTACTATTGTTCAAAGACTGATAATAGCAACCATTTAGTGAGCACTTACTATGTGCCGAGGGTGATTTGAGCCCACAAGAGAAAGATGTAGCTGTTCTGCTTCCAACCTTGGAAACCCTACGGGACAGTTCTCCTCTGTCCTGTAGATTTACTATAGAACATGGACTCTATAGGAATGGTAATAGTGATAGTGGTTATGTGCCACCAAGTCGATTCCGACTCATAGCGACCCTGTATGTGATATCTAAGACTGAAAAATCTATATCTTTCTCCCATGGAGTGACTAGCAGATTTGAACTGCTGACCTTACCATTAGTAGCCCAGCTTGAAATCCACTACACTACCAGGGCTCCTTATGGTAATGGTACTATGTGCTAAAGGTCCCTGGTTAGCAATTGTGTACTAACCAAAAAGTTGGCAGTTCAAATTCACCCAGCTGTGCCACATAAAGAAAGGCCTGGCATTTACTTACATAAGATTGTTGTTGTTGTTATGTGCCATCGAGTCGGTTCCAACCCATAGCGACCCTGTATAGGGTTTCCGAGGGTGAAAATCTTTACGGGAGTAGAAAGCCTCATCTTTCTCCTGTGGAGCAGCTGGTAGTTTTGAACCGCTGACCTTAAGGTTCGCAGCCCGATTTGTAATCACTACCCTACATAAGATTACAGTTAAGAAAACCCTATCAAGCAGTTCCATTCTGTAACACATGAGGTCACCATGAGTTGGAATCTACTTGACAGCAACCGGTTTGTATTATGTGTCTGGTACATACTGATTGTGAGTAAAGCCCTTTGTGGCAGGTAACATTCTTATTCCTACTTTATAAATCAAGAGAAATGATGGACAGCATGGTTAAACAGCTTGCCCTGGGTCAAGTCAAGGATGAACCCAGACAACCCAACTGCAGTCCAAGAGTTTACCTACTATGTTGAAACCAATTATAGAGTGGCCTTTTATAATTTCTATTTTATTATTATTATTATTATCCTCATTACATTCACCAGGTTTCTGCTTTGCTGAACTCTTACAAGGAATTGCATGATGTTTTTGGCACTCCCTTGTTTGAGTTGATAATTTGCAAACAGTTTTATTTAAACTGGTCCTTATGAATCCTAATAACAATTACTATAATTTAGTTAAGCCCTTTAGCTAGCATACATGATCGCTTTCCATCTCCACAGATCCTTAAATAGTAGGTATGTAGAAATATGTGTGTATGAGTGTACACTTACATGCTTTTATATTTATACATATGCTTATATAATGTAGACTATCATGTAGCTTATTCAACATCACTCTTTTACGTTGGGCTCTTTAAAGAACCCAAACCAGTGAAGTGTATATACAAATATATATGCATGAATATATATAGATTTACTTCAAGAAAATGCCTCACAAAATTGTAGGGGTTGGCAAGTCCCAAACTGATGGGTTAGGCAACAGACACAGTGTTTTTCTCTGAGTCATGTGGTTGAGGGAACTGGCAAATCCAAAATCTTCAGGTTATGCATCAGGATGCTGGTTTTTCCAAGAACCGAAGACACACCATGCCAGAAAATTCACACCCTGAAAGATACTCCCCTTCCACTTGATTGGCTGCTAACATCAGATCACAACATGGGAGATAATATCTGCCAAACTACTTCAAATTATGGCCTAGCCAAGTTGACATATACCATTAACCATCGCAGTCACATACACACATGAAAATGCTGACGCTTATGCTTCAAGTATTTCACCAGCACAAACCCCTGCAAATGTATACATATTTTGTGGTAAATTATACATATGAGGGTGAGTCAAAAATTATCTGCACTCTGATTATATTAAAACTTGACTGCACTGTCTTATCAGCACTTTCTGTTCAAAGTTAGTGCTATGCAGATGTGAACATGGACATCTGCAAACAAAATTTGGACCAAAACTCAAATGAAAGCAAAAGTGTCTTTTAAAAAAATCATAACTGGTGAAGAGACATGGATTCATCACTACAAGCCTGAGAGTAAACGGCAGAGTACAGAAAGGAAACAACCTCAACCGATGACCAAAAAAAATTCAAAAGTCAACCATCAGCTGGGAAATTGTTGCTTACTGTTTTCTGGGATTCTTATGGGTCAGTTTGGAATACTATCAGGAAAAAGATTCAACAATCAACAGTGCTTGTTACAGTGAGATGCTGGCTGAAAAGCTGAAGCCTAAACTTCAGATTAAAAGCAGAGGGCTGCTATCCTAGTGATCTTGCCCAGTGTTGACACTCTGCAAAAACTTCATCTTGGGGTGTTAAAACATCCTCCCTATAGCCCAGATCTTGCTCCATTGGACTTTCACATGTTTGGTCCACTGAAAGCAACCCTTCAAGGAGGAAAATTCACCTCTGATGAAGAAATGAAGACAGGGGTGCATTCACGGCTCACCATTCAGCCTAAAACATTCTTTAATAAGGGAATATGAAAGCTTGTTGACAGATGGACAGAGTGTATCAAAAAGTAAGGATAGTATGTAAAAAAAAAACTTTTCTAAAAGTTGATTAAGTGAGGCAGGGCTTGGTGGCGAACTAGGCAGAAAGACTGTGCAGAACTAGGCAAAAAACAGGACAAAACAGATTCAGATGACAGTCACAGAACTCTGAGCTTCCAATAAAGGGATAAATAGTGGACCAAGTGCTTACTGGGAGAAAGAATTTGAACAGAAGCAAGAAAGGAGGTAACTTCTGATTTGAGACAGCCAACTTGACTCACCACAGCAATTTTGAACAGGAGTGAACATATTGAGACACAAGAGAGCACTCCCATTGCAGAAGCCCACCTGTGACCTATAGAGACAAAGGTGCAATTTTTTCCCTTCTTTTTCTCTTTCTACTCATTGCCTCTTTGGTAACCAGAGGTAAGACCTGTACAAGTAGACACCCCACACCTGGGCATATAATCAAAAGGGGAGGAGACAACAGAAAGAGCAGGCACCTACAGTCTCTTCCAAATCAGTCCTGGCCAGGCCTGGGCTAAC
>NW_006408567.1:2018118-2040764 GCF_000296735.1 Chrysochloris asiatica
AGTCTGGAAGCTCATCTGAAACCTGTCCACTATGGATGACCCTGCTTATTTAAAATGCCGATGGCATAGCTTTCAGAATCACAGCAACTCACAAGCCACCACTGTACAACATTCTTACAGACAAGTGGTGGATGAGAGACAATACAAAACCTGAAAACAGAGGTCCATATAATCTATACTAAAATATCAGAAATAGACAATATACTGAATGAGCAAAGGAGTAGAATTGAATCAATGGAGGCCAGAATTTGGAGTTTGTAGATAAATCTCTCAATACTGTTAAAATAGAAGAACAAACAGAAAAAAAAGAATGAAAAAAAACTGAAGAAAGCCTAAAATTTATGTGAGACAACATGAACGTGAATAATCTATGAGTGACTGGAATACCAAAAAAGAAAAACAAAACCACAGAAAAGATCATCGAATTGCTGCTGGAAGAAAATTTCCCTAATTTCCCTAACATCATGAAAAATAAGAATTCAAGAAGCTGAATAAACCCCAGGAAGGATAGATCCCAAAAGAAAACCACCAAGACATATCATAATCAAACTCCAAAATCAAAGACAAGAAAAGAATCCTGAAAGCAACTTGAGAAAAACAAAATGTTACTGACAAAGGAAAATCAATAAGATTAAGCTCTGATTTCTCAGCAGAAACCATGCATGCAAGAAGGCAATGGAGAGACATATAATACACCCAGCAAAGCTGTCTATCAAACATGGGAGTAACATTAAAGTATTTTATGATAAACAAAAATTAAAGAACTTTCAACTTTCTGTTTACTGTGAAACCTTGGATACTGGTCAGAAGCCATGAAGTGTTTGGAGGTGTGTTTCCGTGATGTTTGGAGGACTTCTTATGCTGTTGGTGTTCATTCAAAGTTCTGATGATATGTCTGAAACTTGTAGTCAACACTAACTCCAAGTCAAATTGAGAAGAAAGTCCTATTTGAATTACCTGTCTCCCCAAGTAAACAAACTCTATCTAGGAACCAGATGTCCTGTAACCATAGTGCTATTGGATTTCTTCGAGTTCTTCTATATTCTGTCTTCTTGTAGCATGAAAATTTATGAACGCCAGTCGGGTATTCTCATTGAAAGTTCAGTGAGATATGAGTAATTGTCTTCAAATTTTGTTGGTCACATCCCAGTAACATGCATACTAAAAGGCAGGGTTTATTCACCTTGTGACAAAAAACAGAAATGAATAATAGTTATGCATCGCAAAGCTTAGTGAAGATAAAAACCCACAATCATCTAAAGCAGAAAACATCAATACTAGTCTAGGAATGCCATTTGAGAAAAACTCCTCCTTTGGAATATGTAAATATTTTATGGAGTAGGAACTAAGCTATAAATCCTGGAAGATTAAGCAACTTTATTAAATCTCGTTCTGTGGCTGCTTAAAGATTTATCTACCTTTTAGAAGTTGGACTAATGTATATATATCTTCTTTTACCATTTTAAAAATGCTTTTTAAATGAAGAATTTTCTCTGCTGCTCATTTTAAATGTGTAAGGAAGCATTATTAAAAAGAATACAACGTATGTAAAAAAAAAAAAAAAAAATTAAAGTACTTTGTAAAAGCCAAGCCTATGCTCCAAAATATACTAAAAGTTGATTAAAATAAATTCTACAGCCAGAGTGTGGATAATTTATATATATATATGAATCCTGGTGTGGCATTATGGGATAAAGCTCTGAACCACAGGTTGGTTTGAACCACAAGGTAAGCTGCTCCTTGGAAACCCTATATATGGTTGCAATGAGTTGGAACCAACTTAACATATATATACATATATATAAACATTTCAACTAAGCTGTATGGATTAATGAGCCAATGACTGGTATTCAGTAAATGGGAAGAAATCAATTAATTTGTTCAGGCAGGGAGAATCCAACAGGGTATCATAGCTCCACAACAACAGCCTAATGAGTAAAAGCTATAAAAAAGAACTCTATTATCTTTCAGACAGGGACTGGTCCCTGAGATTATATGCCTGTGTTGTCAGACTCATGTTCAATGGATCTCTATAATCTACATCAGTTCCCTAACTATGCACAAATTTGTTGTTGTTTCTAAGTGTCACCGAGTTGGTTCTGACTGATAATGACCATGGAAAGGATTTCCAAGGAGCAGCTGGTAGATTTGAACTGCCGACCTTGTGGTTCACAGTCCAGTGGTGATCTTACAGTGCTACACCAGGACTCCACACACAAATTATTGGAGAAAAATATTCATTCATATTTCTAATGAAATTGTTTACTTTTAAAAATTACTTGTTTTTTATTATGATATTTTACTGCTATAAAATTTTCTTCAAAACTGAAAACTGAACACTTATTATGTTCCAATTATGCAAAGAGTGTTTCACCACCACCCAAATAAACTGTTAAAAGGTAATGCATAATTTTATTTCCTTTGATAAACAAAAAAAATTGAGGCTCAGAAAGGTGTAATGATTTGCCCAAGACCACACAACAAGATTAAGTAGAGCACATTTGCCAGAAAAACAAAATAATTCCCAAAAAATGTTCCAATATTAATAAATAGGAAAAATATGTATTCTGTAAATTTATCAGCAGCTTAATAAATTCTGCTTAAAAGCAGGAAAAATATTTGCAGGAGAAGACAGAATTATTAGCAAACTGCTAATGGATATTTGCTAATTAAACTATTTCTCCTGAAGAAGGATTATATACTTATGTAGAGCTTTACAAACATTAACTACTATGCTGAAGGCTTTTGATTTTCAGTGTTTCAGAATAAACTCAATGTGGCAGGACCCAGACACTGAACATTTCTTCCTGGAGTCACTCTGCCTTATTATCAGGGCTGAACTGAAGTATCCTTCCTTGGAAGGGGCACAAAATCTCACATTGTAGGACAAACATTCTTGAACCAGTACAAAGAGGCACAGTAATGTTTCAGGATGTGGTCTCAGCCAAAAGTGATACAATCACAGAGGGGAAATGGCAATCAGGAGTTGTCTTCAGTGTGTTCCCATTACCTGGAGTCTTCCTGCTCTTTTCCCCTCTCCAACTCCCCAAGAATCTCAATTATCACTGATGCAAATAATTAGTAATAAGAGCAGGAAGCAAAAGCATTGGAACACTGGATCTCTTCTAAGCACGAATATAATAATAGTAGTAAAGTAACAAATAAATCACTGAATTGAGGACAGATACCAGAATCTATATTATGATCTAAATTGAGATTATTCTGAATAACATTCAGAGTTATATGTCTCTCAAAACATTTTGCTCAACCAAAGAACCCATGCTCACAATCTAGGTGACAAATATTCACTCTGAGTATTTTCCTGTCCCACATATCCATCATTAGATAATTCTGCATACAGGTGTTACACAGCATACAGTTAGCTATGCTAACCACAAACATTCATCCACCAATTCATACATTTAAGCAACACATACGAGCTGTGCACCCATTCTCAAGGAATCAAAATCTAGATTCAGTTCATATTTCTTGAGTAATAACCACGTGCTTGGTTTTGAGCTAAGCACTTTTAACTTATGTAGGCACCTATCATGTGTTAAACATTGAACTACTTTAGCACATTATCACATATGATCTTCATAAAGAACTTCTGTGGTAGGTATTTCCATTTTTATTTTACACATAGGAAACTAGGGCTCAGGAAGGTTTCAAGTGACTTGTCCAAAGTCATAAAATCATCCAAGATTTAAAACTTCCTAATAGATAACATTTCCTCTCATGTTAACTTCCTTTCTGTATGAAAAAGAGTGTCTAATTAGGGCAAAAACAAAACTATTTATAGTTTGACCAGAAAGAAATGAAGCCCCTTAGAGTTAGTATCAGCTGTGTCCATTGGCTAATAGGTTTTCTCCTACCAGATCTAACAAACCACACGCCTCAGAGACATTGGCATACTGAATCACCTTTTCCATTCCTGGAGAATCATATCCAAGAGGCTTGTTGTTGTTGTTGTTGTTAAGTGCCATTGAGTCGGTTCCGACCCATAGAGACCCTGTGCAGGGTTTCCGAGGGTGTAAATCTTTACGGGAGTAGAAAGTCTCATCTTTACTTGTTGTTAAGTGCTGTAGAGTCGGTTCAGACTCACATCGACCCTGTATAGGGTTTCCTTGGAGCAGCTAGTGGGTTTGAACAGCTCCCCTTGTGGTTTGCAGTCCAGTGTTTATCCTACCATGCTACATCAGGAGTTCTACTAATAATAACTATATAACAGAGACACATACAAGATGAATGTGACATCTTTCAGCTATAATAATTACATAACCTCAAGGTTCTTCTAAATTACTCTTAACATGTATAAAATGTATCCCCTTTAACTAAAAAGAAACCATTTCCCAACTGAATGCATGTAAATTAAATTCTACCTCTTCTTCTTGACTCCATTATGTTTTAATGCCTAAATCGGTAAAGTGTGTGTGTGTGGTTTTTATCAACTGTTAAAAAAAAAAAGACTTGTAATTTGTGGAAATGGAGAAATAGATTGTAAGAGGTGGCTTTAAAAAGTTTGTAGAGAAATTCCATTATCTTTTATTCCATTTTTTACAAGAACTTTTTGAAGTTCCATACACACACATGCACACAAACATGAGAGTAAGTCAAAAAGTATTGCTACATGCACAATTGTATTACAAACAAAATGTATTTAAAAGTGTCTCTGTGATTACTGGATGGATGCAGACATGTTTTCTCAGTAATGCACTTGTCTTAGTCTTGTTAGGGTCCCTTCAAAAAAAAGGGGGTATTTTTTTGTGCCATGGGAAAAAATTATTTTGAGGTCAGGGCTCTTAGCAAATTTTTAACAAAACTCAAGTGAACATCCTCCCAAACCACTGAATCTTTGCAATAAGTTTGTGGGATCAGTGACCCACATAAAACAGAGATGTTACCTCAGAAGGTTATGGTAGCTGTCTTTTGGGGACTCCAAAGAGACCATCTTGATAGAGTTTCTTGAAGGACACTAAATGATCATGAGGACTTATGAAGAAGTTTTAATTGAAAATTGTGGTGATGAGAAAAAGGCTAGGAAATTTACACCAAGGAATTATTTTACATCACGATAATGCACTTGCTCATTATTTTTTAATTCCACTGTTCCATGAATTTTTTTTTAAGTCCCTCATACACATACGTTCCACTGCTATTCATAAGATTTACAGTGGCTAACCTTTCACAAGTAACACATCACTCCTTCTTCCTAGTCTGTCTTAGTCTGGAAACCTGTTGAAGTCTGTTCACCATGGGCGACCCTGCTGCTGTTTAACTAACTGGTGGCATAGCTTTCAGCATCACAACATACAAGCTACCACAGTGGAACAAATTGACGGGCAAGAGTTCTGTTCCTAAATCTGTCTCCAAATCTAATTTATACATAAATCAGAACATTTAGGTATGGTTCATATCTGACATCAGTTTGTCAAATATTTGTCTTAGAATATAGTGTACTTTTCTATGCACTTTAATTAGACACTTCCAGATATACTAACACATCTTTAACAGAATATTACAGTAATAATATTATTGCTCTGATGTGTGTTGCAAAGCAGCACCCATTTGTTATTACCAACCACTGTACGCACCTCAAACTTTTAATATAAGTTTTACAGGGGTTGGTTCTTAACTACAGGTTATATCTAAGTAAGACGTTCATAACTCAAGGACTGTGTATATTGAAATTTTGGCTGCTACACCTCTAAATGGACTTCTGGTGTGGCACTGCGGGTTAGTTCGGTAAACTGTAACGTCGGTTTGGGCAGTTAAGGCTGGCAGTTCCAATCACTAGCTGCTCCTTGAAAACCCTGTACAGGGTCGCTATGAACCGGATCCCGACTCAATGGCACTGAGCAACAAAAAGCAAGCAACAACACGTCTAAATAATTGAAATCCTGTCCTCCTTAAATAAGGAGACCTGGTAACATCGTGGGTTATGCGTTGGTCTGCTAACTACAGGGTCCCTGGGAGAAAGCTGCGGCTTCTACTCCCATAAAGATTGATAGCCTAGGAAATCCTATACCGTGGCAGTACAGGGTCATTGTGAGTTGGAAGTGACTCAACAGTACACAGAGACGGCTGCAGCAGCACACCTTTGAATAGCTGGAGAGCTAGTACAATTTATGTTCTATTTACTGCTAACCTATGGTTGTTGTTGTAATGTGACGTGGAGTCGGTTCCGACTCATAGCGACCCTGTACAGGGTTTCCGAGGCTGTAAATCTTTATGTGAGCAGGAAGCCTCATCTTTCTCCCAAGGAACAGCTGGCAGTTTTGACCTGCTGACAGTGGGATTAGCAGCCCGATTCGTAACCAAGTGCTGTCAAATCGGTTCCAACTCATGACTACCCTGTATAAGGTTTCCGAGGCGGTAAAGCTTTACTGGAGCAGAAAGACTCCTCTTTCTCTCACGGAACCGCTTTCAAACTGCTTTTAAAGTTTCAAAGGTACTTTCAAACTGCTGACCTTAAGATTAGGAGCCCAACTCATAACCACTATCCTACCAGAGCTCCTTACTGCTACTGGAGTATGACATAGTTAACATAACAAAACTGTGTTTTTCAACAGGCTCAAATTTGTGGGTATGTTGTTATTGTCAGTTGCTATTGAGTTGATTGTAACTCATGCTCCAGAGAGAATTGCTTGATAGGGTTTTCTTGGCTGTAACCATAAGGAAAGCAGATAACCAGACCTTTTCTTCTATGGAAACTATTTGCTCATTCAGCAGAGATGGTTGGCTACCCACTGAAAACCATCACCCCTTGGTTAAGAAAAACCCAGGGGTTTGGGGCGTTGTGTTTTTTTCCAGCAACAATGTGGTTTCAGCCAATTGGTAGCCCCATTCCCTTTTGCCAATGATTCATTGACCTAGTTAAGACTGATGAGACATAGGTAGAATATCCCAAAAGGCTGCTGGAACTGATTTTGAGGCAGACACACATAGATATAAACTAGGTAAGTCCCTTGACCGCTTGCTTGTTACCTTTAGAAATAGATGTGCGGAGACCTGATGTTTGGTGCTGCTGCTGCCATTCAAAGGGAGAAATTCTCAACACACTTGAGATGGAAGAATGGAAAGAGAGTGTGTGAAGTCTTGATACAATCATTGAGTTGCTAAAATAACCCTGGAACTACCTATCTACAGACTTCGTTTGTTGTTTTTGGTGCTGTCAAATCAGCTCCAACTCATAGTGACCCTAAGAACAAGTATAGCCTGGTCCTCCACCAACCTCACAACAGTATGTACGTTTTAGTCCACTGGTATAGAAGCTGTCAGTTTAGCTCTTTAAGGGTCTTCCTATTTTTCACTGAGCCCTTTGCTTTACTAAGCATGATACCCTTTCCAGGAACTGTCCCTCCTGACATGTCCAGAATAAGCCATCCTCACGTCTAAGAAGTATTCTGGCTATACTTCCTTCATGACTGATTTGTTCATTCTTCTGGCAGTTCATGGTATATTCAATATTCTTTTAAGTAATTAAAGTTAATGTCCGTTTTGTTTATTCACTGTTATCTTCTGATCAAATAGTTTCAACATATGCTTTGCAACCACAAAATATGCACAGCCCTTGTCTGGGAATTCTAAAAAGGTAGCATGTGTATGATTATCTAATGGAAAGACTGCTAATAACAAACTTCAAAGAAGACCCTAGCCAATCATTTTTTGGAAGAAAAGAAAAGGGTTAGGAAGAGAAAACATTGTTCTTTTAGAGACTCAGAGTTATCCAATCTTCGCAGGTCAAAGGGCTCCTTGGTAATAACATGAAACCTCTGCAAATAAATGCCAGATCTGTGGATGTGAACTTGGAAGAATGTACTGTATATGTTGAGGATATTAATATATTCATGGTTGGGAAATGAGAAATGAATTTTATTTTACATGCCATTAATTTTTGCTAATTTCTCTAAAGGGCCTTCTGCTGCACAAAGTGATAAAATGCATAATTTGGTACTGAAGAAGTTGTATAATATTAAATTAATGTTTATAAGGATATATGAATTTTTAAATGCTTAAAATAAAACATAAAACGTGTCGCTCATATGTGCTATTATAAAGTATTATATGTGTGACTATTTAACAAAGTTTTAAAAAATATATCATTTATACATTATGTAAGACCTACTTCCAAAAAGATGAGACTAAACAAACATGACCAAAAACTTATATATCCTTTTGTTGTTGTTGTTAAATGATGTCAAGTCAGTCATGATTCATAGCAACATAGCCTCACACACATGATGTATAGGGTTTCCAAGGAGCGGCTGGTGAGTTTGAATTGCCGACCTTGTGGACATATATATACTTTTTAATTGATACTTACAGTTTTCTGGAATTCTCAAGGACCAGTATTGGAACACTATTAGGAAAAAGATTCAACAATCAATAGTACTCATTACAATGAAATGCTCACTGAAGAGTTGAAGCCTAAACTTTGGATTTAATGCAGAGGATTGCTATCAAAGGGCTTTGTGATTTTACATGACAATGCACATTCCCAGATCTCTGCTCACACTGTTGACATCCTGCAAAAACTTCATTTTGAGGTGTTAAAGCATCCTCCCTATAGTCTTGAGTTTGTTCCATCAAACTTTCACATATTTGGTCCCCTTGAAAGCAGCCATTCAACAACGAAGATTCACATCTGATAAAGATGTGAAGATAGTGGTGCATTCACGGCTCACAGCTCAGCCTAAAATTCTGTCCATCTATCAATGAGCTTTTGTATTTCTTTTTTTAATAAGGGAATATGAAAGCTCATTGATGGACAGAGTATATTGAAAAGCAAAGAGCTATGTTAAAAAAAATTATGTACTTGTCTTTTCTAAAAATTGATTAAAATAAATTTTACAGCCTGAATGCAAATAATTTTTACTCAACCTCATGTGTGTGAGGATATAGTTAATATGGAGTCCTGGTATGGCACTGTAGGATAAGTGCAGGACTACAAGGTAGATTTGAATCACAAGGTCAGTGGTTCAAACTCACAAGCCACTCTTCATAAACCCTATATAGGGCCACTATGAGTTGGATCCAACTCAAGAGCCCTTAACAACAACAATCTATATATGGTGTATGTATGTATAAATATATACATATATACATACACCAGGACTCCATATATATATATATGGGAAGTCCTGGTATAACATTGAAGAATAAGCATGAACCACAAGGTGATGGTTCAAACCCACTAGCCGCTCCTGAGAAATCCTATACAGGGTAGCTGTGAGTCAGAACCTACTCAGTGGCACTTAGCAACAATATGCACACACATATACATGCATAAATATTAGTGTATCTCCTTGTGTGGCACCATAGGATAAGTACTGGACTAGGAACCCCAAGGTCAGTGGTTCAAACCCACCAGCTGCTCCTCGGAAACCCTGTACAGGGTCACTATGAGTCAGATCAGATTCAACAGCCCTTAACAACAACACATATCCTCCAAAGTGGTTGGTTTGGAAGCTTTTAATTGTTTGAATTCCTCATTGGGAATTTTATTCATGGTCGATATTATAAGATTTTTAATATCATAAAGAGTGGCTAGTATTCAGCCTTTGTAAATGGAGAGGTGAGTCTTCACCTCTGCTCATACCTTTTTTCTCCACTCCTTATACTAGCCTAACCCTTCTGCCCATGTAATCCTATATAGAAATACATATATTCTTATGCATATGCAAATAAATGGGTAAGTCAAAAAGTATTGCTATTAGAGTTCCAGCTCACACATTCATGGATTTATTCCAAATAAAACATGCCTCTGTGATCTGTGGATGGCTGCAAATAAGTTCTCTCAGCTATACCCTTGCCTTAGTTTTATTAGGGAGTCCTCAAAAAATTGTACAATCGAAACAGTGGCTTTTGAGGTAATTTAGTGGGGCAGTTAAATTCAAGGCTGAGAAGTCAGCTCAGAAGGTTATGGCAACTATTTTTGAAGGTTACATAACAATCACAGGAGTTTATTGTGAAGAAGTCTTAAGAAAAGTGAAAATTTCATTGGTGACCAAAAAAAGTCAGGAAATTGCTCCAGGGGATTTTTTTTTCCATCACAACAATGTACCTGCTCATTCTTCAAGGGTTCCAAATGCTGTCCTACAAGAATTTCATGGGAAAACTCACTCGATTCACCCTCCAGCCTTGATCTTGTCTCTTCAAGCTTCTTTTTGCTCCCAAAACTCAAAGAACATTTAAAAGAATCACTATTTGAATCCCTCGAGGATGCCAAAACAGCCATTTGACATGGTGGAAATCAAAAAGTGCAGAAATTTTCAGGGAAGGAATAGAGATGGAAACACAGCCTTCAGAAATACATAGACCTTGATGGAGGATATGTCAAAAAGCAGTATGTTCACAATTAATGTTTTTGTTTAATAAAAGTTTCTATGATGTTTGTAATAAGGAGGCCTGGTAGCATGCTGGTTACATGTTGGGCTGCTAACTGCAAGGTGACCAGTTGCTGCATGGGAGAAAGATGAGGCTTTCTACTCCTGTAAAGATTTAGTCTTGGAAACCCTATACAGGGTCGCTAGGAGTTGGAACCAACTCAATGGCATACTACCACCATGATGTTTGCATTGGTACTTTTTTACTTATCCTTATATGTGTGGGTGTATATATATATGAATATTATTCTTTATTTTAGAAAAGAGGATCTTTTGATCTTTATGTCTACCTCTTCCCACTCAGAAATACTTTATGGAAATCACTACAAGTCAATAGCAATAATTTGTTATTTTTATGAGATTTTTGCCAGTACAAATACATGGCCTTACATACTAATGACTTTCTTTCTGTGGGATAGAGTCCAAAGACTAGAATTGTTGGGCCAAAAGGTACTTTTTTTTTTTTTAGTTTAATGGATGCTGGCAAATGGCTTTCCCAAAACCTATATCACCTTATATTTATACTAGCCATAAACATAATAAGATTTTACCTAAATCACTACCAGCAATAGTTATCTTAACTGTTTTTAATTCTTGTCAATCTAATGGTTATAAAATAGCTTTTTATTTTGACTTTAATTTGCATTTAATTTAATCATTTTCTATTTCATTTTTTGGCCATTTGAATCCTCTATTCTTTTTTCATTTTTCAATTCGGTTGTGTCCCGCTTTGTTAAATTTCAAAATATGACTAAAAATTAGTTATAAGTATTTCATTAAAGATTGAATGCCTTTTGATCTACCAAAGTAAGTCAAAACGGTGACTTCTGACATTTGCTGGGCCAGTTAAAGGCTGAAAGGTCAGCCCAGAGGTTATGGCTACTACTTTTGGGGCTTCTAATGTGGTCGTCTTGATAGATTTTGCTCAAAGGATACAGAACGATTATGAGAGTTCGTTAGGAAGAAATTTTAGGAAAATGAAAAGCTGCATTGGATGGGAAAGTGGCCAGGAAACTTAGAGCCTAGGAAATACTTTCTCATCACAACAATTCACCTGCTCAATCTTTCAGCTATGAGGATTTCATTGGAAAACCTTGCCCTAGCCACTCTAGCTACCTGATTTTGCCCCCTCAAATTACTTTTTCCCTAAACTCAAATAACATATAAAAAGAGTATAACTTGAGTCCCTCGAGGAGCCAAAACTCCTGTTTGGTGTAGTATAAATCCAAGAGCATAGAATTCTTCAGGGAAGGATAGTTGATGGTGGTGGTTACCTTTGAGTCATTTCTCACTCAAAGCTACCCTGTACACAACAGAACAAACCACCGCTCGGTCCTGTATCATCCTCACAATTCTTGTTACGCTTCAATCCACTGCTACTGACTGCCACTGTGCCAACCTTGGGGGTCTTCCTCTTTTTCGCTAACCCTCCACTTTACCAAGCATGATGTCCTTCCCCAGGGACTAGTCCCTCCTGATAATATATCTAAAATATGAGAGACAAAGTCTTGTCTTCCTGGCTTCTAAGGAGTATTGTGGTTGTACTTCTTCCCGTACAGATGTTTGTTCTTCTAGCAGTCCATGGTATTTTTAATATTATTCTCCAGCACCAAAACTCAAATGCATCAATTCTTTTACAGTCTTCCTTATTCATTGTCTACTTTCACATGCATATGAAGCTATTCATAATTCTATGGCTTGCATCAGGTGACCCTTAGTCCTCAAACTGATAACTTTGCTATTCAACACTTTAAAGAGGTCTTCTACAGCGTATTTGTCCATTGTAATACATCATTTGATTTTTTAACTGCTGGTTCCATAAGTATTGACAGTGGATCCAAGCAAAATGAAGTCTTTGACAACTTCAATCTTTTCTCCATTTATCATGATGTTATTTATTGGCTCAGTGGTAAGAATTTTTGCTTTCCTTACATTGAAGTGCAATCCATACTGAAGACTGTAATCTTTGATCTTCAACAGTAAATTATTTTTGTTTTTCCATTAAATATTTATTATGAATTAAGTGAAGGTTTTCAGACAAGATCATCAGTTTTACACTCAACAAATCACACACTTTGCTTCATCTCAGTGATTACAATCCACTCCATGCAATAACAGTTATCCTGTTCCTCCCTGTTATTCCTACTTCCATTCTATCCCCTTTCCATTCCTTCTTAATTTTGTCCTTAGGAAAAAGGTTGCCCTTTTGATTTTGAATGATTGACTATTTCATGGTGAGATACCTTAATAGTGTTGATGTCCCCCATATAAAACTACTGCTTGGCTGAAAATTGAGCCATGAGGGTAAGCTCCTTTCCAGACCTGAAGGGTACTTGAGGCCCATAGTCTCAGATTCCTCCTGTCTCTTTCAGACCAATAAGCCCACTCTTTTTTTATTAATGATCTCATCCGCAAATATTTTAAGTCCTCTTCACTTTCATCAAGCAAAGATGTATCATCTACATATCCCAGGTTGTTAATGAGTCTTCCTCCAATCTTGATGCCGTATCCTTCTTCATATAATCCTGCTTCTCAGATTGTTTGCTCAGGATACAGATTGAATAAGTATGGTGAAAAAATACAACCCTGCTGCATAGTTTCCTTGATTTTAAACTATTCAGTATCCCCTTGTTCTGTTCAAACGACTACCTGTTGGTCTATGTACAGGTTCCTTGTGGAAACATTCATGTGTTCTTGTGTACTCACTCCAGGCAATGTTACCCATAGCATGTCATGATCCACACAGTAGAAAGCCTTTGCGTAGTCAATAAAACATCTTTCTGGGACTCTCTGCTTTCAGCCAGGATACATCTAACATCAGCAATGATATCTCTAGTTGTCTGAATCTGGCTTGAACCTCTGGCACATTCCTGCCGATGCACTGTTGTAGCCATTTCTTATTTATCTTTAGCAAACTTTTATGTGTATGATACTAATGATATTACCAATGATTTCAATTTTAATTTGGGCCTCCTATCTTTGGAATAGGAACAAATATTGATCTCTTCCAATTAGTTGGCCAGGTAGTTGTCTTCCAAATTTCTTGGCATAGATGAGTGAGTGCCTCCAGTGCTTCATCAGTTTGCTGAAATATTTCAGTTTGTATTCTATAAGTTCTCAGAGCTTTGCTTTTTGCCAATGTCTTCAGTGCATCTTAGTCTTCAGTACCATTGCTTCTTGATCATATGCTACCTCTTGAAATGATCGAACATCAGTCATTTCTTTTTGGTATAGTGACTCTGTGTATTCCTTCCATCTTCTTTTTATGCTTTCTTTCACTATTTTACCCCTAGAATCCTTCACTATTGCAACGAGGCTTGAATTTTTTCTTCAGTTCTTTCAGTAAAGTTCCTTTACCAGCACTGCAATGATTTAGATGTAGTGGTTTTATTTATAAATAAATAAATAAATAAAAGCAAAACTTCTCAATATTAACCCTTTGTGCATTTTCTTAGCTATCTAAGACATTTATTTGTCAGAATGAACTTTAATTCTATTTGACCAATCATCTCCCACCAAATTACCCATTTTAATTTTAATGCATTCATATATATAGCCATTAAGTTTATATATTTCATGTTTGTGATATTAAATATCCCTATCTAGCATGGTATGTCTTTCCATTTGATTAAACCCTATTTTATTTCAGTAAAATTTTATAATTCTACTTATTTATCTTTTTGCCTTTCTTATTCAAATTATTCCTAAGATTTTTATATTTTTTCAGTGATTATAAATAGATATATTCTCATTTATAACTATTTTGGTAAAGCTGAGAAAACTATTCATTTTTATACATTTGTCTTGTATCCATCCTTTTACCTAAAATTGTCCTTTATAAATCTAGTGATATTCATTTTCTAAGTATACAAACATCAGCAATAAGAGATCATTTTTTTCTTTTTACATAAATTTACATTAGATATTTTATTTTCTTCTCTTATTTCATTCACTACTTCCAGGAGTCCTGGTATGGTGCTATAGGACAAGCACTGGACCTCAAGGTCAGTTTGAACTACCAGGTCGGTGGTTCAAAATTACCAGATGCTCCTCAGAAACCCTATAAGGGTCTCTGAGTCGGAACCGACTCAACAGCACTTAACAACAACAAAAGCACCTTCATGACACTGTTAAATCGTAAAGGGCTCACTGTTTACCCCTATCTAAACAAAGAAGATCAATTACCATTCATAGGATTTCATCTTGTGGCAACCCCATGTGTTTCAGAGTAGAAATGCCCTCCATAGAATTTTCCATGGTTGCGTTCTTTCAGAAGAGCCAGGCCTTTCTTCCCAGGTGTCTCTGGGTAGATTTGAACTGCCAACCTTTTAGTTAGTAGCTGAGCACTAATCATTGTGCCACCCAGGAACACCATTGCTAGCTAGTAACTATTTTAATTAATGTATCTTCAGTTTTTAATAAACATTTTAAGTATTTTCTGAATGCCTTTATACTTTCTTATGTAATCATCATGTGTTGGAATCAACTCCATCACAACAAAATTAAACTATGCCATTATATTTCGTTTACTTAGTAATTTTATGAGGCATATGACATTTCAGCAGAACTTCCAGACTAAACCATTGTATGGAGAAAGGCCTAGAGATCTATTTTTTAAAATCAAGCAACGAAAACCTTACAAATCCAATCTGCAACCACAAGAGCAGGCAGCATTTCATTCTAATGTACATGGGTCTCCATGAATTAGGGACCAACTCAGCAAAAGTTAACAACTACAATAAATAAATATATTAAATATCTTTTCAGCATATATTGATACAGTTACATTTTTCTTTCAGTGTATTAAAATCAGAAATTACATTGATAAGTATCCTGATAGTCAATAAATCCTGAAAAGCTGAGGAAAAAAAAATTCTTCTTGATAAAAAAGGATTGTTCTTTTCATGCATTGACAAAGATGTTATTTGGTAAATTTATTAAGATATTTTCTCTATAGTCCTTGATATAAATTTATAGTTTTATTTGTTGACCATCTTCATCAAGTTTTGTTTTAGTTAATTTGGCTTGATAAAATTAATTTAGCAGTTCAAATGAAATTGCAATTATCCATCATTTCTCCAATCTACTGAAAAATCACATTGTTAAAGCTCAAAGAAGACCTTTATTTGTTGTACTTGAATCCCCTTAAATGTAGTTATTTTCCTTCTTGTTCAGGTATTCTTCCAACAATTCTTTCCTAGTGAGCATATTATCTGGTTTTTCTGCCTGATTTTTTTCTGTCTCCTATGGGACCTCAAGATTGCTTGTGGAGACTTAGGTTATGCTTTGGGGAATTTGGAACAGCTAGACTGCCATGTGTCTAGAAAGGAAAAGCAGCCGTAGTCCCCTTAGTGTTTCAGCCTCAGGCTCTGAGACCACAGTTATCATGAAGAAGTCTCTATACTCTCCCCAGAATCCCCCAGTCTAAGAGGATGAAAGGCTCCATTCACCCATTCAGCACATTTTCATGTTCTCATAATGGAGCTGCTGAATAGAATTCAGTTAAAGGAGTCTGAGTGTTGCGCTGTAGGATAAAGCACTGGACCACAAGGTCAGCTTGTACTGCAAGGCCAATGGTTCACACCCCCGGAAACCCTATGCAGGATCGCTGTGAGTTGGAACTGACTCAGCAGCACTTAACAGAAACTAGTGACCTAAACTACTCCCTTGGAGCATAACTCCCTGTGCCTTGCCAGACTGAGCAACCCCTACATCTGAGTTCTGAGAGCCAACTCTCCCCAGGTTCTGCTGTCCTGCAAGCTTCATCTTGGCAACTCTGTTACAATTAGTTCTCAGAGTCGTTAGCCAGCCCATAAAAGAGAAAAAGCTACATCAATTCTCTTTATTATTCTTACTCCCAGGCAATTCCCACCTCATTTATTCCGAAATGTCTATTTTGTTGTTGTTGTTAAGTGCTATCCAGTCCGTTCTGACTCACACCAACCCTATATAGAGTTTCTGAGGAGCAGAGAGTGAGTTTGAACTGCCTTGCCTTGCAGTACAAACCGACCTTTCGATCCAGTGCATTATCTTGCAGTACCACACCAGGACTCCAGAAAAATCACTATCTTGCAGACAGAGAGAAAAGGAATCAAATTCAAGTCACTATGTTTCCAAAAATCCCTACTGTTATAAATTATTTTCTTTACTGTTTGGTTTTTGTAATAAATAAGCAAATGGATGGTCTGATCTTTATCTTAAGATCTTTTTTTTTTTTTTTTAAGTTTTGATTTTGAATACAGTGATAGTTTACATGGGAAAACACCAGTTTTACATTCATCCTATTGTATTTCGTTTCATTGCAATGATTACAATCCCCTCCATGCATCATCATTCAACAGCATTTGCTTCCATTCCCTCTGTTTTTTGGATGTACACCGAGGCACTCAGGAATATATAACTATTCAAACCACCAAAGGTTACACCCTGCAAGCCTGCCCCCAGCCATCAGCACACAGCCCCTCTTCCTCCCTGAGTCCAGAGTCCCCAGCCACTCCATCTCTCCACATCATCATCTCTGTCTCCATCTATGGTGTCACTGCTTCTCTAGATGGGTCCCGCACTCCACTCTCCTCCCTTGATGAACCAGGATCTTCCATTCCTGGACTGCAAGATCAGCCACTCCCCTCTTTTTGTTACAAGACATCTACCTTTACATTTGAAACACTCACAATCAGTCCTGAAAGCAATTATTCACTATTGAATCACAAGAGTCTTATCCCCATCTCCTTTCACCAGCCCTATCCAGATAAGTTGGAAACCACTCAGTGGAGATTCTACCTTCCCCCCGCACCCTCTGAAACTAAGCTCCCTCTTGAAAGCTTGTAAGCCAGTCACTTCTTGCCTTTGTAGCCCCTCCATTTTGGATAGCCAGTGTCTAAGTTGCCCATCCCTGTCAACCCTGTATACCAAGGGGGTAGGAATAATTCTCAATGTAAAGATTTGCTACCTCTTTTGAGCTACTACATCCATTAGTATAGGTCAAGTTCATAAAATTGTAGCAGATTACTCTTTTTTCCCTCTTCTTTCTTCCTCTAGTTGAGTTTTGATCGTCCAGACATTGAAGCCAGGTCAAAGGAGTGTTATCTGCAAGTATGGGTGCTTTTGTGCATCTCCCTTCACTTCATATCAGCTGAACACTTCACCTCCACTCTAGCCCTCTGTGGCCATGTCCCTGTCCCTGGGCCCAGTAGTCCTCAGGTCTCGCCATACTGCTGGTCAGCTAGATCTCAATCCAGGCTAACAGGAGTCTATTGAATAAAATCAGACTTAGCTCACAACTTCCTTGCTATTTTTCCCCCACTTCCCCACAACTTCATTGCTGGCTTTCCCCCATGTTACCAGCAAGACCACATGCCTGCTGGTGTATTCCCCTTGAGTCTTAGTCTTGGAAGGGGATTTTCCCTGAGGAGACTCGACCACTTGCCTTGATGGCTCCCCAGAAAACAACTTGCTTCTTCTTGCTTGTTCAGCCAGACTGCTGTTATTATTTTTTATTTTTCCTGCTGGTTGTACTTTCAAGAAGTATCTCCTGTTCTTCTAGCAGCTCCAGGCTGGTCTGTTTGTCCTTTCAAGTGGAAATTTCACACCTCAGAAGATTCTGGATAGGGATCAGGATTCCACCTATATGGTCTTATGCAATGCAAAGGCTCTGCAGGAAGCTTCCTTCACTGGGCAAGTTCTAGCCCCATTTTAGGTATCACAATTAGTTATAGGCTGAAGACAGACAAGTTTCTGTGGTGATGTGTCTGGTTATTACTTTCTCTCCCCATCAAGTGTCTATTTTACAGTAGTAGGCAAGTGAAACCAAGATTCAGTCAAGCATCTTAACATTATTTCCCCTCTTTTACCCATTCAGACCATGCCTCAATCCCTTTATCCCAGAGCCCTGTTCTTCCAAGGTTGAGCATGCATCACTATTTACCTCTGTTTCACGTAGCCCATGCAAACCTGCCTAAATGTTCTCCCATCCACCTTATTCTTCCATTCTCCTCCCCTTCTTGTGTACCTCCCCAGCACCCAAACTATCCTGTGTCTATTCCCTACCTTGTGCTCCACCTTCCTCTCCTTCCTTTCAACCCTTACACCCAGGTAACCAACAAAGATTTTTTTTCCCTTTTAGTGTGGGTACTTTTTCTTAACCTTTTATAATAATGGTCCTATGCAGTATTTCTCTTTTTGTGACTGACTAATTTTACTCAGCATAATATCCTCAAGGTTCATCCATGTATACAGTGGCTTGCAGCATCCTTGTTATTCTTCAAAGTAACATAATATTCCATTGTGTGTGTGTACCAAAGTTTGTTTACCCATTCTTCCATTGATGGGGACTTAGGCTGTCTCCATCTTTTTGCTATTGTAAATAGTGCTGCTGTGAACTATGGTGTGCATATATATATACTCGTGTTATGGCTCATATTTCTTGTGAATAAATACCAAGTAGAGGAATTGCTGGATCATAAAGTATGTCTATTTCCAACTTTCTGAGGAAGCACCATAGTGTTTTCCAAAGTTGTTGGACCATTTTGCAATCCCACCAGCAATGTAAGAGGGTTCCAATCTCTCCGCATCCTCACCAACATTTATTGTCCTCTACTTTTTTTATCTTCGCTGTTATTGCTATTGTGAGATGATATCTCATTGTTATTTCTATTTGCATCTCTCTAATGGCTAGTTTGAACTGCAAGGTCAGTGGTTCAAGCTCACCAGCTACTCCTCAGAAACCCTATACAGGGTCGCTATGGGTTGGAATCCACTCAACGGCTCTTCACAACAACAACAATGGTTAGTGATCGTGAAAATTTCTTCATATATTTGTTGGCTGACTGAATATCCTCCTTGGTGAAGTGTCTGTTCATGTCATGTGCCCATTTTTTAATTGGGTTATTTGCCTTTTTCTTGTAAAAGTGTTGTAGTTTCCTATATATTTTAGAAATTAGTCCCTTGTCTGAAACATTGTTGCAAAAGATTTTTCCCATTCTGTGGGCTCCCTTTTTACATAAGATCATTATCTTTTGAAGCAAGGTATAGTAATTCTATCCTACTTCCATGTTTGGGGAAGATGATAAGTGGTTCTAAACTTTTGGAGGATGACAGATACCAATAAGAATCTGACCAAAACTAGACATAGTCTCTCTAGGAAGAAAGTTGCCCTTGTGACTATGCAGAGGTGCCTCTGTAAATTAAGCACTAGACTTTGAACCACAAGACCAGTGGTTCAAACCCACTAGCCATTCCACAGGAGAAAGATGAGGCTTTCTGCTCCCATAAATATTTACAGCCTTGGAAACCCTATGTTGTTGTTGTTGTTAAGTGCCATCGAGTCGGTTCTGACCCATAGCAACCCTGTACAGGGTTTCTGAGGCTGTAAATCTTTACGGGAGCAGAAAGCCTCATCTTTCTCCCGCGAAGCAGCTGGTAGTTTCGAACTGCTGACCTTGCAGTTCGCAGCCCGATTCGTAACCACTACGCTACCAGAGCCCTATACAGGATTCTTAAGAGTCAGAACCAACTTGACGGCACTTAACAACAGCAACATGTGCAGGTTTCCATAGCTCTAGAAGTCCATGAATTCCAGTTTAAGAGCCCCTCAAAGAAGAACAATCATATAATTTCCATGCTTTTCTGATTAAGAATAGCAGGATGATTGCCACAGATCTGAATCCTTTATATCATTGAACACTTGCTGTTCTATCCCCAGAAACAATCTTAATCTTCCTATTTAATAGACTGCAGACAGGGCTATGGCAACAAAAGAGCTCCCAAGCTTGTACTTTACCTCCCACTCCTGTAATTTGGAGACAAGAGCAAAAACCTAAGGACTTCTATAACAGACACATTCAGTAAATGACTAAAGAAAATGTCTATATTTTAGAATATTAAGAATTTTAAAAAGCTAATGTATCCATTTCCTCCTCCCATTCCTGACTCCCTTTCTTCCACTATTACTCCAGGTAAATAGATACTAATCATTGTACCTTGGATGGCCACTTGCCCACTTTTAAGATCCTTGGAACTATGCATCCAACGCAGAGGTAGAACAGAAACCCTAAATATGTTAGTAAGCCAATTAACTGGAATGTGTCATGAAACCCTAAATTTCATATCCCATGAGGTGGTTGACTGTACATAAGCAGTCTTAGCAGATTTTTTTTATTATTGTTGTAAATATATTGTCTTAGTCTTGATTCTATAGAGAAGCAAAACCAGTGAAGCTTGTGTGGTGTGGCATTGTAGAATAAGCACTGGACTGCTAACCACAAAGTCAGCAGTTCAAATCTACCAACTGTGCCTTAGAAACCCTATACAGCATCTCTATGAGTCAGAATTGACTTAACAGCACTTACCAATAACAATAAATACATATAGAGAGAGATGTTGTTGTTGTTGTTAAGTGTCGTTGAACCAGTTCCAACTCACAGCACCCCTGCATAGATAGGGTTTCTAAGGAACAGCCAGTGAGTTTGAACTGCCCACCTTGTGGTTAGCAGTCCAGTGCTGTTCCCGCAGTGCCACACCAGTAATATATACATCAAGTGAAAGAGAAATTTATATCAAGGAAAAGGCTCACACGGGTGAAGAGGTAGACAAGTTTCAAGTCCATGGGTCAGATGTCAGACTGGATGCTTCTGACTCACATGACTTCTAGGCTAATGAACCAAGACCAGCAGGTTAAAAGGCAGACAAGCAGGTCAGGCAGATAAAAAAGCAGACTACTGGTGACTCCTAAGATAGCAGGTAATGGAGCTGATTACCAAAGAACTGGAGGTCAGAAGATGGGCCAGATACAAGATCCAGACCCAGCAGAGTGTAAACAAGCTTTCTCTGAGTATCGAATATATTGGAGGTAAGCCACACCCCTTAGGAAACTTCTTTTCAATTGATTGGCTGTTCATTGTTGTTGTTGTCAAGTGCTGTCAAGTCAATTCTGATCCATAGCGACCCTGTATAGGGTTTCCAAGCAGCAGCTGGTGAGCTTGAACCATCAACCTTGCAGTTCAAATGATTTTGCAGTCTGATGCATTAGCCCACAGCGCCATACCAGGACTCCTGGCTGTTCATAGCAGACCTCATTATAGAGTTGATTACATTATGATTGATCTCATCATGGGGATACTTACATCTTGACTTCAAACTACTGAGAATCCTAGCCTAGTCAAGTTAGCATAAAACTTTAGCTTTCACATATGTTTATTACACAACTTCTGTCAATTCAAGTTTTTACAGGTGTACAACATTAATCAGCTGTACAACTCTAGTATTAATCAATACAGTATTTCCATCCCCACTATCCCCCTTCCTCCCACCCTTGGTAACCACTAATAAACTTTGGTCTCTATATATTTTCCTAATCTTATCTTTTCATATAAGTGAAATCATAAAATGTTTGTTCTTTTTTGATTGTTTATTTCACTCAGTATAATGTCTTCAAGCTCCAACCATGTTGTTGCATTTATCAAGATATCATTTCTCTTTATGTCTGTCATATCCCATTGTATAAGAGGGTTTCAAAATGTTTACAGAAAAGTTCTATTATCTTTTAACTCAATTTTTCCACAAACTTTTTGAGTCCCCCTTGTATGTATGTACCACATTTTATTTTTCATTTCATCTATTGATGGGCATTTGTGTTGTCTCCACCTTTTGGTTATTGTGAATAGTACTGCATTTAACATTGGTGCTCACATATCTGCTTGGAGCTCTACTTTTGGTTTTACACCTAGGAATGGAATTGCTGGGTCATATGACAGTTCTGTTAGATTTGCGAAGACTTGCCACATTATTTTCCACAATGGCTGTACCATTCTGTATTCCGAGTAGCAATGGATAAGGGTTCCAGTTTCCCCACATCCTGTATGTTTTTGGTGGGATTTGTCTTTTTTTTTAATCTTAGCCATTTCAGTGGAAGTAAAATGGTACTTTGTTGTGTTTTGATTTACATATCTCTCTTATGATTTTTGAGTCCTGGTGTGGCACTGTAGGTTAATGTGATAGATTGCAAAGTCAGTTAGAACTGCAAGGTCAGTGGTTCAAACTCACCAGCCGCTCCTTGGAAACCCTCTCTAGGGTCACTATGGGTCAGAACCGACTCAATGGCACTTAACAACAGCAGCAATTTATGACTTTTGATGTGAGCATCTTTCCATGTGTTTGATGGCCATCTGACTGTCCTCTTTGGTAAAGTGTTGATTCAAGTCCTTTGTCCATGTTATGATTGCGTTACTTGTCTATTGTTGCTAGGATGTTGAAGTCATATAT
>NW_006408567.1:2040935-2042462 GCF_000296735.1 Chrysochloris asiatica
CTTGTCTTTTTATTTTTTGGGAAAGTCTTTTGACAAACAAAAGTTGCTCCTGCTTATTTTTCTAAGAATGTTATGATTTCAGTTTTCACATTTAGATCCTTAATCTATTTTGAATTTGTTTCTGTTTATGGTATGAGACATGGATCCTGTTCCAATTTTCTTACCACCATTTATTGAAGACCAGAAAATTGGATTTTCACGAGCAGAAAAATGGAACCGGATCCATGTCTCATACCAAAGAGGACTCCTGGTGTGGCACTGTAATCAGCACTGGACTTCGAACCATAAGGTCTGCAGTTCAAAACCACCAACTGCACCTTGGAAACCCTACACAGGATGGCTATCAGTCAAAACAAACTTGACTGCACTTAGCAACAACATTTATTGAAGAGACTTCCTTCTCAGTTAAATGAATTTAGCACACTTGTTAGAAAGAAGTTTACTTTAGCTGTGTGGGTTTCTTTCTGTTCTCTTAAATTATACCCCATATCTGTTGTTATATCAGTACCAGACTGATTTTTTGAAAATAGACAATCAGGTTTTTCTTCCAAGGTTCCTCTGGGTAAATATGAATCTCTAACATTTTGGTAAGCAGCCAAGCCACTAACTGTTTGTACCACCATTTTAGTCATTATCTATAGTAGGAAGGCTTGATTCTTCAGTCCTCATATGCTCTGGGCATTTCTCAGTCTTAATACCAATCGGACTGTAACTCTATATTCCCCAAATGTTCCAACCTTCTGAAGTTTCCAGTATCTCCAAGGTGGTTGTTCATTAGCAAGCCTCAGGACAGGTGCTCAAAGCTTTTTCCCAGACCACTAGGGCCAATTATAGGCACTTTTCCAGGGACTTCATCTCCCCACAGTCTTCCTTCTTTTATATACATCAAAGCACAATTTATAAATTTTATATAAGATTTAAGAATAATAGAAGAACATCAAAATGCAGTGAATATCTTCAGAGGTGGGAAATTTCCACTTGAAAGGACAGGCAGATCAGCCTGGAGCGACTAGAAGAACAGAATATACTTCTCAAAAGAAAGATCTACAGGAAAAATACAAAACAATATAGGCAGATCAACTGATTACTACAAGAACAAGCAAGTTGCTCGCCCATGAGACATCAAGGCAAGTGGTTGGGTCCTCTCAGAGAAAATCCCTTCCAAGAATAATACTCAATGGGAATATATGCTCTGATTGGTGACCACGTTCGCCACTGATAAGGGGAAGTGAGGGAAAAACAGCAATGAAGCTGCAAGCTAAGCCCTACAACGTTCAATAGACTCCTGTAAATTCGGATGGAGAGCTGGTTGGTGAGCAGTGTGACAAGACCTGGGGACTCTTCAGCCCAGAGTCAGTGACATAGCCACAGAGAACTAGTGGAGAGTGAAGTGTCCAGCTGACAAGAAGAGAGGGCACATGCACAAGAACACCCACACTTGCAAATAGTACCCACTTGACCTGCCTTCAATGATTGGATGATCAGAGCACAACTAGAAGAAGAAAGAAGATGAAAAAAAGAGTAATC